>NC_140166.1:178323399-178688399 GCF_963971535.1 Notolepis coatsorum | reverse complement strand
CTGAACGACTGAGGGAATCAGCAGACTCATGATTGAGACATTGATCCATGCTGTGGAATGTGCTCGCCTTGTCCTCCCGTCTTTCTGAGTGGTTCCGCATCGCTAGCAGTGGACGTTGATTATTAACTCTCTCTCTCTCTCTCTCTCTCTCTCTCTCTCTCTGTCTCTCTGTCTCTCTGTCTCTCTCTCTGTCTCTGTCTCTGTCTCTGTCTCTCTCTCTCTCTCTCTCTCTCTCTCTCTCTCTCTCTCTCTCTCTCTCTCTCTCTCTCTCTCTCTCTCTCTAGGAATACAAAGTGTCCAGCTTCGAGCAGCGGCTGATCAGCGAGATCGAGTTCCGCCTGGAGCGCTCTCCCGTGGAGGAGTCGGACGACGACGTGCAGCACGACGACAGCTCCGCGGGCCACGGCAAGGCGCCCCACTGCGACCAGAAGCTCAAACACTACAAGGTCTTCGAGGGCATGCCGGTCACCTTCTCCTGCAAGGTCATGGGAGACCCCAAACCAAAGGTGAGATCTCAAAGTCAAAGTCAACTTTATTGTCATTTCCCATAATGTGCAAGACATACAGAAAAAATTTATTACGTTCCCCCCTTCCCACGGTGTATATAAAAAGATCTAATATAAACATGAAGTAACATATAGGACACAATGTACACACACAATATACAGGACTGTATACAATATATTATAAACAGTAGCTAAAAATGTAATGAAAGAGTGAAATAAATATAGGGGTAAACGAGGACTAAGTGCAAATCTTCTAGCAGCAGTTGTAAACATAAATAATGGCAGTCAAATAAAATAATGGCAGTAAAGTGGCAGTGAGTTAGTAAAGTAAAGTAAAGTGGCTGTGTGTGTGTGTGCATGTGTATGTGTGTGTGGGTGTGTGTGTGCATGTGCGTGTGTGTGTGTGTGTGTCCGTGTGTGTGTGTCAGTGTGGGGGGGTTCTTAGTTTTTAGTCCAGAGTCTCAGAATCTCGCACTCACACACGTCAACGACTCACGAGGTGTTGACAAGAAGATGGATTCAGGCAGGCAGAATAATAAAAAACTCACTGAGTAAGGGAACCATTGCAGTGTGGTTAAGTAAATGCTTGATTGTGATTGGTCAATAGCGCTCGGTTGCCCATAGCAGCGGTCCGTTATTACTCGATAACGGACCGCTGCCAGGGGCAACCGAGCAATAATGACCGCTGTTCGCAGCTGGAGCAATCAAGCCCACTGACACACACTGCATCAGTGCAATCAGACACACCTGCCGGCTGCCGGCGATAATAATAATAACTTTATTTGGGCTGACAGAGCCACAGAACAACTGCGTCTGTATTTGATCTCGTCTTGTCGATGGTGTAAAATGAATTAGGTATATTGTTAGTAAGTTAGCCATGTAATAAGCGGGATAATGTATAGCCTATACTCGGTCATTGTCGCAAAATAATTGACCTTCACTACGTTTAGAACACCTCGGCGAGGCGCCTCGGTATTCTAAACTCTGTGTCGGTCAATTATTTTGCGACAATGACCTCGTAGCTATACATTATCCCTTACATAATGATAATAATGAATGTTATTTGTATAGCACCTTTCATACAGGAATTGCAGCCCAAAGTGCTTCACAGCAGGGATGTAGACACAAAATAGACATAGGCGTACAATGGGCATAGAATTGGCATAATTATAGACAGGCACAAAATGATCAGGGAATTGATATTAATACCTCCCGGAAGATTTGTAATCGATTTCTGTCATTAACCCTTTTACCACCACACTACCAAAGGGTTAACCCTTTCACTGTGACAATAAAGAAGGTTAACCCTTTCACTGCCACACGACAAAGGGTTAACCCTTTCACAACCACACTACAGAAGGTTACAGAAGGTTCCGTCTGTAGTGTGGGAGAGAAAGGGTTAACATTCTGTAGTGTAATAGTGAAAGGGTTAACATTTATGAAAAAAATATTGTAACATATTTCTTATTGATTGTGATAGATTTCTGACATTAAAATCTATAAAAGACTATTAGCAGGTTTCTGACAATTAAAAGCAATGCATAAAGTGCAGACATAGAATGAGTATAGAAATAGACATAAGATAGACTGAGTAAAATAGTGCTATAGGGCAGTGCAATAAAGTAGTTATCATCTACAGTACAACAATCACAGTCTGGATGCAACAAGTCCAAGTAGCAGAGTGTATTAAAAGGCTATGGTGAAGAGGTACGTTCTTAGCTTACTAAGTCACTAATATCACAGACCTACTAATGGCATAGCTGTATGTGTATTAATAATATCATATCACTACATCAACCTTCACGTTGTGTTATGTGTGGTACAGAACAATTGAGCCTGTCATATAATGTGCTGCATGATATAATATACTGACGACCTGTACTGTATGTGGCCATTGTCAATATTATTGCTCCATCAACCTCTTGTGTTACGTGTGACGTTTTTACGAGGGCTCTTGTTTTCTTCATGGGGAGTTGCTGACGTGTGACGTTGTTGATGGAAGGTGGAGGTACAGGGTGTACAGGGTGTACAGGGTGTTGCGATAAGGGGCGAGGCCTGGGTCGTGCCTCCCCCGGTGCTGGGCCGGCCGGCCGCCTGGCCCTCGCTCCCCTGCCCTCTTTAATGGCTGGGTGATGACAGGACTCAGGATGAATGGAGGAGAGGGGAAAAATACACATGGATAAGTTAATGGGAATTAGTTAAGGATATGGGGTTCGATTCCACTCCTACTAATATACTCATGGTCTTCTAAGCACTTTGAACTGCAATCCCCTGTATGAAAGGTGCTATACAAATAAAGTTATTATTATTATTCTATGGGGGTTTACGTACTGTAAATCTTTCTCATATTTTTATATTCAGATCTAATTTTATTGCCTATATTTATGTCTTTCTACTATTACCCTGCCCATACCTGTACCTCCCCCCCCTCCCCCATGCTGCTATGACGCCTGAATTTCCCCAAGGGGATGAATAAAGGAATATCTTATCTTCTCTTATCTTAAAAGCATTGAGCAAATATAACATTTAATAATCAGAATAATAAATGTTTATCTGTATAGCACTTTTGATTAGACAGTTGCTTTACAAAGCAAACAAATGAAATCAGAAGACACCCCAGCTCCCGGCTCTCCGGATGGTTGTCTAATAAGAGTGTCGGTCCCGTCCCGCCCCCTGTCCTGTCCAGGTGTACTGGTTCAAAGACGGGAAGCAGATCTCCAAGAGGAGCGAACACTACAGGATCAGCCGCGACGCAGACGGGACCTGCTCTCTCCACACCGCAGCGGCCTCGCTGGACGACGACGGCAACTACACCATCATGGCTGGGAACCCAGAGGTGAGGAGGACGGAGGAGAGATCCAGACATTGGAGGATGTAACGTGTGTCATTTGGTCAAATAGTTAGTAAAAGTGTACACACACACACACACACACACACACACACACACACACACACACACACACACACACACACACACAGAACACACATGGACACACGCCTGCACACAAACACACACATACATACACACATACAAAAACAGTGTCAGTGGCTCGGGAGGTAGAACAGTCGTAATCTGGTAATCTGGAGGTTCCCGGTTCGATTCCCACTCCTCCCGGGCAGCGTGTCGAAGTGTCCTTGAGCAAGACACTTAACCCTTAATTGCTCCCGATGAGCAGGTTGATACCTTGCATGGCTGCCTCCGCCATCGGTGTGCGAATGGGTCAAATGTGAGGAAAAATTGTAAAGCTCTTTGGATAAAAGCACTATATAAATGCACCATTTACCAAAGACACACACACTCTCATACACCACACAGACAGCAATGCCCCCCCCCCCCCCCCACTCACACGTGTGCAGAATCGAGTACTCTGGCTGCCAGTCAGAGTTGTCAGTGCTCATTATTACTGTTGTGAAGCACTTTGAACTGCAACCTCTGTATGAAAAGTGCTATACAAATAAAGTTATTATTATTATAAAAGGAATAATAGGTGTGAAGATAAGGGTCTCCAGCCAAGGAGGGGAAGAGGGCGTGGAAACAGACAGGAAATCACTAGCGCTCCACGGAGGTGGAGAGTTCATGTACCACAGACTTTCCATCAGGCGCTCCAGCACTTTACACTCACTCTGTGTTTCCTCCTAATGGTGTCGGAGTGTCGGCACCTCGTAACCTCTCTCTCACCCTCTTTCTCTCTCTTTTTCTCTCTCCGTCTCTCTCTTTCCCACCCTCTTTCCTTCTTTCTGTCTCTCTTCCTTTTTCTTTCTCTCGATTTCTCTCTCCCTCCCTATCTCTCTCTCTTTCTCTCCCTCCCACTCCCCCCCTCTCTCTCTCCCCCCCCCCCCCCCCCTCTCTCTCTCTCTCTCTCTCTCAGGGGAGGATAAGCTGCACTGGCAGAATGATGGTCCAGGCAGTGAACCAGAGGGGGCGGAGCCAGCGCTCCACACCTGGACACATGCGCAGGTACAGTAAAGCCATGTTGATTGACAGGTACAGTAAAGCCATGTTGATTGACAGGTACAGTAAAGCCATGTTGATTGACAGGTACTGTAAAGCCATGTTGATTGACAGGTACAGTAAAGCCATGTTGATTGACTGCATCGAGACAAACACATTCTACTGGCTTTTTATTCACCAGCGGGAAACGTTCTGTCTCACAGGCTCAACCATCTGCCTGGCTTTGGTAGCGATGTGGGGATGTGGGGACAGGTATATTAATAACATTCAAAACAGATTCAAGTTACAGTACTAGTTTTGAAATATATATATAAGAATGAGAATAAATCTAAAGATGATGCAGTATGTATTTAAAAATACAGAGACAGACAGACAGGTAGACAGACATGTAGACAGACAGACAGATAGATAGATAGATAGATAGATAGATAGATAGATAGATAGATAGATAGATAGATAGATAGATAGATAGATAGATAGATAGATAGATAGATAGATAGATAGATAGATAGATAGATAGATAGCAGTCATGTTGGTCTGGGATGAAAGGTTCAGTGTTTGAGTGGGAAACATCTGTTTGCTTTGTCGTTGTGTTTAATCGGTCTAATGTTTATTGTTTATTGTTTATTAGCAAAGGATCCCCATTAGCTGATGTCAACTAGTCTTCCTGGGGTCCGAAACAACATTAAAACATTACAACATATACAATTAAAACATAATACAATTTAAACATAATACAATTAAAACATAGCAAGACGTGCGGTTAGGTGGCGTAGCGGAGATTGCGTTCGTCACCAACCCTGAAGGCTGGCCGTTCACACTAATACAATTGGCTGTATTAGAGGGTGGGAGAAGCTGGCGGGGTGGGTCCGGGTCGTTGTAAACAGCGACTCCTACAGTTCGGTCGGGGCGCCTGCTAAGCGCGGATAGGACCTGAGTGGGATAGTGTGATCCTTCCACACGCTACGCCCTCTCGGGGAGGATCCGCGCTGCCAGGTGAAAAGAAGCGGTTGATTGGCTGGACGTGTGTCGGAGGAAGCACGTGATAGCCTCCACTCTCCCAGATGATCTGACTGTGGGGGGTAAGTGCGCAGCGACCAGGAAGGGATTGGGAATTGGCATACGACTAACATTGGGATGGGAGAAAATCGGAGGAAAATGGAGGGGGGAAAAGATCAATAAAAAAAACAAAAACAAAAAACATAGCAAGACGTACAAACCGAGGAAACACAACAACATTAACACACAAACAAATGATATCTAAATATATAGAAATATAAGGTAACATAACATATTTGCATTACCCAACATTATCATTATTGGCTCACATGTAAGATCTTAATTTCTTTTTGAAGCTCTTGTCACGTATGTCACTTGGAAGACAATTCTATGCCCTGATAGCCCTACAGTATATAAAACCGTTCTTTGCATACTGTTAGATTTTGCATGGGGTAGAATAATATGCCCTCTACTTGCCCCTCTGGTCAAATACATTTGAGCTGTAAATGATTTCATCAGAGATATAATATATTATTTAGGACTGTGGGTTGTGATGACTTTCTGAAAACAAATTAGTAACTTGGCAGAAAGTATTTTCTCAACATTCCGCCATTTAAGACGTTCATGCATTTTAACAACACTAGTCCTATATGAGCAACCAAAACGAGTCTTGCTGCCTTATCTTGTACCACTTGTAACCTATTCAGCAACTGTTTTGAAGCAGAAGCCCACACTACAGAACAGTAATCCAAGTGGCACAAAACCAAAGCACAAACAATTTGATTCAACAATGCGAATGGAAGGAACGGTGCACATGTCCTGGCAGTAGCAACAGCTCGACCCATTTTAAAAACAGTTGTGTTGATGTGATCAGATGAAGAACTATCAAGCCAGAGGCCTAGAAGCTTCGTTTTTTCAACCTGCTGGATAGGTTGACCTGCAATTTGTAAAACCCATGTAGGATTACGTGCTAATCTTTGACCCAAAAAGCATACAAACAGTTTTAGAAATGTTAAGCAACATGTGGCGCAGTGGGCAAGGCGCTCGCCACTAACGCAGGATATGCTGGGTTCGAGCCCAGCTCTCGGCGTTACTTCCAGCTTGGCTGGTCGTTCATACTAATACAATTGGCAGTATTAGGGGGTGGGAAAGCCGGTGGGTGGGGATCGGACGTTGTGGACAGCGACTCCTACATGTCGGTTGGTGCGCCTGTACAGCAGAATCAGGAAGCAACGGGGGCAGCGTGAGCCTCCCACGCGTTACTCCTCGCCACTGAGAGATCGCGCTGTACAGGTGAAAAGATGCAACAGCTGCCTCCTCGTGTACCGGAGGGGACACGTGATGCAAGGCTTGGTCCACATTGCAACCGACCAGTGGGAGGTATGGTCTAACAACGTTCGAGACAGGGGAGGGTAGAATTGGATAATACAAAATGGGGAGAAAAAGTTAAAAAAAAATTATTAAATGTTAAGCACCAGCTTATTTGTTTTTATCCAGTCATAAAATGTTTAATTCACTGGCCAAAACCTGATTAAGCTCGGAGTCTGTAGCTACAGCATAATAAAGGGTTGAATCAACAACATATAAAGTCAGACTAGCCTGTTGAATAGAAAAAGGCATATCACTAGCAACTCCCCTGTGGAACACCGCAGCCTAACCCTCTACTGCCTGACAAAGCACCATTAAAATAGACGCTCTGAGAGCTCGAGGACAAATAACTCCTGAACATTTGTATTGCTGAGTTATTAAAACCATAGCAGATGAGTTTTTGTATTAAAAGATCATGATCGATCACATCACTGAAGTCTAACATAATAGCACCCACCAGCATTGACCTGTCGATAGCTGAAAGCCAACTATCTGACATTTGTGTCAAAGCAGTACTGGTCGAGTGACCGGCCCTGTATGCATGTTGGTATACAGTTGTTAAGTCATTAGCTGAAAAGTAGGCCTGGACTTGCTCAGACACAATCTTTTCCAGTAATTTACTGAGAACAGGTAGCATGCTAATAGGCCTGCTGTTGGGACCTCCTAAAGGTAGTTTAGCATATTTAGGAAGCGGAATGATCTTTCCCTCCTTCCATAACAAAGGACACATGCCACTGATTAGACACCTATTAAAAATTTGACAGATTGGTGCAGATATATGAGACGCAGCCATTCTCAACAGTTTGCTGTCCAGGTGGTCTGTGCCAGTGGATTTAGACTGGTAGAGAGCGCAATAGCCTATCCACAGTCAATTCAAAAACACAGTTTCCTTCATAATGTGTTCTTTTATCAACACCTCAGAGTTGTTATTGACAATAGTGTCTGAAATGGTTTTCAATATGCAGCGACCAGTCACACCCAGTTACATAAACACATCATCAGCAGATACAGGTACCACTCAGACAGCACACACACACACACCACACAATAACACACACACACCACACAATATAACTCAACGCACACAACACATGCAATATAAGTCCTGTAACCTGACATGAACAGGGACACTCCTAGATTAGATAAGACTTTGTTTACAATCAGGGTGAGTGATATGTTTAAGATATGGATCAGTGCCTCCCTCTCTCTTTATCTCTTATTTCTACCCTTTCTCCTCTGCCTCAGCTCCTCTCCTCATAGCTGGTGTGTATTTATTTACGCTCCACTGATGGGCAGTAGTGGTGATGTCATTGTTGTGTTAGAGCAGATGGGCGGAGGGGGGGTCATGACCCCACTGTATAGAGAGGGGTCCAGAGCAGAGCCTCCAGAGACCAGAGCTCCCCTAGTGGCAGGAGAGCAGGTCAGAGTGAAAATAGACAAACGCACATCCCTTCTTTGGTGCTGGATGGGGGAAAGTGGAGCACAATGAGACGTAGGATGATGTCACCACTTTATTAAACAAATACATTATTAAATAGAGTGGACAATCTCCACTGTCGTGTTTCATCCTATGGGAGACTGTCAAACTGAGGAATAGGGATACAGTGCTCTTCCCCTTAACACAAAAAAAGGTTTTTGGTGAAATTGCCCCATGAATGTTTCAAATAATTAGTTTACCAGTAAGCAAGTGAAGTAAGTTAAACCCTGGAAACACGGTGGTTTATTTAATATCTGCTCTTCTTTCTCCTCGTCAGGTCCAGATCCAGGTCTAGAGACAGCGGCGACGAGAACGAGAACATCCAGGAGCGCCACTTCCGCCCTCACTTCCTCCAGGCGCCCGGTGACCTCATCGTCCAGGAGGGTCGCCTCTGCCGGATGGACTGCAAGGTAGAGAGACGCGCTCCGTTCACTCCTGAACCTGCTCTTCAAAGTTCAGATGTTCGGAAACCCTATAGCCTCATCTCCTACGTTCCAACGACGATGTTGATCGGTAGAGTCCCTTCTCAGCACAATCCATGCTGTTTCTTGAACAAGCTGACTGAAGCCAACTGAAATCTGCCCTGTGTGCACTGTGGAGTAAAATCCAGTTAGCTTCAGTCATATTGTACAGACAGGAGCTTGACCCCATTGACTTTGCATTAGTCGGTGGCTTACTAGCTGGAGCTAGTATGAGGAACAGCATGGATTCTTCTGAGAGAGAACTCTACCATCATTGGAAAATACATCTAGGGTTCCAAAAATCACAACTATCCCTTTAACATGGGGGCGGCACAGTGATGAAAGAGTCGTTAAATGAAAGAGCACGGAGCTGCTGGCATTAGTTGTAAACGCCATAGGAATGTATTGGTGGTAAAATCGCATTCATTGTCAACCGACTCGGATAATAAATCATGGGGAATCTTGGCTCCTTCACACCTGTGGTGATGACTATAAAGATAACTATAACTATAAAACATTACAATCGTTCTAAGTACATTGATTGTCAGTGTTTCAGATAGACAGATGTAGGTAACAAATTTAAGTGTCTGCTGATAGTGATGCCGGCCCCGCGGCCCAAACGTCTCTGTGTGGATGGAATGTGTGAAGACCCGCGATGCCGTTTGTCCGTTTAGAGTGCGAGAGCCGCTCGCTGTTTCCTGTTGATGTTTGCTGCTATGCGCACCTACATTAATAGCCTTGAGCACAGTCTGCATTGACTACACATCTATTTGTAGTCTCATAATGAGAAAAGTACTTAAGTCTTACAATGAGAAAAATCAAGATATATTTTTTTTCTTTTTTTTTATCCACTTTTTCTCCCATTTTCCATTTTTCTCCCATCCCAATTTTCATATCGTCCAATTCAACCCTCCCCTGTCTTCGAACGCTGTTTCTTGCCTCCCACAAGCCGGCTGCAATGTGGACTAAGTCATACATAGCACGAGTCCCCTCCGATACTCGAGGTAACAGCCGTCGCATCTTTTCACCTGCGCGGCTCGATCTTTCAGCGTCGGGGGTCTGGGCTTTGGAGGGGCCCCGCCCCCGTCGCTTCATGATTCTACTGCGCAGGCGCACCAACCGACCTGTAGGAGTCGCTGTCCACAACGCCCGATCCCCACCCTTCAGTTTCCCTCCCCGTAATACGGCCAATGTGTATTACTGTGGACGACCAGCTAAACTGAAAGCAATGTGGAGAGCGGGGCTCGAACAGGAGGCATCCTGTTCGAGCCTAGTCTCCAGCATTCGTTGCGAGCGCCTTGCCCACTGCGCCACGTAGCCGCCCTGATATATTTTTTTTCTTGATGTTCATTGGATGTTTTAGAGGGAAAGAAAACGATAGATTTTCACATGTCACCTACATTATGTCCGAATCCGCCAGCTGTGTCTCCCTTTTAATAATTTTCTACTGATGCCCAATGTCCTCAGTACTAGATAGCATTACTGGTTTAATTTATCCGAAACACTGCTCTTATTCTGAAGGAGAATACATCATCCATTCCAAGCCATCACCTTTTTTATTTTTTTTTCATATAAAGGAATTAAAGTGGGAGGCTTTTGAAATGTACTGTATAACGCCTGGAAATGGAAAATTGCTCTCACCGAGAAAGAACATGTTAATCATAGTAATAGAGAAAAACCCACTTCAGATCCACCCTTTAATTCTGTGTTTGTGCGTTTGTGCTGCTGCTTCTCGGCGGGGGGGGGGTCTGAAACCTGCTGCCAGAGAAAGGCTTCCTCCCAGTTCCCCTCGCATTCCAGGTTCCTTAGAAAACAAAAAAAAGCCCAAGACAGTATGTCTCATCACGTCATCGCATTATGAACGACTCAGAGCACCGGAGGAGAGAGCGGTGGTGTCATCTTTCCTGGGATTAAGCACCATCACGCTTTCTGCCTCTACGTCTTATTTTTTCTTCTCCTCATCCCCCCCCCCCCCCCCTTTCTCTTTTCAAACCTTCCCCCCTACACACACACACAATACACACACACACACACAAACACAAACACACACACAACACCACTACCAGCATCACCACCACTGTCACCGTCAATTCTTTGGTTTCCTTACACAGACGCATTCCTCCAGTCTTTCTCTCAGTGTCTCCCACCTCCCTGCAGCCTTTAGTCCCTGAAGGGGGGAGAACTGTTACAAAACAGCCGTAAAACAAAACCGCACCATACACGGAATTCACACGCTATAAAAAGACTTTTGTCTTTTCAAGCTTGTCTGGAACGCACACCGTGTCCTCCGACGTCTCAGGGACTTTTAATGTCAGGGGTATTTATAGACTATTATTTGTTTCCGTATCGCTTGTGTGTTCCCCCCCCCCCCGAACTTTCCAGGCCAAAAATGTCTCATCTGGCAGGAAATGGACTTCTTTCCCCCGAGCTGAGGCTCCAAGAGGACTTCCTCGCTAACTCTAGTCCACCCTTACCCTACTAGTGATGACTTGGAACCCTTATCGCCGGTGCCCGCGACGCAAACACCTTCTCCGTACACACTCCTCCCCCACACACAGGTGGGCCCAGCGGGGCGGCACCTGAGGGGGGGAGGGGCAGGTGTAGGGTTTCCCTGTGGCGCGCAGCGGGTGCTGAGAAAGACGACTGGCTCTTTTGGGGGCAGAGCGTTCCCATGAGAAAACAAGCAGGCGGCCAGACTCCTCCAGACAAACCCAACAGAGACGCATTAACCAAACACTGGTGTTTTTTCACTCTGCCCCGCAAATAACCCAGAGAACACATGCAGCTAATATACCCAAGCATTTATATAACAAACAAAAACAAGCAACGACTGCACAAACCTCACAAAGCATCATTCACGGTGGGAATAAGCCTTCGTACAGTATGTTGGGGTGTATTTCAGCGCATGCCTGTGTTTTGCCACCTGTAGGTCATCATTCATGGTGGGAATAAGCCTTTGTGCAGTACTTTGGGGTGTATTTCAGTGTATGCCTGTGTTTTGCCACCCATAGGTCAGCGGGTTGCCCACGCCAGATCTGATCTGGCAGCTGAACGGCCAGACCATCCGCCCCGACTCCGCTCACAAGATGCTGGTGAGGGAAAACGGCGTCCACTCGCTGGTCGTGGAACCCGTGACCAGCCGCGACGCCGGCATCTACACCTGCATCGCCAGCAACCGAGCGGGACAGAACTCCTTTAACCTGGAGCTCATCGTTGCAGGTAAAAACACGTACATACTACAGCGTGTAATTAAAAACCAAACACGGGCGTATAGGCCGATACATGTTGACGCCTTTGAATGGGACCCGAGATGAACATTGAGTCATATTCGTTCCGCAGCCAAAGAGATGCACAAGGCCCCTTCATTCATGGAGAAGCTTCAGAACACCGGCGTCGCGGAGGGTTACCCCGTGCGCCTGGAGTGCCGTGTGACCGGGGTGCCCTACCCACAGATCTTCTGGAAGAGGGAGAACGAGTCCTTCACACACAACACAGACAGGATCAGGTAACGCCTCTCGTCAGCAGGGTTTGGGGTTACAGATTACATGTTACACGATAACAATAATCTGATAATACAAATGTCTGTCAACTGTTTAAAAAAAGAGAGAAAGAAAGAAGGAAGGAGAGTGGAAACAAGAAAATCAGATTGCAAAAATAATATAGGTGATGACCTGAAATTAGTTTGTAGACGTTATGGGAAACGTGCTTACCATCTTCTCCAGAGGCGTTTTTTTGTGAAACACTTGCTTTAAACTCGTATTGATGTTTTCTTTCCCAGCATGCACCAGGACAACTGTGGCTATCTGTGCATGATCATCCAGCCAGCCATGAAGGAGGACGCAGGCTGGTACACTGTGTCAGCCAAGAATGAGGCGGGCATTGTATCCAGCACGGCACGCCTCGACGTCCACAGTAAGTCACTCTCCTGACCTGGGTTCAAATAGGGTTCGCAAGCACGGTTTAAAGTCTCTGTGGTTGTTTCAACTGGCCTGGAAACACCAGATGGGTGGGTGTTTACCACGTAAGAACAATACAGTGTGTGCCAGAAGGTTTACTATGTGAAAGGCAGTTTAGCACAATCGCTTACACTGTAGCCTTCACTGCCCAGACATATCTATCTACACACACACTACCCCACTCTCTTTCTCTCTACACATAGCCTTCAACTTATTGACACATATGCAAACACACAGCCTTCTCATGAGTATGCGTCATTATCCAGATATCTCTGTACGTCATATCTATAATTCCAGATATCTCTGTGCAAATCATATCTATAATTCTATGTATGTCAATGCTCCACTTGTTTTGTCTACTCTGTATAAACACATTTGTAAAATGTTTAAACAAATTTGTTAGCTCGCCATTCTACAGAGATCTAGGGTCTAGAGAGATCTAGAGTCTGTTGTCCACCTCCGTGAATAATATCTGGTCAGTCCTGATGATGTAAAACCCACCTTTCTGGTATTCCAAGTAGGGTGAATCAAACACGTGTTGTGGAATCATTCAAATGAGCCATGACAGTGAACTGTAGAAATTAAGACGAGTCAATTTGTATATGAAAATATAGAACATAGTTTATTTCTGCGGCCACAGAGCTCAGTTTACAATCAGAGATACTAACGTCTGACCAGAAAGTGAGAAAGAGGTCTGGTCAGACTTAACATTAAATACATGATTGACATGACGTACATGAGATGCCAGATATAATAAAAAAGATGAGAAGAATGAAAACAAAAGACGGGTCTAGGGGCTTTGTTATGTCTTCACACTAGAACTGGATAAACTGAGAATAGGCCAAATGGCATATCTCCTAAACCTTGGCTGTTGTTTATAAGAACACAGTCAGACTGTCACCTAGTGTCTTTGCCTAGTCAGACTAGTTAAAGCTTTGTACAGAGAAATATGTCTTTAACACAGAAACTATATGACATGATATTTTCCTTTCACACACACACTGTAAGACCCTCAGTTGCAAAATTACAACATCACTTTTAGCTTTTAGCTATTAAAAGTTTTTTTACAGGGTTAAGAAGGCCTTACAGGTTTAATATTGACTCAGAACACACACATCAAGCTCCAATACCTTCCACTCAACATGTCTCCTCCTCTCCCTCTGCCCTCAGCTCAATGGCAGCAGCCCAACGTCCCCAAGCCCAAGAAGGTGCGTCCCTCCGCGAGTCGCTACGCCGCTCTGACGGAGAGAGGCCTGGACGTGAAGGCCGCCTTCTTCCCCGACGCCAGCCCCCTGCAGCCCGGCGGTCTGGTCGAAAGTGACGACCTGTAATGACCGGAAGGGGGAGAGATGGGGGGGTGGGTGTGGGCTTCACATGCCAGCCCCCAAACTCTGAAAACTGACCCTGGACCCCTGCGCCACCAGCTCCCGTCACCCGGTTACTCCTGAGACTGATACTTTATGACGGTGCGGGCGGGGGGGGGGGATACCACCTCCTCCACTCGAGGGATTCTATGACAAGGCGACAGATACTACGAGGGTGGCGGGCAGAGCGTGAAAGTGACCTACTTGTTGTCCTACATTGTATAATATCAAACACAGCCCCAACGTATTACCTGCTTCAATCGAATATGGATCCCAAAGCTTCATTATTACCCACTGGATCTGCTCCGTTTGGAAGGCCGTTGGAAGTGTTTTTGCTTGTCCGTGACAAATGACTGTTGATAATAAATGTCCTCTTAATGTTTCACAAACTGGCGCGTTAGACCCTGTTCCTGCGAAGGGTCACCTTTGTTACAGTAAGTGCCTGACATGCTGCCTTGTGTCTGGCCTTTGGTAAGAGAGGGAAAATATAGGTGTTCAAGTTGAGATGAAAAGTAGAATCATTATGCATGTTGGAAGTAAGACTCTGTGCATTTGTGATACACTCCAACCAACCAAGATGCCAAGGGTAGGAGGTAGGGGGTGCTGTGAAAAAGATGAACAGAGAGAGAGAGAGATTGAAAACAGTATGGTAGAAGAGTCAGTATAATGTGTCCTGTGACTTGAGTGACAGAAGGAAGGAACCCAGAATGCAGGACTCTTCTGGACATCAGTGGTGTTTGGTGCAGTCTATCTGGGTAACGTAGCACAGAAAAGATATCTGGTTTAAGAGCACAGGATCATACTACATCAATGTTATAGATTAGTACAAGGCTGCAGATATTGCACAAGGCCGGACCTTACGTCCTTTTTTCTCTCAAGCCCTGCCCTCTTTTATTGATCCTCCAATCACAGCTGTTGCTTCCCCCTGTTATGACGGAAAATTCAAACAGAAACAGAGACAGAAAGTTGGTTTGGAAGTCAGAAAGCTGGTGGGATGAGGGAGGACACTGAGCGATGGATGGAAATGGTTGGATGAAACAGGCTCAGTAGGACGAAGACGCCATGTCTGTCTCAGTCCTGTCACAACAGTCACTCCCGTGATTAAACTGTGTGGTCCTTGAGTGCTAGCTGTGAAAGCAGCAGGTTTTTAGACGGGTTTCAACCTGCAAGTGGTCAGATAGCGGACGGAAGGACGTGAACTTTGAAAAGGATGGTGAAATGGCAGAGAAATGGTGACGATGATGACGATGATATTTAAAACTAAGGTAATGGTGACTTATTCTGGAGATTTATTTTCTTTTGATGGTTTATTTTAGAAGTTTTGAGTGAGAAAGAGGCCGCTCCGTTAAAAGAAAGGCTTCAATCTATCGGTCACACACGCAGCAGATTTGTCTGTTTTATTTTTGTATGAGAAAAAAGGTCAACTGTATTTACTTTCCCTAACAAACATAAATGATATCAGCTGTCTTCTCTCAAACGTTCAGTGATATAACCTAATCCTGTCTGTATTATGACATGTTAAAACATATATATATATATATATATATATATATATATATATATATATATATATATATATATATATATATATATATATATATAACTACTGCCTTAAATCACTTTTAGGCTTAATGCAATCACAGTTTCTCTGCATGATATTTTCAGGCACTCGTACGGTGGCCAAAATGAACTTTATCAGGATCTATAAGGAAATAAATACAACTTTATTTTATTTTATTCTAGTATTCAGAGGAAGAGAGCAGTCGTAAGCTGGTGAAAAGTGTAATGCAAGGTGTACTTGTATCTATTTCTGTCATCTCTGTAATGCTATGTTTTCTGTTGTCTGTTCAGAGCATGCTTCCGCCGACAGTTACTGTGGTCACGTTAACATAAAGGACACTTTCTTGATTTCTATGCCAATCTGTGCCTGTATATGAATCGTTCTCTCGATATATTTTAGTTTATGAAAAAAAAGTTAATAAAATTGAACTTCTCTGGATGAAAGGGTGAGTTTTTTTTTTGTGTAGACGAGGAGACCCTTCTTAAAAACCACAATCCCTAAAAATGTGATGAAGTAAAACATGTCTTTTGTTAATTATTCATTATTATTTAATTTGTTGTACAAAAACACAATCATGATGCCAGTGTGTATGAAACAGCAGAGAGCATAATTGCAAATCAAACACGTTATTTGAGGCCCTGTTCAAAACCTTAACATGCACATTAATATTCCAGATACTGGCTAGTAAACTGAATATTGTAAATATTACCATGGAAATGGAACTCACCCAGTCCTACAACACCTAATAGCTAATATCTATCTGCATATCAATCACATTGAGGCTTCTCATAGGTAGGGATTCAAGCTCATCAGGGCTATTGTAGACAGGATATGGCGTCTACACAATGCTAAATCATAAGACGGAGTACTTGATCCTAAATAATATTGACATATTAATGTGCACATAAACACCACTACATCATGCTGTGACACACATGCGGCTTCGGTGAGGAATTGATGAAATAGCAGATGAGATCACAGCATTTCATACCTCAGCAGTGAGCACGACAGTCACCTCCAACCCCATCCGCCCAGACCATAGGTCCAGAGCTGTAAGGGGACACTCAAAACATTCCCTGAGCTAAAAATACCCCCCCCCCCCACCCCTCCTTAATTCCCTCCAGCTGTAGCCACGACTTGTCCGGCTCCTCTCTCTGTGGGGCCCCTCCAGAGGTGGGCTCAGAGAGGGCCCCCGCGGAGGGGGGCGGGCTCGTGCTGGCAGAGCGGGGGTCTCCCGGGGGAGTGAAACACGAGAGCTTCAGTCAGCGCCGGGGCGCCTCTAAAGTCACGGAAAGAGTAACTGCTGATCAAAGTTGAGGCCAGACTCTCTGGAGTCAGCGGGGTTTAGTCACGAGCGACTGTCACAGCGGCTCGGCCCACTTCCCACTCCGACTGGTGACTCAGCAACACGGGGTCTGACCTCTAGTGCTTCTCGTAAAGTGTGTGTCAATTTACAAATTTTGTTCACGCTTGTCGTATTACATTTACAAATGGATTCTCTTAACTGCCCGGGGCAGACAGGGCTACTCTGTGGTGCGAAGAAACAGCAGACGACTTTCTAAAAAGACGATACAAACATAATGCCTACTGTTTCAGTGCTGAATAACACTAGGCCACGTTGACTGAACATAAAAGGCAGCAAAGCATCTTCAGTAAACAAACAAAAAAAGAACAAAAAAATATTAAGTGAGACCGAAACATTTCCATTTAATTTGATGAGTAAATCTTGATCTTAGAAAACATGTGCGCCCACTGTCCAAACACAATGTCAGATGCCTACTACTAACACATCAACACATCAACTCCGCGATAATACATGACTAACACAACACTGTCCTAACGCTGATCCCGAGACAGGACGGGCCAGCTGACGTCACGCCCCTGTCTTCCGCTGGTGAAAGACACGAGGACTCAGCTCTACGCCTCTCACTGACCACCAGTCATCTCCGTGCGGCTGAGCGTGGCGTCCAGCTGCCCAGCTGGGACAGGTCTGTGGTTATGACAGACAGTGGGTCTCTCTCTACAAGGATCTCTCTACATGGCCAGCTGTAGCCCTCCATCCACCACCAGCACCTGTCCCGTGATGTAGGGAGACTCCAACAGGAAGAGGGCAGCCTGGGCCACCTCCTCTGGCTCCCCGAATCTCCCCAGAGGAATGGAGGGCGTTCCTTCCCCCTGCCTCAGCCCTGCCGTCATGTCTGTGCGGATGAAGCCTGGAGGAGAGAGAAGACGGGGATGAGTAAAGACTGAGAAACTCATCATAGGGATAGTAATATATCGGGATAAGGTAAGTGATAAGGTATGAGTAAACAGAAGGAGAGGTCATGATACAGCGTGAGGTCATGGGTACAGTGAAAGTATAGGACAGTGAAAGTACAGTACAGTGAACATGTACTCAAAAAAGGGACCTGATAATGGTCCACTAGGGCAATGTTGACTATTTCCATTAAATAAAAGGTGTTTCAGAGCACTGCCTTAGGCCATGGTTAGACTATGAATGAATGAATGAATGAATGAAAACTTTATTTAACAGATTGCAGAATGGGTACAATACAGTACGGCTCAATACATACAATTGTTAAGGGGATGCAGACCTGAGAAAGACGTTTGTCTTGTTTCCATCAGGGTCCCCCATTTTCATTTCATATAGACATTTATGACATACACAACATACATGACATTTATGGCATAGGGACATATAGGTATTTAGTACTGATACATTTGTGACATAAGCGGTATTCAAATATACGGTACTGTTACCCCTAGATCCTGACAGAGTATATACATATGATGGGGAGGGGACTGTACATTAGGAGGGGGTGGGTGGGTGGGAGGGAAATATACATACGGCGGGGAGGGAATATATACATGCGGTGGGGAGGAGACTGTCTATTAGGAGGTGGTGGGGGTTTTGGGCATTTACGGTGGCCAGTTTCGAATTGCAGCCTCCCGTAGGTGCTCTTTAAGAGCGGTTTTGAATGTGGGCAGGGATTCACATTCCTTTACAGCTTTGGGTAGGGCGTTCCACATTGTTGTGGCATAATTGCGAAACGTGTTTAGTCCCTTGTTTGAGCCGAATCTGGGTTTAACGTGATTTGTTGAGCTTCCTCTGGTGTAGTGGTTGTGGTATTCACTGACCTTTGGGAAGTATTTTGACATGTACATGGGCACCCCGGTCGTATAGTGTATCTTGAAGACCAGGCCCATTGCAAGTTGCTGTACTCTGTCGTCTACTCTAAGCCATCCTAGGTTGTCAAAGTGGGCAGGGGTGAGGTGGGTTCTGGGGTTCAGGTCAAGTAGTAGTCTGACCAGTTTGTTTTGTGATGTTTGTAATTTTGTTTTAAGCGCCTTTTAGGTGCTTTGGTACCATGAGGTGCACGCATAGTCATAGTACCCTTGAATGAGTGCTCCTGCCAGAGTCTTCAGGGTATTCTTGTTTACCAGAGAGGAGATCCGGTACAAGAATCTAGTTCGTTGGTTGACCTTTTTTATTACATTGGATGCCATTTTGTCACAGGAAAGATTTGCCTCTAGGATGGAACCCAGGTAGGTAATTTCGTCTTTCCTTGTGACAATATTGTCACCCACTGTAACTGAGAAGCCGTCGGTCTTGCTGAGTTTGTTATTTGAACCGAAGAGAATGGACTCTGTTTTGCCCATGTGTAATGATAGTTTGTTATCAGCGAGCCATATGCAGATTTTGCCTAGTTCCGTGCTGAGGGTTTTTTCAACCTGCAATTTGTTCTTGTCAGAGACCAGCAGGGCTGAGTCGTCCGCAAACAGGAACAAGTTGCAGTCACAGGCTGACGACATGTAATTTGCATAAATTAGGAAGAGTAGCGGTCCTAGTATGCTTCCTTGTGGAACACCACAGCTCACTGTGAGGGGGGGGGGATAGAGTACCGTTTACCTCTACCATCTGTTCTCTCCCCTCCAGGTAGGATTGCATCCAGCTCACTGATAAGCTATCAAAACCAATTGCCTTTAGCTTGTCCATTAGAATGGAGTTCAAGTTCAAGTTCAAGTTCTTTAATAGTTGTCATACAGAAGTACAGGATACTTTCATACAAAATGCTTCTTACTGTTACGCTCCAGAGACTGTGCTAGACAAGATAGTATCAAATAACATAATAACATAATATAGCATGAATTTAGAAGAAGAAAATGAGGTCAGTGTTCGGTATAGACATATGTACAATGTTCTGAGTTACCATATAATATACAATACACAATACTATGCAGTGTACTAATGTACAGTACTATCTAGTGCAAAGCAGAAATGGGATGAGGTACAATTTTAGGTACAATTTACAGTAAGGTGTACGAGTTGTAGTGCAATCCTTCATCCATAAATATAAAGTGTGGGGAGTGGGTGCTACAGTGTGTTTGTTTAAAGTGGGTGTGTGCTATAAGTGTGTGGAGTGGGTGCTACAGTGTGTTTGTTTAAGTGAGTGTGTGCGTGTGGATGTGTGTGCTATGTGCGTTTGGTGGTTGTTGTTGTGTAGTGTTCATTCATTGTTCGTTTAGCAGCCTGATGGCCTGGGGATAGAAGCTTCTTCTGAGTCTTTCTGTGCTCGCCTTGAGACTCCTGTATCGCTTGCCTGACCGCAGCAGTTCAAAGAGGCAGTTGTTCGGGTGACTGGAGTCTTTAATGATTCTCTTAGCCTTGCCCTTGCAACGCTTGTAGTAAATGTTCTGGAGGGTGGGGAGCCCCCCTCCAATTGTGCGTTCGGCTGAACGTGTCACTCTTTGTAGTCTGCTTTGGTCTTGTGCAGTGCTATTCCCAAACCAGGAGGTGATGTTGCCGGTCAAGATGCTCTCTATTGTACATGAGTAGAAGTTCTTAAGGATCTTCTGGCTGACTTGGAACTTCCTTAGGCGCCTAAGGAAGTAGAGGCGTTGTCGTGCCTTCTTCACAACACTGTTAATGTGTGTGGTCCATGTCAAGTCCTCGGATATGTAGGCTCCGAGGTACTTAAAGCTGTTGACTCTCTCAACCGGTGCCCCGTCGATGCTGAGGGGGCTGTAGTCCTTGACCCCCGACCTCCTGAAGTCCACAATCATCTCCTTTGTTTTGCTGACGTTCAGGGAGAGGCTGTTTTCCTGGCACCATCCCGCCAGGACCTTGACCTCTTCCAGGTAGGCCCTCTCGTCGTTGGCAGAGATCAGGCCCACCACCACTGTGTCGTCAGCAAATTTGACGATTGTATTGCTACTCCGCTGAGCCACACAGTCGTGTGTGTACAGGGAGTAGAGGAGGGGACTCAGAACACAGCCCTGGGGGGCCCCTATGTTGAGGGTGATGGATGAGGAGGTGCAGTTGCCTGCTCTCACCACCTGGGGTCTGCCAGTCAGGAAGTCCAAGACCCACTGGCAGAGGTCATAGCCCAAGCCCAGGTCCCTGAGCTTGGCTATGAGTATGGAGGGGACTATGGTATTGAATGCCGAGCTGTAGTCGATGAATAGCATTCTCACATAGTTCCCCTGCCTCTTGTCCAGGTGTGATGCTGCTGTGTGCAGCACATGGGATATGGCGTCCTCCGTGGACCTGTTGGGGCGGTATGCAAATTGCAGGGGGTCCATGTTGATGGGGAGGGAGGAGCAGATGTAGCCCTTTACTAGCTTCTCGAAGCACTTCATGGCTATGGAGGTGAGAGCTACAGGGCGGTAGTCGTTGAGGCAAGCAGGCTTGGATTTTTTGGGTACAGGGATAATAGTGGACTTCTTCAGGCAGGTGGGGATGACAGCCTGTTCTAAGGACAGGTTAAATATGTCAGTGAATACTGGGGCCAGTTGGTCGGCACAGACTTTTAGGACGCGGCCGGGGATGCCGTCTGGACCTGCTGCCTTCCTGATATTCACTTTTTTAAAGGTCCGCCTCACCTCATGCTCTGTTACCCTGAACACTGCGCCTCCATCAGCAGCCGACCCCCCCCCCCCCCATTGCCGAGGCTTGTGAGCTGGTGTTGTTATTACCAGCATCAAACCTCGCATAGAAGGTATTGAGGTAATTTGCTAAGGAGATGTCACTGTTCAGTTTGAGGGAGGCGCCTTTGTAGTCTGTCATCGTTTTGAGCCCCTGCCACATAGCTCTAGAGTCAGCTTGTTCAAACTGGAGTTAAATTTTATCCCTGTAGCGTCGTTTGGCCTCTGACACTGTCCTCCTTACGTTGTATCGCGCCACCTTGTGGTCATTCATGTTGCCTGCCTCTAGGCCGTCGTTGTATGCTTTGGTGCGCTCTCTCAGAGCTTCACGGACGGATTTGTCTACCCAGGGTTTTTGATTTGGGTAAACTTTCATTTTGGTAGTGGGGATTGTTTCTTTCACCCTAGTACAAACATAGTCCAGCACTGTCTCCGTGTAGGCATTAATGTTATCTGTGTCGCGGAACACATTCCAGTCTGTGTGGTGAAACACTGACCGGATCGTCTCCTCTGACGTCACATCCCATTTCTGCACCTCTCGCGAGACTACGGGAGTACTTTTAATTCTCTGTCTGTACTTTGGTGAAAGAAAAATGGATGCGTGATCTGACTTGCCAAAGCCACTATCAGAATGAGCCTTGTAGCCACCTTTAAATTGCGTGTAACAGTGATCTAGGATGTTACCGCCTCTGGTGTTGCAAGTCACATGCTGATAGAAGTCAGGCAATACCTTTCTCAGATTGGCGCTATTGAAATCTCCCAGAACTAAAATGGCGGCGTTAACATTCGCCACTTGGATTCTATTTACCTCGTCGTGTAGTCTGGAGAGCGCAACCTTGTTGCTGGCTTGCGGTGGAATATACACTCCGACCAGGACGATCGCCGTTAACTCCCTCGGAGTTAGAAAGTTAGAAAGAAAGGACGACACTTGATGGTTATATATTCCAGTTCTGGGGAGCAGTGGTTGGATAATTCCTTCACGTTCGTTGGATCGCTCCAATTTTTGTTAAACATGAAGGCAATACCTCCTCCACGTTGTTTACCGGACTCTGCTGATGACCGATCCTTGGAGTGATTGACAGTGTCGAAGGCCTTTTGTAGGTCCAGCATGACCATGCCGCAGTATTTGCCTGCGTCCACCTCTTGTTTGATGTGGTCGTTCAAATAGAGGAGGCATGTGTCAGTGGAGTGGGACGTTCTGAAGCCAGATTGGAATTCGTAGATTAGATTTTTTTCCGCCAGGTACTTTTCGAGTGTATTTGTGGCGTTTTTTTATACGTTTTTGAATACGTTTCATGTCCCTATTACACAGAAATGCGTTTTTTGGCGTTTTTTTGTGGATACGGCTGAAACGCAAAATTGTGTTTGCGTTTTGGAGAAACGCTAAAAAACGCGCAGACAACAGCGTGTAGTCTGCATGAGCCGTTGTTGCGAAAACGCCCATGCGCAGTAGATACCATCTGCGTGCCCTTCCGGTGACAGAGAGCTGTCCCAAACCAAATAGCTGCAGCTACTATGTGTTGTCAAGTTATTGTTATAAGGACCCCAGTCCAAGCTACAACAGTCTGCATTCCCTTAACAATTGTTTGTATTGAGCCGTATTGTATTGTACCCATATGCAATATGTTAAAGAAAGTTTTTTTTTTTTATCCACTTTTTCTCCCATTTTTCTATATTTTTCTCCCATCCCAATTTCGTATCATCCAATTCAACCCTCCCCTGTCACGAACGCTGTTTCTTGCCTCCCACAAGCCGGCTGCAATGTGGACTAAGTCATACATAGCACAAGTCCCCTCCGGTACTTGAGGTAACAGCAGTCGCATCTTTTCACCTGCGCAGCTCGATCTCTCAGTGTCGAGGAGTAACGCGTGGGAGGCTCACGCTGCCCCCGACACTTCCTGATTCTACTGCGCAGGCGCACCAACCGACTTGTAGGAGTCGCTTGTTCACAACGCCCGATCCCCACCCTTCAGTTTCCCTCCCCGTAATACGGCCAATGTGTATTACTGCGGACGACCAGCTAAACTGAAAACAATGTGGAGAGCTGGATTCGAACACGCGAATCCTAGCGTCTCCACACTGGTGGCAAGTGCCTTGCCCACTACACCACCTAGCCGCCCATGTTAAAGAAAGTTTACATCCATTCATTCTGCTAGCATTACCGATTGGCACTGCCACTGGATAACATGAGCTAGTGTTAGCTATCAAACCCTGTTAGCTCAAAGCTCCTCTTTCAACTTAACAAGCATTAAACAAAATGGCCCAGTCATCTATTCACCTTTGTTTAATACACACAGCGTTGTCTCTAATGTTATCTAACCACTGATAGCTCCCGATATCATCAGTTTGGTGCTGGCTAAGTAGCGTGAGCTAACGTTAGCTTCTAGCCACAATGCTATACTGTTATAATGGCAAATTCCATTGACGTTAGCATGCAGCTAACAATGCTACCGATCGTTTTTTAGACTAAACTATCCGCTCTTGGTGGTCACTTGTGTTGATGTTAGTTTTGTTTCATCAACAAATGACAGGCAGAACACACAGTGAATGTATCCATTTTGTTTATTGCACTTTTATTAGGCTTTGCTGAAAAAGAATTGCTGGAATTTGCTGCATTGAGTAAATAGGCAAGATGGTGGCGCGGCATAGGCGCCTGCCTTATTGACATTTTCTTTGCTGGAGCTTCCAGGAAGTGTATTGGCACATTCAAGTTCTGATTGGTTGAAATTGCCTTCATGTTTGCCACCTACTGCCACCTACTGCTTTGGCAGTATACTACATCAGTGTGCTCGGGTGACAAAAACAAAAAAAAAACGAAAGTGTGACGCCCCGAGCACACTGCTCACGAATGAATTTCACGCGCGGCTCCCTCGTGAGATCGCGCGCCTGGTCAGGCACACTGGACCTACGACTTGAGCGTGCGGAAGCGCACAGAGGAAGGCACATTACATTGGGACAGCTGTAAATGCCTAGTCTATATGCAAAGTCAGTCATTTTAGAATGATGATCAGTGTGACTGTACTCCTGAAAGAGCAGCGTGGAGCCCCAGCAGCAGCAAGAGCACTCTCTCTCTCCCTCTCTCTCTCTCCCTCTCGCTCTCTCTCTCTCTCTCTCTCTCGCTATCTCCCCCCCCTCTTCCCCCCCCCTCTCTATCTGTCTCTGTCGCGACAGACAGGCAACCAGATATAGACAGATAGACAAACAAACAAACAAACAGACAGACAGACAGACAGACAGCCAGACAGGCAACCAGATATGACAGATAGACAAACAAACAGACAGGGCAGGGTACTAACTATAGTAATATTGTTTATTTTCATTGGGAAAGATAGACAAATTAGCTGGCTGAACAACATCTATTGAAAGATAGAGAGAAAACGAGAGAGAAAGAGAGAAAGAAAGAGCTGTACTGTAGTGTATACCCATTCTGCAATCTGTTAATAAAATATACACTGATATAAGCCTACTGGTTGCTGTTCAATCATAATTAGCTGTCAGGAAACAAATAAAACGTTTGTCATTATAGGTGACAAGGTGGATTGACTTAATGACTGCTATATCCTGCTGTTATTATTATTATTATTATTATTATTATTATTATTATGCAACATTGTAATAGTTATAGGTATAAACAAACATACAGACAGGGGGGGTTGGGCATTTATTTGCAGATACAGACACAGCTGGTTGAACAACATCTATATCTGTGGTAATAATGCAGATATTCAATTGTATTTCTGTGACAATACGCGTGGCGCGCTGCCTCAAATAGGATCGAGGCGAAAAAATTGCTTCCCGCTCGCGGCCAGTGTGCCTACTATCGTCCGTTAACATGGGAGCGGAAGTGAAGAGGCAGCCGCCCGTCCGTCCGTTCGTGAGCAGTGTGCTCGGGGCGTGACTCGAGGCGCACAACGTCGCGGCGAAACGCATATGACAATGATACGAAAATGAAACGAAAGGTGTAACCGCACCCTTAGTGGTTCTATGAGTTTTAGACGCAAAGCGCCACATAAACTGGCCCTAACTCACTCAAGTTATTCATTCACTCACTCACAGTTAGCCACTCACTAGTGGCGGCTCTCAGGCATGGCACTTTGTGTAAGACCAGTTCAACCCATGCGACCCATACTTCATGTTGATGACACTGTGTCCTTTCCTTGTTATTGCACTGGGTTCAGGTTAGACTCAACCCAGCTCAGGGTGTACCTTTAAGTACTTAAGCTGTCTGAGAGGGAATTGTACAGTGCTGCTGTTACTATGTCAGATCAGATTCAGATACATTTTATTGTCACGTCATTCAGTAAATTTTACAGCAAAAAATAGTGAAATTCACTTTGTTGTGGTTCCTCGACCATAGCAGCATCCATCCAATATAATATAAATAAAATTAAATAAAAATAGCATAGAATAAAATAAGATAAAATAACAGCAAGGTGGCTATATACAATTATATCAAGAAACTTGACACATGAACTCCAGTCCACAACTATCAGCTACTATCTGCCTTAGCAAGTTACCACAAACATTAAGAAAAGTACACTGCTCTCCAAACACTTGGGATCATTTGTGTTAGTATTAGGGCTGACCTTCAAAGCTTTTTTTGGCAATCGAAGCTTCAGGGCCGAGCTTCGATTTTAATTCGAAGCTTCGGAAAAAACAAAAAAAAAATTATAATTTATTTTTAATTTTTTTTATCTTATGTTGTGGGACTTGTACAGCACTTTGGTAAACTTTGTTGTTTTTAAATGTGCTCTATAAATAAAGTGGATTGGATTAATTAATTAAGTAGCCCCTTTCGTGACTGTGACGCAGCCAACAAGGTTTCACTCGGCTGCGCTGCCAGGGTGCAGTGGGGCTGCTCTCACAGCCAACGACATGACATTACATAATTATGTTGCAACCTTCGTCTATCAAGCAAACAATTATATAAATATTTATATGTAGTTGATAGAGACAATGGCAGAATTCGACTTAATTAAGCACGTTTTATTAAGACATATTTTTATATGGGTCGGGACACTTTAAAAAAGCAGCACAATGAACACAAATCTGTCCGACATAGTCTTAAATAACAAACGGCATTGCTTCGCTTCTTCGTCGACATGTCTGCTGCACATGTCCTTGTTGTTTTCAACACAGATAATCTCCACGTGCTTGTTGTAGAGAGGTGGAGTCGAGGCGCCGCTTAATTTCGTTTCATTGGAATGGAGGCGCAAGATTTTGGAGGCAAAAAAAATTAAAGAAAATTCAATTTTTATATATATTTTTTTACTTTGATTTTTTATTTATTTTCGAAGCTTGTATCATCGAACGAAGCTTCGAAGTATTTAAGACAGCCCTAGTTAGTATCACAAATTCCCCAACAACACCTTTTGACAGGTTTTCCGTTCATTTATTCATCCTTAATCCATTCATGTTCAAGTACTATAACACTGTTCTCCGCTCCTTTTATTGTTATTCCTTCTTTCATCTTTTCCTATGTCGTGTCGGAGCGCTAATGTCAGAGGTGTCTACAGACCGTTGGATTGCTATGTCAATCATTACCCATTGCAACAACAGCCAATTGAAAACAGAGGAGATGGGTGCAGTTGTACCTGGAGCTAGGAGGTTGACCCTGACATTGCGGGAAGCCACCTCTTTAGCCAGGGAGCGGGTGAAGCCTTCCAGACCTGCTTTACTGGCGCTGTACACACACTGGCCTGCGTTCCCCTTCATGCCCACGACAGAACCTGCACACATGCCAGACATTAAAAGGGGCACTTATTTTGCACATAATCTCACACACATCCTAAAACTCTAAACTGTTTTGCACACATTCATTTAGTTTGACAGTTATTGAGAATAAATTAGTTTGAATATGGCCACCAGTGATGTCATCAGGGATATTGTATTAATTATAGCTCCATGAAATTATATATATGAAAAAATAGCAATACCTTCTCGTATACGCATTGCTACTAGGGATGGGTACCTTTCACATTTGAACCGATACGGTACCGGTACCGGTACCTGTGAATCGATACCGGTACCCAACGGTACCTTTTTTCTGTACTTTAGTCTCAAGAAATTTTATTTACCTACCTCAGTCGTGAAAAAAATAATCCAAACTTCAAATAACTACAATTTCGACAGTTTTCGGCTTGCCATTGCTCCGACTGCTTTGTTGTTGAATCAAGTCAAATCCTAGGTAAGAAAGAAGAAAAAAGCTAAAAAATAATAATAAAATAGGTAAAAAATAATAATAAATACAAAATCTGTATCTCACTTGAATCGATACTCGGTAGTACCGACGTGTTTCGGTTCGGTACCTCAAAAGTACCGAATTCGGTACCCATCCCTAATTGCTACCTTATAATTTCATTGGGCTATAATTAACACAACACAAGGATTCAATGTCCCCGATGACATCACTGGTGGCCATATTAAAAACGCATTTACTCTCAATAACTGTCAAACTAAATGAATTTGTGCAAAAATGTTAAACGTTTTTTGATTTGTGTGAGATCATGTGCAAAATAAATCAACAGTGTTTTTTTTTAAGTCCCCCTAACTCTATTTTTCAATGAACACAGGCCTCATCTATAAAACATTGTGACTTTTCAAACGGATTAAAATGGACACACGGCACGGTGGTGTAGTGGTCAAACACTGTCGCCTCACAGCAAGAAGGTCCAGGGTTCGATTCCCGCTTGGGGACCAGGTTTCCATGATGCCAGTTACCCAGGTGGGGTATCTCCCAGACCTTTCTGTGTGGAGTTTGCATGTTCTCCCCGTGTTCGCAAGGGTTTCCCCCCCGATAAGATAAACCCAATGGAAAAACATGCACAACAACAAGATCGCTAACGCTGTGGCGTCCTTGACGAAGACGGACAGGAGCACTTGGATTGGTCCCCTGGCGCGGCTCACGTTGACGCCTGTCTGCTCCCGGCTTCCCTTGGGGGGAAGGACGATGGGATGGGTTAATCGCAGAGACGAATCGCATGCATGCATCGCATGCGTGCCGATTGATGACCTCTGAGCAGGTCCCAAATTATTATTATTATTTATTATGGACACACAATTTTAACTCTATATTATAATATATAACTTTTATTGGGGGCGACAGTGGCTGGAGGTAGAGCAGTCGTCTGGTAATCCGGGAGGAGCGGGAATCAAACCGGGAACCGCGATTCCCGCTCCTCCCGGGCAGCATGTCAAAGTGTCCTTGAGCAAGACACTTAACCCCGGCCCTAACTGCTCCCGATGAGCAGGTTGGCACCTTGCATGGTTGCCTCCGCCGTCGGTGTGTGATTGTGTGAGTGAATGGGTGAAATGTGAGGAACAAATTGTAAAGCGCTTTGGATAAAAGCGCTATATAAATGCAGCCATTTACCATTTAATAGAAAACATCAAGATAGCAAGACAAGAAAGTAATGATGGCTTCTACTGCCTCCTAGGGGCCATAATGAAAATAGGTTTACTTCTCCTTGCTGAACTCAGACTGGTATTATGACTGGTATTATGTAATTCTTGTGAGGACAGTGTTAGTGATATAGGTCTTAGTACCTATATTGACAATGGCTGCTCCCTGGGTCTGGAGCATGCTCCTTAGAGCTGCCTTGCAGGTCAGCATGGTCCCCAGCAAGTTGGTGTTGAGTACAGCCACCATGTCTTCTGGTTTAGTCCTCAACAATAGACCATCCCTACACACACACACACACACACACACACACATTTACATTTACATTTACATTTAGTCATTTAGCTGACGCTTTTATCCAAAGCGACTTACAAGTTCTGTACGACAAGCCATCAGGAAGGGCACAACTCTATCAGCTGAGCAACAATGTTCATCAAAGTGTTGAGTGCTACAGTGTAGGTTAGTTTATTAGGACAAGTGCATGACAGTACGGTTAGTTAGGGTTAGATTTTTTTTTTTTTTTTTTTTTTTTAATTCAGATAATGGTTGAAGAAGTGCGTCTTTAGTCGACGGCGAAAGATTGGACGTGATTCGGCTGTCCTAACTGGGGTGGGTAGTTCATTCCACCATTGTGGGGCAAGGACTGAGAATAGGCGACTTCTCTTTGATGACCCTCCCGGAGCTTGGATAGGAGTAGGTCTGAGGCGGCCAGAAGATGCAGAGCGTAGGGGTCTTGAGGGTGTGTAGTTAGAGACCATTGACCGGAGGTAGGCGGGAGCGGTTCCCTTTGCCGCACGGTATGCTAGGTCGAGGGCCTTGAAGCGGATTCGTGCAGCAATGGGGAGCCAGTGCAGGTCCCTAAGAAGTGGGGTGACATGGGCCGACTTCGGTAGGTTTGAGATCAGGCGGGCCGCTGCGTTCTGAATGAGTTGAAGAGGCTTAGTGGCAGTGGCCGGGAGGCCAGCGAGCAGTGCATTGCAGTAGTCGAGGCGGGAGATGACTGTTGATTGGACGAGGAGTTGGGTGGCTTCTTTTGTCAGGAAGGGGCGTATCCTTCTGACGTTGCTCAGGAGGAATCGGCAGGTTCTGGTCGTCGCTGCGATGTGAGCAGAGAAGTTCAACTGGTCGTCGAGGACAACACCAAGGTTCTTGGCGGTCGGGGACGCAGTCACAGCTGCATTCTCGACTGTGATTGAAAGGTCGGTTAGGGGGGAGGATTTGGCCGGCAGGTGGAGCAATTCTGTTTTGCTTAGGTTCAGTTTGAGGTGGTTGGACGTCATCCAGGCTGAGATGTCGGACAGACAGGCCGAGATCCGCACAGAGACGTGGATATCTGAGGGAGGGAAGGAGAGGAAGAGTTGAGTATCGTCGGCATAACAATGGTAGGAGAAGCCATGAGACGTGATAATGTTACCCAGTGATTTAGTGTAGAGGGAGAAGAGAAGGGGTCCTAAAACCGAGCCCTGGGGGACACCCGTCCGCAGGGGGCGGGTGGCCGACAGGGTCCCTCTCCATGACACTTGGTAGGAGCGGTCATTGAGGTATGATGACAGCCATGTCAGCGCAGAGCCAGCCACTCCCATTCCTGCGAGGGCCGCAAGGAGGATCTGGTGGTTGACTGTGTCGAAGGCTGCAGATAGATCTAGGAGAATCAGGACAGAGGAGAGGCCTTTCGCTTTTGCTAAGTGAAGTGCCTCTGTGACCGCAATGAGGGCTGTCTCTGTGGAGTGACCAGTCCTGAAGCCTGACTGATTAGGGTCTAGGAGGTCATTCTGTAAGAGATAAGTAGTAAGTTGGTTGGATACAGCACGTTCAAGTGTTTTAGAAAGGAAGGAGAGAAGAGAGACAGGACGGTAGTTGCCTATGACAGTAGGGTTCAGGGTTGGTTTTTTTATGAGCGGCGTGACTCTGGCTTGTTTTACACACACACACACACACACACACACACACACACACACACACACACACACACACACACACACACACACACACACACACACACACACACACACACACACACACACACACACACACACACACACACACACACACACACACACACACACACACACACACACACACACACACACACACACACACACACACACACACACACACACACACACACACACAAATCGGATCCATAATTTATTTACTTATTTATCATATCACATCGCATCCCATTTCTAATCTCAATCATAGAAAACCTGCAGATGGTTGATTGATTGATTGATTGAAAACTTTATTAACAGATTGCAGAATGGGTACAGTACAGTACAGCTCCATACATACAATTGTTAAGGGGATGCAGACCAGAGAAAGACTTTGGTCTTGTTTACATCAGGGTCCCCCATTTTCAATTCATCATAACATATATTACACACACGACATACAGATAGAGAGTACTGCTACATCTATACATTTATGACATACCAGATTTGCAAATACAGTACTGTTTGTGATACAAAAAGAGTCCAGAAAAGAGAGTATATACATTTGACGTAGAAACTGTACATTGGAGGAGGTTGGGTAGGTGGGGGTGGGGTTTGGCGGGTGGGGAGGACTGTACATTGGAGGTGGTTGGGTGGGTGGGGTTGGGTGGGGGGCGGGGGTAGGAGGGGTGGGTGTTGGACACTGTACATCTGTACAAGCAAAACTGTACATTGGAATATTGACAAAACCATACTTGGTCATTTACTGTACATTGGAGGGGGTTGGGTTAGGACATTTACAGGGGCCAGTTTCGAATTGCAGTCTCCCATAGGTGTTCTTTGAGAGTGGTTTTGAAAGTGGGTAGTGATTCACATTCCTTTACAGCTTTGGGTAGGGCGTTCCACATTGATGTGGCATAATTCAAGAGTCAAGAGTCACTTTATTGTCCCATCAGCTGGGAAATTTGTCTTGGGCTTACACCCACTATAGCCACAGATACATACATACAGACATGACACAACACAACTGACTCCAAACAATACACAGTATAAAAGATACAGTAAAGTACCTGCACAGCAGGATGTCTGGCAACACCACATTAGAATAGTATACACAAATAATATAGTATTAATATTATAATATTATAGTATACACGATAATATAACAACCAAATATCCGTTATTCGATAAATAATAATAACGTGTTTAGTCCCTTGTTTGAGCGAATCTGGGTTTAACATGATTTGTGGAGCTCCCTCTGGTGATGTGATTGTGGTATTCACTGACCTTTGGGAAGTATTTTGACATGTACATGGGTACCTTGGTCTTGTAGACCAGGCCCATTGCAAGTTGCTGTACTCTGTCGTCTACTCTAAGCCATCCTAGTTTGTCAAAGTGGGCAGGGGTGAGGTGGGTTCTAGGAGTAAGGTCAAGCAGTAGTCTGACCAGTTTGTTTTGAGATGTTTGTAATTTTGTTTTTAGCGCCTTTGAGGTGCTTTGGTACCATGAGGTGCAAGCATAGTCATAGTACCCTTGAATGAGTGCTCCTGCCAGAGTCTTAAGGGTATTCTTGTTTACCAGAGAGGAGATCCGGTACAAGAATCTAGTTCGTTGGTTGACTTTTTTTATTACATTGGATGCCATTTTGTCACAGGAAAGATTTGCCTCTAGGATGGAACCTAGGTATGTAATTTCATCTTTCCTTGTGACAATATTGTCACCCACTGTAACTGAGAAGCCGTCGGTCTTGCTGAGTTTGTTATTTGAACCGAAGAGAATGGACTCTGTTTTGCCCAGGTGTAATGATAGTTTGTTATCAGCGAGCCATATGCAGATTTTGCCTAGTTCCGAGCTGAGGGTTCTCTCAACCTGTAACTTGTTCTTGTCAGAGACCAGCAGGGCTGAGTCATCCGCAAACAGGAACAAGTTGCAGTCACAAGCTGACGACATGCCATTTGCATAAATTAGAAACAGTAGCGGACCTAGTATGCTTCCTTGTGGAACACCACAGCTCACTGTGAGGGGGGGGGGATAGGGTACCGTTTACCTCCACCATCTGCTCTCTCCCCTCCAGGTAGGATTGTATCCAGCTCACTGATAGACTATCAAAACCAATTGCTTTTAGCTTGTCAATCAGAATGGTGTGATTGACAGTGTCGAAGGCCTTTTGTAGGTCCAGCATGACCATGCCGCAGTATTTGCCCGCGTCCACCTCTTGTTTGATGTGGTCGTTTAAATAGAGAAGGCATGTGTCAGTGGAGTGGGATGTTCTGAAGCCAGATTGGAATTCGTAGATTATATATATATATATTTTTTTTGCAGTTTTGATCATGGAGTTTACGTCATTTCTTAGTCTGTTTCTTTCCAGTTTGAGTTCAGTCACGTGGGCTTGGAGTTCACTGCTCGTGCTTTTGGTAAGCTTTGACTGACTTTTACGAAACTCAGAGCATTTTTTTTCTCTGGTTTTCATAGCGGCCAGTATTTCAGTGTGCATCCACGGCTCAGCACGATTTTTTACCCTGGTGGTTCTTAGGGGGGCCATGTTGTTTAGTATTGTTGAAAATTTGGTTTTGAAACCAAGCCATGTTTCTTCAACCAGTGTACCATTGAGCTCATCTGACCAGTCCAGGCTCTCCAGTTCAAGGTTAAAGGCCTCGCTAGAGTAGGTTTTGAGGTCTCTAGATGTGACTGTTTTGTGACAGCCTGCCTTTTGTTTTAGCTTTTTGCGGGTACAGAATATCATATAATGATCACTTAACCCGCATGCTATAACCCCTTTATTGGAGATCTTGGACTTGTCAGAGGTCAGGATGAGGTCAATGGTAGTCTGAGTTGATTCACATACCCTTGTGGGTTGGGTGATTAGCTGGCTGAGGCCGTGCAGATCACAAAACCTATTGAAGGATTTGAAGATGGGTGCATCTTTTTGTTGCATATCCGTGTTCCAATCCCCAATAAGAATCTTTTCTGCATCCTCAGCTCCAGCTAAGCACACATCCAGCACATCATAAAAGCCATTTTGATCTGGCGGTCTGTAAATTGTGCCGACTAGAACAGATTTAGCCCTTTCAAATAGAATTTCCACCCATACAGTTTCAATAGCCTCATGATCTAGGTCAGTACGGTTAATGAATTTGGTGCCCTTATGAATGTACATGCAGACCCCACCTCCATACTTGTTTCTATCATTACGGACTATTGAATAATTCTCCAACTCTATTTCAGGGTCTGCTATTGATGAATCCAGTTTAGTTTCAGAGAATTTACCTTACCGCTAATAAACCATCGTCTTATTTCTGCCAGTTTGTGTCTTTACATTTAGGTATGGTATTCTATGATCCTGCTGCTCAATCATTCCACGTAGATAAACAGAGATATACCGAATATGAAGGTAGACCATCATGGAGCCATGTAAAGGTATGGATTTATATATATTGTGGCAGACCGGCTGGCATGGTAATAGACGGCCGCTATGTGTCGACCAAGGTACTAGGACATATGCCCATATTAGGGGTTCCGGAGAGACTCCCGCCCGCGCAGAGCGCATCAGCACAGATGCAGCGCACCTGTGCCAGATGCGCCCGAAACAGGTGAGCGCAATCACCTGTCAATCAATGTAGCATACAAATTGGAGACAGAGACACTTTGGAGTAGCTGAGGCGAAACCATATGGAATGGAGGCACAAGATTTTGGAGGCAAAAAAATAATTTTTTTTCTTTTCTTTTTTTTAAACTTCGATATTTTTTTTTATGTTCGAAGCTTGTGCCATCGAACGAAGCTTCGAAGTATTTAAGACAGCCCTAGCTGTAACCCCCGACAGTCTGAGAACCCGCATGTGTATCGACCCCTGCTTGTCTGACGTCTCTTCTCCCGGATCAGCCCCCGCCCGTATGAGAACCGCTCTCTGTGTACCGGACCCCGCTAACGGACCAAGGCGATTCTATTGCATTACAGACTGGCTGACGATTACCCTAACCTCTCCTTTTCCCCTAAACAGTCATACAACTACTGTTAAACGTGCTTCTACCTTGTGGGTTTTGTTAATTCTAATCTGGTGACAGCTCATAACACCCCTGAGTTTGTCACAGATGGTGGAGAATACGGGCAAATAATTCTGATTGGAATTAATCAAACACACACGCAAATAGCCGGTAGATTCAGAGACCAAGCCCTGGTCACCCAAAGCAATGTAACTATGACATACGCCACGCTTAAAAGGTGAGATCCACCATAGACTTGGTTATTCCCTGGTAACCAGAGCCCAGTGGTATCATGACTGGGGTTATGATCCCGCCGTATCGCCCCGGGCCCAAATGTATGACCTCACCAGGGTCACGAATAGCTGGCTGATGGTGGAGCCCCAGGCCTTAACTGCAGTAGAGAGGGTGATCATGGACCGCTATATCCGAGCCCTCCCATTACGAGCAAAAGAGTTGGCCTGTCAGCGGAACCCAAAAAATGCGGAAGAGCTGGTGGAAGTCATCGAGTGATACCAGGCGGCCCAAGGAGTGCTCCGGAGCGGTCGACCTCTGAGGACAGAGGGGAAGCCCTGCCGAGAGTCCACCCAGCCAGAGGAGCCTAGCCGGGGAGGAAAAGGGGCGTAACCCCGGCGGTGACGACCCAGCCAGAGTGAGGACAACCGGAGATGCTTTGAGTGTGGGGAAAAAGGACACCTTTCATGGCACTGCCCCCACTGGCGCGACGCCGAGATGCCCACAACAGCAAGTGAAACGAGCCAACCCTGTGGACTACTAACTACTTGCTGGGCCCAGGAGGGTTGGGACTCCCCCCTAACCCCGGTAAAGCTGCTCCCACAACAGCTCAATGGGGTTGAGATCTGGTGACTGTGCTGGCCACTCCATTACTCCATCACTCACCAATTTGGCTACAGAAAACCACACATTCCTCCCTGGTCTTGCTGCCTTGGTATGTTCAACCCTAGCAGTCAAGAGTCAAGATGGCCGACAGTGCTGCTGTGCATTGAAACCTGTAGAAAACGATCTGCCTAAAATCTGCATCACCAGACCAGCTACCACCATCAGGCCAGGCCCAGGATTCACCATCAGGCCAGGCCCAGGTTACACCATCAGGCCAGTTTAACTGTTTAACTGTGTAGAGGGGCATTTCTTTTACTGAAATACCGCACAGGGATAGCACACTGGATCCATCTGAACAGCTGTTTCAGCTGGAGCATTTTATAGACAAACATTACGACAATATCAACATGTCGCAACAGAAGCCTGTGAAACTTAACATTCAGACAAAGTCACAGAAGATTACAGACTGTATTAAGCCCAATCTGAGTAAAAGATCACGTTCTGACATTGAAGGTGCAGAGGAAGCTTCATTGGATGAAGCGCTGACAATAAGAGAGGTTGAAATGAATCTAACATTACAGGCCATCAATAACAGACTTGATAAACTGGATATGTTGGACTTGATGATGCAGGAAATTAAGAGCCTCAAAGAAAGCTTGGAGTTCAGTCAGAGACAAATTGATGAGCTGGTCAATGATAATGCTGAGCTGAAAGGAAAGGTGGAATACATGGGAAACAAAGTAGACATAATTGAGATAGACAACAGGAAGTTGAAGGAATCTCTTCTGGATGTACAGTGTAGGTCTATGCAAGACAAGTTTTACAGGGATAGCAGAGAAGGAGAGCAAGGACTGTGAAACAGTCATAAGGGAGTTTATGTCAGACAAGCTAAGACTGCCTAGGGACACTGTTCAGAACATCACCTTCTCTAGAGTACACAGAATGGGAAAACCCTAAGGGGACAGACCACAGGCAATAGTGGCTCGTTTTGAGCATCACCAGCAGAAGGAGCTTGTCAAGGGTATGGGGCAGGGAGTTAAAGAACACCACCTTTGGCATGAACGACCAATTTCCTCCCGAGATCAATGGAAGACGTAAGCCATTATATCCTATCATGAAAGAACATCGAAGCCTAAACAAACGTGTCGCCCTTGTAGTGGATAGACTATCAGTGTTTCCCACAGGATTTAGTGAGACTGTGGTGGTGGGTGAACCTCGGCCCCTCTAGCATAATTTTTTTTAAGTTTTAAAGTTAAATGCATCAATCTGGTGCACTTTGAGAGCAAAATTAAGAGGCTAGATCTATGATGAACTTTGTGCTCAAAACACAAAATCTACTAGACACTAGACGCAGGGGTAGGCAACCCTAGGCACGCGTGCCCGCATAGGCACGCAGGGGCATTTTCATTGGCACAGGGGGCAGCATAAAAAAATTATAATAATACAATTAATTTTTTATTTTTATTTTTTTTACTTTGCTTTGAAATATTATAGTGAAATATTTTGCACTGTTGTCGCATTTATCTAGTTGAAATCCTCCCACAGGTTCTTTTTTGTAAGTCGACTGTTTTGCACACCCCTATGACAGCTATACAGCTGTTCCCATGGTGCTCAGCTGTCAGCAGTCAGCTGGCCTCCCGTGCCCGCGTGCAGTTCCCAGGTAATCACACAGTGCTGCGGTTGCATTCTGTATGTGCCGTCTTTCATGATGGCAACCCCCGCTAAGAAAGTTAAAGCAAAGGAAATTCTGGCATTCCAGCCCTCGTGGACAGACGACTACGGGTTTGTGTGTCAGAAGGACCGTGCTGTGTGTACTTTATGTTTAGAAAATGTAGTTTGCAGAATGTCAGGTGTGAAACGCCATTTTGAGACGAAGCATCAAAAAAGTTTAAAAGATCAGGCGGATAAGGCAGAATCGATTAAACGTGCCGTGGCCAGGTATGGAAAGCAAGCCAGCACCCACCCTCAAAGTGTTCACGACTGCTAAAAACCACGCAACTGAAGCAAGCTATCGCATTGCTCATTGCATTGCGAAATGTGGAAAGCCATTCACTGATGGCGAGTATATCAAGGAGGCTTTTCTCTGTAGCTCAGATGTTTTGTTTGAAGGCTTGCCAAACAAAGAGACAATCAAATCAAGGATAAAAGATATCCCCATGTCAGCTTGAAGTGTCGAGCGACGCATCAACGAAATGTCAGAAAATATCAGAGAACAGGGCCCTATTCCCCGTACCTGGTTCAACTAAGTCGATCAAAAGTCCCATTATCGAGATTCAATTAACCCGATGTTTGAATCCGGGATTTCCCTGTTTCTCGAACGCTGATTCAGTCTAGTTCATTCGAACCAGACTTGATACTCAGGATAAGTGCGCGCGGCCGCTTCAGTTGAAAAGACAGCAGGTGTCGATCGCAGAAATCCTGATTTTCTAACGGCATTGATTGATTGATTGATTTAAAACTTTATTAACAAGATTGCAGAATGGGTACAATACAGTACGGCTCAATAGCCTCGCCGACAAGTTAAATGCATAATCTATAGGCACATTTTAAGTCCCTTATTACCCCAATCAATCAGATTATATTTATTTAAATGTAACTGCTGGCAATAGGCTTAATGGAATGAATAATCGAATGAGATCTTGCTAGCGAAAATAATTATTTCAACTCTTTCAGAATAAGTATACAAAAACAAGCCCAAAGATAAAGAGTATATCTAATTGATACGAATTAATAGATACTTATGAGGATATCTGTACTGTATGCGCTTAGGTATCATGTAATATAATAAATACATCGTTCCTAAAGTTTTCAGGCCGCAACCCCCGAAATAACGGTGTCAGAGAGCCGCGACCCCCACTATTATATAGAGGTAGTTGAAACATGCAAACGTTCACACGCACACATATGCATTGGAAGCTTTTAACACGCACAATAACTACACAGAATAACACAATAATCAAACAGGGGAACGGAAATGTCTGGCTTAAGTCAAGCTATGCTGAAAATTATCCGGCTAACTCAGTTAGCCAGGTACGGGGAATAGGGCCCAGCAAACAGCTGGATTAAAAAATGCTCCGGTGTGCAGCTTAAAGTGACCAACTACAGCCCCCAGATAACGGAGCTCAGTAAAGCAAAACTGTTTGTCTGCATTGCACCCCCGCCCCAACTCAGATTTAGGGTTGATACAACCATCATAATAATATTGTTAATAATAACAATAACAATAATGATGTAATAATGTAAAAATTATCATTAAAAATACCCGATTATGAAAAAAATATATTACGATGCATGGAATATGTTGATAGGCACACTAGTTACAACTATATTTCAAACTGGCACTTCATGTCAAAAAGGTTGCTGACCCCTGCACTAGACTAGAGCATACATTTGAGCCATCAAAGAAATTAAGCAAAAGTGGTTACCTGTGTTGAACTAGTTTATTTTTTAGAAAATAAAAAAATAGACTGGATTACTATTACGACTACTACCACTGCCAATACTACTGATACATCCCTATTGGCAAACTTTATATTAAAAAAATTATATATATATTTTATTTTATTTGTATTTTTGGTTAATTATAAAACTGTGGCGGGACCAATTAGACTGTGGCGGGCAGCAGGCCGGTAATTAATGGGAAACACTGAGACTATATATCAACTGTTTAGGGACTCCAGTATCACTCCCTGGTTATTCTGAAACCCATTGAGACTATTGCTTTATGGTCGGTAAACCTACTGACACTTCCTGTATTAAGCTAGGCTTGCATAAGGGTTTGGTTATAGCTCATATCAATGTGTGTAGCCTGAGAAATAAGTGCTATGAAATTTAATGTATGGTCAAAGCTAACTGGATTAATATCCTTGCCATCTCTGAAACGCACCTTGATGATTCCTTCTCTGATTCTGCTGTAACTATAGAAGGTTTTAAAAGATTTAGAAAAGATAGAAACAGGTTTGGTGGGTGTGTGGCAATCTATGTTCAGAATCAATTACCTGTCAAAACACGATATGATCTGATGAAGGACAACATTGAAGCTATCTGTGTGCAGGTTCACCTGCCCTATCTCAAACCAATTCTAGTTTGCAGTTTCTACAGACCTCCGAGTGCAGATGCTACATATGTTAATGATTTGTGTGATATGTTCGATAGGATATCGGACAAAAACAGAAAAAATCTTCTTACTTGGTGATTATGAATGTCGACTGGTTGGGAAAGCCATGTACCAATAGGAACAAGGTGCTCTCTATATTACATACTTGTAATCTGTCCCAAATTGTCAATCTTCCCACTAGAATAAGTATAGATAAGGATGGTAGCATTTCATCTACATGTATTGATCATATTTATACAAACGTACCAGGCCAATGCTCAAAGGCAGTCTCTGTTCCTGTAGGTTTCAGTGACCACAACATCATAGCAGTCTCCAGAACGACGAAGGTCCCAAAAGCCAAAGCTAAAATTATTGTCTCACGGTCATATAAGAGTTTTAATGTAGAAGGTTTTATTAATGAAATGTTAGGTATAAACTGGGAGGAGGTATGTTGTGAGGATGACCCAGAGGTTGCACTGGACTTATTTATGTTGAGGTACATGAGTGTAGCAGATAAACATGCTCCTTTAAAAAAGTTCACAGTCAGAAACAAATCAGCCCCATGGATAGACAGTAGCTTAAGGATTTTAATGAATGAGAGAGACATAGCCAAAAAAGCATCAGTGTGTTCCAGTTCTGCGGATGACAGACAAAAGTACCGTTCCTTACGTAATCAAGTCACAAAGTTAAATAAGGTGAAAGAAAGGGAATATTTTAAGCAATGGTTATATGATGTGAGAAACTACTACTACAAAACTACTCAACCGGCGCAGTCATGAGCAGTCGCATTACTGAGAGCTCTCGCCAAAGAACCAAAACAACAAGGTTTTGTGCACATTTTCTCCTCCTGCTAATATGGATTACGGACTCATACCTCAATTCATCAATGAAGCAACATCAAACAGAAGTGGAGAGAAGTGAAAACGGATTAAACGAGACCCACAGTGACTTCTACCTTCTCAATGGCTCGGAAAAGAAACATCTAGACGTCGGAACGGCGGCTATACACTTACACACGTTACTAACAGCAAGACCGGTACGTAAAAACGTAACCCCCGACTGGCAGATTGGACCGTAGGACCATGATCATCCTGGTTCTGCTACTTTCGGGAGACATTCATTTAAACCCAGGCCCGGTTTTGACCAGAACTCAGACTAGAAGACTTGGTCTGGCAACGCAAGAAGCGATGGAGGTTCCCATCGCGACCAACAGCATCAACAACTCAACCCGTGGCTACATCCACAGCGCGGACGGCGACTCTCCCCCAATGACGCCGCAGCAGACGAGCACACGTGAGGCAGAGACGAGAGGAGGTGAACCAAGGGTCGAAACCATGACGACCAACTCGACGCAGGATTTAAACATCTCGACGCCCGATAGCCGGCTAGCCAGCAGAGCTAACAGCGAAAACATCCAGGAACAAAGGACTCTGGAACGAGTCTTTTGTTGTACCAGCACGGCGCGGGACCCGACCCCCCCCTCCCCACCCACGACAACAAAGCCCCCCCACCCCACTCAGAGGAACAGATCACAAATGAAGAATACTTCGAACCTGACAACATCAATGAAATAACCAACTCCAATGGACTGAACATTTTCCACCTTAACATAAACAGCCTAAAAAACAAATTGGATGAAATCAAACAATTATTCATAAATGGTAAGGCAAACATACTGTGCTTCTCAGAAACTAAGCTTGACGATTCTGTAAAAGATCCAGAGATAGAGATTGAGAACTACTCAATAATCAGGAATGATAGGAACAAACATGGAGGTGGCGTCTGTATGTACATACACAAAGACACCAAATTCATCAACAGAAATGACCTGAATCATGAATCAATTGAAACTGTATGGGTGGAAATCCTATTCGAAAGGGCGAAATCCCTACTGGTTGGCTCAATCTACAGACCACCAGATCATAGTGGCTTTTATGATACACTTGACGGGTGTTTAGCTGGAGTTGAGGATGTAGACAAAATTCTTATTGGAGACTGGAACACGGATATGCAACGAAAAGATGCACCCGTCTTCAAGTCATTCAGTAGGCTTTGTGATCTGCACGGCCTCAGCCAGCTAATCACCCAACCCACACGTGTATGTGAATCAACTCAGACTACCATTGACCTCATTCTGACCTCTGACAAGTCCAAGATCTCCAATAAAGGGGTTATAGCATGCGGGTTAAGTGATCATTATATGATATTCTGTACCCGCAAAAAGCTAAAACAAAAGGCTGGCTGCCACAAAACAGTCACATCTAGAGACCTCAAAACCTACTCTAGTGAGGCCTTTAACGTTGAACTGGAGAGTCTGGACTGGTCAGATGAACTCAATGGTACACTGGTTGAAGAAACATGGCTTGGTTTCAAAACCAAATTTTCAACAATACTAAACGACATGGCCCCCTTAAGAACCACCAGGGTAAAAAATCGCGCTGAGCCGTGGATGCACTCCGAAATACTGGCCGCTATGAAAACCAGAGACAAAAAATGCTCTGAGTTTCGTAAAAGTCAGTCAAAGCTTACCAAAAGCACGAGCAGTGAACTCCAAGCCCACGTGACTGAACTCAAACTAGAAAGAAGTTTCCCTGCCTGCGTGAAGCCCGCTCTCTGTTGTGTTCCTGTTCCAGCTATTCCTGCCATTCGCGGAATTGCCCCTTTATCCTGTGTTTCCCTGTGAGTCCATTCCTGTATATCTCTTGCCACGTTTTCCAGCATAGCTGAGGTTTCTGTTTCGTGTTTTGAAGTTCGGTTTTGTTTGTGCCTTAACACTTTGAGTGCCACGGACGTGTTTTGTCGTTAGTTCATGCCGCCAGTTGAGTGCCACCAACGACATATAGCGTTTGTTTGTCGTATTTTTTTTTATTAGCAATTTGAATTCATATTTCATCAATCGAGCCTCACGCTAGTGTTGCAGACTCTCTCTGAGCTCAATTGGGAAAATACCGCCCCCTATCGTCTCTCCCTGTGTAACTGCACCCCATTGGTTTAGACTGATGGGGGGGGGGGGGGGTCCAGCCTCCTCATGTTACTTCTCCGGCGAGGCATCTGAAGAGACCCAAGTTGATCGCTGAGCCGGAAAACGCGTGGAATACATATTTACAGTACCCAACGCTGAATCAATAAACGCGATCGATATTTGGAATGGCGATCAGGAATTGGAATAATCTTTTTGGATAATATCTGATCTGAGGTAAGCAATTTATTTGACCAGTCTTGGGATAATCGGATCTGTTTTGACCTATATATCAGCGTGTGCCCCATGTGTGTGTGTGTGTGTGTGTGTGCGCGCTGATCAGGAAATGAGAATATATTTTTCAGATCGCTTCTATAGCGTGCATAAGTACACATATACTATCGATAATCTAGCGTTTATTTGAAAACTATTCATAAATAGGCCGAAAAATTACAATGTTTTTTGTGTATGCCAGAATATTCCAGTAAAGGGCGTTTATCACGGAATCTATATATTTTCCTGAAAACGAGGGCTTTTCAAAATGCTATAAAACGGAAATGAACTGATTAAAAAACAATCCGTCTCGACAATGTTGACTGCAAACAAGTCATTGATAAACGACGGGCAGATTAGACACATAGCCATAATTTAAGACAGAGATTATGCGTTCACAACGCTATCATTGAAGTCGGTGGTGGCATTCAACGGGGGTAAGGCGCACTGCATGTCTGGTAACGTGCCTTGTTTACTGCTGCTCAGTAAAGCCCATTTCATTATACTTCACTCCGTCGACTCTGCCTCGTCTCTGTTCGTTCACTGTCTGCAATTGGGTTCTACCTCCACCACCACCATGCCAGATCATAACAAAAGGTGTCAAATTATCGCATATTGGACTATAAGAGGTTTGACCTAGAAGCTCAGGGGAAGAATGTGAAAAGGCTCTGGTGACAACTTCTGTACAAATAACAATCTGTATAGTCAAAGTCACACCTCCAAGAGGAGTTAACCATAATTAACAATCTGTATAGTCAAAGTCATGCCTCCAAGAGGACTTAACCATAAATAACAATCTGTATAGTCAAAGTCATGCCTCCAAGAGGAGTTAACCATAGGAATCGTGTTTTTGAGTGGAGGGGATCTTTAAAGGAGACAAACTCTCAATATGTCCGAAATATGACACATTAGTCTAGTAGTCGACTGCTCCACTTGATCATTTTGTGTTCAGGGCATTTTATTGAACCATAATCCATATGTCTTGATGAATTGAAAATGGGGGACCCTGATGTAAACAAGACAAAAGTATTTTTCTGGTCTGTATCCTGTTTGTATTGAGCCGTACTGTATTGTACCCATTCTGCAATCTGTTTTAATAAAGTTTTCAATCAATCAATCAATTAGGTGCATCTTCTGGACTTTTATTTTGCACAGAGACCCTGTTAATTTCCTAACCTGCCTACACACCTGTTGATGCCTGCAGCATTCACAAGATACGAGATGTTTCCATGGGTCTTCTGGATCGTCTCAAAGGTCTTCTGCACCTCCTGCCCATTGGAGACGTCACAGCTGTAGGCCACGTGGTCAGCTAGAGAGAGCCATAACAGTAATACATGTAATTCCAAGAGGGCTGACGTGATTATTTTGCAATGCTGCATGACACCACACTTCTACCGATTATTTGTGTTTTTACTTTTAAAATGAATTCACAATGTTTATTATTCTAATATGGTCAAATAATGGATCCTATGACATGATCACTACTATGATGAATTGAAAATGGGGGACCCTGATGTCAACAAGACGAAAGTCTTTCTCTGGTCTGCATCCCCTTATTTAACAATTGTATGTATTGAGCTGTACTGTATTGTACCCATTCTGCAATCTGTTAATAAAGTTTTCAATCAATCAATCAATCAAAACAACGCGGTACCTCCCTGCTTTCTCGAGATAAAGCTGGGAACGAGGTTACCTCCCTGCAGAGATGCCATGGCAGCATGGGCAGAGTCTTGGTTCCTGGATACAACAGCCACTCTACAGCCCCTCTCTGCCAGGAGGAGAGCCACGGCCCTCCCGATGCCCCTGGAGCCCCCACATACCACAGCCAACCTGGACATACTACCGGGAGGAGATAGACAACAGACACGTGTTAAAATAATAATGCTATGTATGCACCCAATCATAACCATAGTGGGGTCGAGGGGCTAATCAAAGGCGGAATATAGAGTTTAGGGGACAAACAAGAGAAGCAATGTTTAACCCGCCTTGTATTTGTATCTTAATAAATTGGCCACCACTGTATCAACTCGAAATGTTTAACAGGTCTGGGTCACATCACCTGTCAAATAACTATGCTAACCAAGCCAACAGTGTTACTGTTTACAATACATTTGTTATAGGTTTAGTTGAACTAGATTACTTCAATTACATTGCATTACTTATTTGAATAACGAGGACATGTTACTCACGTATCTCTTTGATTACAACTGTTCTAAGTCGGAAAGTAAATGCAGTAAATCTAAGGCATACTAAATGGTATCCTTGACAGTATAAAGTGGACACTCATGCAGGTCGCCATTTTTTACCCCTGTACAGTATTATTGTACTACTACCTATTGACCACAAGAGGGAGCAAAATGCACACTTATAAACGCCATGAAAAAGAGCAGGGGATTGTTTGCTGCAACATTTTTGTGGACGAGCTGCACATTGCATTATTAGGGGATTGTATGTTTTGTCCTGTGCCCAGAAAAAAAACAGCTGTAGGGGAGAGTGGGGTGAGTAGTGCCAAGGGGCATGTAGTTCCACCCATAGATAGTTCTATATATATCTATGGTTCCACCCCTGTTATCTAGAAAACAATAGAAGAAGTTGGTCATGTGACAACATATTTTTGAAGAGGCATCCATTTCACTCAACCTGCAGAGAAGGGAGACACCTGGCTTGAGAGGTAAGCACATTTAAGTCCAAAAAACAGTTTTTTGCCCTCCAAAGTAAAATTTGTATGATCAAGGTTTTTTTATTGCTGTGTTTGAACAATTATAGACAACTTTGAAAACAGTTCACACATGTTTTAGTGCTTTAGTAAGCTACACCATGAGTCTATACAGTTAGCATGATGCTAGCTCAAAACAGCTGGGGGATGCATTTTTTTCAAAATGGTAGGCTTGGGGTGATTTGTGCCAAAGGGCCTGGGTTAAGTTGTGCCAGATATTCTCTTTGTTAAGTTGCCCCAACTTATAATTATTAACACTTTAACCGCCATGCTCATTCCGCCGAGGACGCCTTAACTCGTCTTTGATGTCAATATTTCAAAAATCTGTCATCGAAATCATATTTCCTTTCCGGGGCCCTGAGACACAAGTGTGATCTCCTCTCAACTCTCTAGCGGTTCAAGAGCGCCATCTGGTGGCAGATCGGCAGATCACCAACCGGATATTAACCTTTGAACCAATAGTACTCATGCAAATGTGGTCCGGCCACTCTCTATAGCTCCCGCGACTCCATCTTGAAACACTGGATAATAGATCGCTCGCCCTAACTCAATAAACAACGTTATTTGGACGTATATACTATTATACAACCTGGAAATGGATCGGGCATTTCTACATCCCATAATCGAAAACGGTCTACTCCACGCTGATCGTCCAACGGCGCGAGGAACATACGGTAAGATTCAGCGTTATATTCTAACGTGTTCAATATAAACTGCTATGATGAATCATCTAACGTTGCCCACGGAATTATAAACGATCCCCCGCCCATCCGGTCATCATCAGATCATACGTAGATCATTCTAGAAGTACGTCCAGTTGAAATTTTTCATCTTGCGCCGATCGCTACCAAACTGTATTTCATCATCAATATAATGCATTTAGGGCTATAAATCACGTTCTGAAGAAAGCTGCAGAAAACGATAAAAACATACTTATACTTTAGACCATATTTTAGTATGAATATGTGAATGAAAAAGTTTAACGTTGCTACACCCTGAACAATACATATAGGACATTGAATGGGCCATAATAATGGCAATGTAACAATAGAATTAAAAAAGTTATAGCCCTGCAAAGAAGGGGAACTTCTCCATAGACAAATAGAGCTGGCGAGGGATGGTAAATTATGAATTTAACCCATGGCGATCAAAGTGTTAACTATATATATTACTTTATTGTAATTTATTGTTATTGTACATTGCATTCTTGCATTTGATCACTAAAACTGATATTCTTAATTTTAGACCAAAATCCATCATGCCACGCAGATATACAAACGGAAGACAGACAGGGTTTCAACTCCTCTTGAGAAGTTGGAAAGAGCAGTGAAAGAGGTGCAACAGGGGAAGACTATACGTCAGGTTGGAAAGGAGATGAAGATCTGCAGGATGCTTTTACCGCTTTTGAGATTCAAATGATATGTTTTACGTAAAATTATTAATGGCACAATTTACCCCAGTGTATTCTCTCTAATGTCACAACTTACCCCGCACCGGGGGCAAGTTGTGCCACAAAACCACTTTTCTTTCTAAAGCTATATTTCTGAAACAGTTTATTTAAGATCCAAAGTGATTGTCCCCAGGGATGCACAACATCCTAAACTATATGTACATATTTTAGTTGGGGGCATTACTGTAATCCCCTTGCTTTAAAGGCACTTTAAGTAAAAAGTGGCACTACTCACCCCACTCTCCCCTACGGACTGTTGACAGATGTTGGCTATGGGGCGACAATAACTTATCATGACGACAAGGTCCTCTCACTTCAGCCTTTAATCGGTGTAGTTTATTATCACATTGGTACACAGTACATGAGACCTTCTCTCTGTGGGAGGTAGGTGGGAAGAGACAGAGAGGGAGGGAATAATCCCTTAAATACCCTCTTACCTGGCGCCAGCGTCAATAGCTCTGCCTATAGCGCCCTCTTGGGGAAACAGTTAGACAGTTACCTGCAATCGTATACATCACATAACTTTAACACTCCCACTTACGGCTGTCTTGTATACTGTACAACTTTTTCAAAAACAATCTTCAAAGACAATAGTACAGCTCAGAGCATCAAAAAGAATATGGCAGTCAATACTACATAACAGGCAATATTTACACACCAAACATGACCTCTCCAAATCTTCTCAATTTCAGTTTGGAAACAGGTCATTAGTCCATCGCTTGGTGCTTCTCCTGCACTCTTAAGCGCCGTAATGATCTGCTCAGCTCTGATGACGTATTCGGTCACAGTCTCGGTGTGCGCCTTCTTCAGCGCGGTTAGTGTTATGTAGAGGGATACGATTCGGGGTCTTCCCCGTCCGATATAATGCTCTCTCTGCCTTTGTCCTTAGTGTCGTGGAATATCAGCCCCAAGCTTGTGTCGTCTAGCAGTGGTGCTAACTCACAGTATGCGTCGGCATTTTGCTTGGTGTCCAGGGCTTGCGTGGCCGCCGTTACTTCTCCCATGGGGGCCGTCAAGATCGTTGTCTTCAGTCCCACACCGTGCATGCAGCACAACATTCGCTCTTCCCAGAGCTCATAGTCCTCTGCTCTTCCGTTGAACGAGGGCCATTTGCTCCTTCCTTTGGTCGCCACGAGTTTGAAGATGGAGTTCTCCACCTCGCCTCCATTGGGCTCAGCAGGCTCCGTCTCCCCCGGTGCCGCCTCCCCGGGGCTCTGCGCGCTGCTCTCCGGGCGGATCCGCTTGCACGCCAGCAGCAGCGCGTCGGCGGGGTCGGTGCCCCGCTTCCTCTTGACGCGCAGGATCGTCGTGTTGGATTCCATGTTGCTCTTTTGATGGTAGGCGTAGCTTTAGCTCCCGTTAGCCTAGCCTTAGCCACGCGGTGCTCCCGGTGCTAAACTGGCCTATACTTCAGCTAAACTTGCTACCCTTATTATTTCGCCCTGTGGCTGTGAGTAAAAAATATTGGGGAGGACGGGAGAGATACAAAAATTTAATAAAGAAGTACAGACACACAGTGTGGTTATGAAGACAGCAGACAGACACTACAGTTAAAGACAACAGGCACTAGTAAAATACCTTGGAGTAACTCTTGACACACACGCTTCACTTACAAACAGCACATCAATAGCTTAGTCAAGAAGGCAAATCAAAAACTATTTGTTTACAGCCAGATCATCAGACCATTTCTCACCCTCACTGTTTCAAACACATATCTACATGCAATTTTTCTTTCACCAATATCTTACTGTCTCCCAATCTGGTCCCTCACAACAAAGGAAATGATAGGAAATTATCTGGGTAGGCGGGGTGGGGGAAACTGTACAACTGTACAAGCAAAACTGTACATTGGAATATCGACGAAACCATACTTGGTAGAAGAGGGTCTCGTGTATTCTTGGGTTAGGGACCCACAGCCAATTAATTCATAATCAACACAGGCTCCAACTCAATATCATTAACCACGGCGCGCGTCGCCAACACACACTCAGGTGTGCCGCGTGTCTTAGGTGCAGAGACTCAATCGCATCGGCGACTGAGGAAAGACAATGCATGTGTGTGTGTGTATCCCGGTCAGGGTTTCCGTTAGAAAAAATTGTTGCCGGTCTCAGGGTCCGGTAGATTTTTATCTACCGGTCAAATGAGAGAAATTCCGGTCAGAGTTTATTGAGCTTAAAAACAACAGGCTATATAAAGAATGACATCCTCAAGGCATGTAGATTTATAATATTTTAACTTAAAGCTAGGCTACTTTTGCGTATACAGTCATTATATTCCAAATAAAATAAGTCCAGAGACTCCGTGCTGCTGCCGACTTTAAATCAAATAGACCTGTGTCTGTGGGCAGTCGGCCCGACATTAATAAACAGCAGTCTGTTATAATCACATTTATGAGCTAACGAATTCCGTTATATTGGACATTTGTATTAATTATATCAAGCGAAGAACTGAGAAATTTGGCAGAGAGACGGCAACATTATTGTGGGTTTGCGTGATGTATATCTCCACCTAGTCCCAACGACTTGGTGCTGGTCATAATGTCCGGTGAAAACAACTCCCTCCAAGCACAACTTGACCACCCGAACCGTACCAAAACAGGCCAAAATTAAATAGCCCATGCGACGAACGATTCATTACATTCGTTTCATCGTTGCTCCACCAAGCAGCCGGTCCAACAATATCAGCGCGAGCGCCGCAGTTAGTTTGCAAGAAGCATCCAGCTGCAGACCCGCAGAGCAGCTTTCCAGGTCTGGGGACCGCACTGTGCCAGCAAAGCTGGTGGGTTCTGTGGGTCTGCAGCTGCATGCCTTCCGCAAATCCAGCAGCAAGCTCTCGCTGAGCGAAGCAACGACAACAAACGCAATGATTGTTTCGTTCATCGCATAGGCCACCCAACTCCAGCCCATCCAAATACAATTCAAATAATCAAACTGTGCCCAGAGGGAACTATTTTCACCGGACACTATGACCGGAGAGATTAAATTTGTCGGACTTCAACAGATTTTGCCAGTCAAATACCGGTAATTACCGGCTAACGGAAACGCTGATCCCGGTGTGTGTGTGCCGCTCCAATTGCATGTCCAGTTTGTTGCATGCCGAATAAAGACCCCCTAAAGAGGTCCTGCATTACACACGCAAGGCCACAGCGGGCCAATTAATTCATAATCAACACAGGCCCGCCCCACACAGCTACTAAATATAAAAAAAAAAAAAATTCACTCACCATTGACGACTTACTTTTTACGAGGAAATAGTGTCCCTCGTAAATAGACTCTGTGAGGGGAATGCATAATTAACACTATTATAAACACTTATATTAATATTAGTGCTGTCAAACGATTAAAATATTTAACTCGATTAATCGCATGATTGTCCATAGTTAACTCGCGATTAATCGCAAATTAATCGCATTTTTATTTTTAATTTTTTTTTACCTTAAACAGATCTTTTTCAAGTTCCAAGTTTTAATACTCTTATCAACATGCGAGTCAACAAATGCTTGCTTTGTGCAGCCATTTAACACAAAAGGATGACCCTCATGCATTGCAAATTTGCATCAAATTCAAAACAGAGTGATGCACAAAATAACTTAAAAGAAAATAATAATTTAAAACAATGAATAAAGTGTGCATGAAATAATAGGGGAAAGAAAACGTTAGGAACTTGTTACATTCACACACACAAGGGCTGATTAATCACACACCCCCCTCTCTCCCTCACACACACTCTCCCAGCTCTTTTTCTCTTTTGCCCCTTCCTCATCTCTCTCACCCCCCTCTCTCTCTATATCTCACACACACACACACACACACACACTTCAGAAACAAACATAGTATCAATGAGAGCATCAATAATACACCTGAGTGAAGTCTAGTAAAACATTTTTTTTTTTTTTTTTTTTTAGTTAATCTTGAGTTAAAAAAATTTGTGGCATTAATAGAATCGGGAGTTAACGCGATATTAACGCGATATATTTGACAGCCTTAATTAATATTAATTGATTGTATACCATATCCCTCCCTAGGCCACGAAAGGTCACTTGCAGACAGGCCTGTGTTGACCTGCCAATTACAAGGTATAATGTATTATTGTGAAGGGATGTCATCATGTGTTGACCTGCCAATAACAGGGTATATGTCATCAGGTATTATTGACATGGTGACTGAATTTCTGTGTCAAACTGATAAAAGATTTGCTTTTGGGATAAGGAGCAGAGCCTCCACGCTGATTGGATTAATGATCATTTACGTCGTGAATCAGATGTCCAATAGGCCACAGGATATGACCCAGAGGGTCATTGATTGGTTAAGATCAGATTTGTGTGATAAGAATAAACCTGTTTTTCTGTTTGTTATAAAAGCTGATGTTTTGTGTGTTTAAGGCAGTCTCTTCTCCAGAACTTTATGAAACACTGGAGGTAGTCAGTTTAGAAACAGATAATTCTCTGTTGGACATAGCTGCATTGGGCAGAGGTAATGATGCAATATCTCTGATTAGCAGAGACCCAGAGACTCAGTTACCGTGTGAAATTGTCGGTATCTTTAATAATAAACTTCTTCAAATTCACTTTAAGGTAAGACTCTGTTTTTATATTATTGCTGTGTAATTATTCTCACCGTATGGGTTCTTAACTGTGATTTACATAATTGTGTAGAATGGATTTACATAATTGTCACGACAACTCCCTCCCATCTGATCACTTGTAAATTAAATCCATCCTTCGATATTTTCTGATGAAAAAGGTCTCCATTCGTCTTCCCCAGCCAGCCCACTCAGAGCGAGACTAAGTCGACCCGTCTGACCTGGTAGTCCGATAACCTTGGTCGTGGGGGTCTATCTAGGGTTGCTTGGTAAGTTTCAATGCAACTCCCGGTTCTCCCTGGTCACAGGTAAACACGTTTCGCGAATCTTCCCCCAAACTCCTTATACTACCTCCGATTCCTGTACAAAGAGTCGTGTTGATGCTTCCACCCTAGCCGTCTCATTAGCTGGCGCCAATTTCTGATTGGATCTTAAGTTTGTCAACACAATGTGGCACGGCGTGAACGCCAATCAATCAAGTGCGCCTAACCTTACTACCCGCCTTTTTAAAACTCAAATACCCTATTTTGATTGGATAATTATATTCTTAAGCCCAACCCGTGCAATCTTTTTGCAGTGACTGATTGACAGCTGGCCATTATGTGTTACTGTTATGGGATCAGGCCAGGTCAGAGAGTTCAGAGCTGTCACTTGGACATTTTTGAAAAAAATAAATCATCACTGGCATTGTTTTTTCACAGAGATAAAAAAAAATTATATATATATATATATATATATATATATATATATATATATATAAAAAATCTGTATATTACTAGTGAAGTACTGCCTCACTAGTTGTCATGCAATAACCTCCACTGGTGTGTACCGTTAGGGCTGCACCTCCTTTAGAGACATCACAGCTGTACAGTCGCGGACTGGGACCATAATTCCTACCGGGAATTTGACTCAGGCAGGCCAGGCCCATAACCACCCACCCACCCATGCCAGTCTGCCAGGCCACCGGGAAAACTCCTGGTGCTCCTGATGGCCAGTCCGCTAGTGGCTGTAGGCCACATGGTCAGCTAGAGAGAGTCGCAACAATCACTTTATTGGCCAAAGATAATAAATGTACATCTTAGAGGGCTGAGGGAGTTGATACTACACTTCTACTAGTGTGTGTGTGTGTGTGTGAGTGTGAGAGAGGGCTTGATTTGTATTCATTCAGATCATCCTCTTAAGCACCAAGAGTAAGGACCCATCTTCACACCTCTGATCTAATGATGCCACCACAGACATGCATTTTGCTCAGAAACGTGCACAGTATGAAAATCATAACAAAATATATTTTATTGCCGTCATATCGTTTTGCTATTGCGAATCATGATATGGTATCGTTTTAGTATCAACACTAGCTTGTCATTTAGATACCAAAACACACAACAACATCTCTCCTGGGTCCATAGAAAGTTTTACCCTATTAGTCTGAGCAGGTGGGTACTGGGTAGGCCTCCAGCCTCACCGCAAATGTGAGCTCAGCAGAAGATAAGATATTCCTTTATTTATTTATTGCTCCCGATGAGCAGGTTGGCAGCTTGCATGGTTGCCTCTGCCATCGGTGTGTGAATGTGTGAGTGAATGGGTAAAATGTGAAGAACAAATTGCTTTGGATAAAAGCGCTATATAAATGCAGCCATTTACCATGCAAATTTCCCCAAGGGGATCAATAAAGGAATATCTTATCTTATCCTTCAAGATTAGATAAAGATTGAATGAACTTGGTTCGTCTCTATCAAGCAGAAGATTCAGCCTGCTGGCATATGAGGAATCCTCTCGCTGATGCAGCCTTGGGACCGTGGTAGCAATGTGTGACTATAAGCAAAGCAAGTTGAACATTTATGTTGGCTTTGTTGTGTTGATCATATGACTTAGCCATGTAACAAATAGTTATATAATTTCAGAAAATATATAATATAGGCTATGGAATAAGTAGACACTTGTAAAAAAATATATATATATATTTTTTTGTTTGCCTATATAAAAAGGGACATAAATAACATCTGATAACTGAAATAAGTATTTTTGTGGACTCCAGGAAGAATTGCTAACAATGCTGTAGCTAATTGGGGATCCTAATAAACTAAACTAAACTAAACCAAACACAGAAATGATGTCCAGTGAGTGGACGCTCCCCAAACCTGCTGTTAACTCATGTCAACTCTCTCTCCTACATACAGTACATGCAAACCAAGGCATGTCAGGGGGCTATGCAGGCGTGTACACACACACACACACACACACACAACAGCGGCACGGTGGTGTAGTGGTTAACACTGTCGCCTCACAGCAAGAAGGTCCAGGGTTCGATTCCCGCTTAGGGACCAGGTCTCCATGATGCCAGTTACCCGGGTGGGGTATCTCCCAGGCCTTTCTGTGTGGAGTTTGCATGTTCTCCCCGTGCTCGCAAGGGTTCCCCCCCCTGATAAGATAAACCCAATGGAAAAACATGCACAACAATAGATTGCTAACGCTGTGGCGTCCTTGACGAAGACGGACAGGAGCACTTGGATTGGTCCCCTGGCGCGGCTCACGTTGACGCCTGTCTGCTCCCGGCTGCCCTTGGGGGGGAAGGACGACGGGATGGGTTAATCGCAGATACGAATTGCATGCATGCATCGCATGTGTGCCGATTGATGACCTCTCTCTAACCTTACGACAAGGTCAATAAATATCAGTAATTTGCTACATTTGATATATTATCAAAGCAAAAACACGTCAAATTTGATGAGTGGTTCAAAATATAAATCTGGTCATCATTTTATATTTAGGATGAACATGAACATACATATCTGACAAGCTGACATAACCAGAGACATTTATTAACACTAGTTTGGACATAAAGACAATCAAAAATAAAAGACAAGAGTTCTATTCTCCTGGTTACTTGCTGATTGGCAGCCTCTCTTATTCGTAATTGGATATGATAGATCACTATTGAGATGTAGCCAAATATTGGTAAATGAAATCTCTACTTGATTTCTGAGTAGCAAAATGGAATTACTGAAAAACAAACGTGTGCAGAACTTTTATTTAATTTGATCAATAGCGACTAACTTTGTATGATTTACACATGTGGAGAGTAGAACTAATGGGCCGACACTGGCTCAGGAGGTAGAGTGGTCGTCTGGTAACCAGAAGGTTCCCGGTGCGATTCCGGCAGCGTGTTGAAGTGTCCTTGAGCAAGACACTTAAGCTCCTAACTGATTCCAATGAGCAGGTTGGCACCTTGCATGGTCACCTCCGCCATCGGTGTGTGAATGTGTGGGTGAATGTGAGGCATAAGTTGTAAAGCACTTTGGATAATAGCTGTTATATAAATACAGTCCATTTCCATTTAACTAATCCAACTAATGCCAGACCCAAAACCCCTGGAGGTTGTGTTGCATCTAATGTTCATACCAGAGAGTCAAGAGAAAAGTGCAAAACAACGCTTGTAGGACATAGCTTTATTTTCCTCATAGTGTTATTTTGGAGCCATCTTCCATCCAGTACCCTTCTGGACCTCCAATTAAAAAGCCCCACAGTACTAAGATCTGAACCCTCAGTCAGAAACTCTCCGGCCTTACAACAACAAACATTCAGGCCGCCACTTACTTACAAAACACAATCTAGATCGTAACAGCGTGGTACTTTGCGTGAGACCAGTTCACCCCATGCAACAATGCTTTGCTGATAACTGTGTGTCATTGTTGTCTTGTGATGGACATGCCATTGCCCTCTCTGTTTAGGACCACGTCGCAATCTATGTTGTTGTTGGGCTTCTGGTTCGGTTATCTGAATGATCCAAATATGCTGATTTGATTTTGTTTAGTGGTTTGGTGTATTCTAGGTAAGGTGGCGGTAGAACCCAAGGCAGCAGGAAAGAGTAAACAGGGAGATGAGGCAGGAGTCGACGGTCACAATTTAAAGTGTTTACTTGGCAACTTCAAAAGTACATACAAGCATAAACAATAGGCACAGCCGTGCTGGCACTAACTACAAAACAAACCTAACCAGAAGACGGACATAACACACGAAATAAAAGAAGACAAAACAGAATACTAATATACACTTACTTTAGACAGAGCACAACTACAAGGACGACGTTTGACACAGACATCACAGGAACAGTTAACAAGGAGGAATGACTCCACAACCAGGTGAGGGCAACCCACACTTAAATAACAACACTAATTACTAATTGCCCCCAGCTGGGGAGAGACAGGCACAGAACAAAACAAACAACCACTAGACAATAAGCAATACACCAAACAACACTAACCAGGGAAACCAATTCACACCAGGGTGGGGAAGTTCAACAATAATACACACAGTGACATCCCATTAATTATCCCATTAATTAAAGTAAGCATGTGAGTTATCAAGTGTAGAATCAGTGTCTGAACCAACTGGCTCGTCTGGCCACAAGAGGGAGGTAGAGGACCACTGTCAGGAGGTAGGAGACCAGTGTCAGGAGGTAGGGGACCAGGTAGGCGACCATTATCAGGAGGGAGGAAATGTTCACTGTTATTCTCATAACCGGCCCAGCAAGGGCCGGCCCTGGGCACGTTACACCGCGCCTGTGAGCTGCCATACCAGGCTTGGACTGGCCATCTGGCATACCAGGCAAATGCCAGGTGGGCCAACGCATATTTGGGCCGTTATGATTTGATAAAAAAAATTATTTATAAGAGGGGGCTGGTATACAGGACTGAGAGGGGGGCTGGTATACATGACTGAGAGGGGGCTGGCTGGTACATGACTGAGAGGGGGCTGGCTGGTACATGATTGAGATGGGGCTGGTACCATGTATTGGTACTGACTAACACTGGGCTGGCCCAATCACATCTCGTACTAAGCACCCCCCCCCCCGCCAGTCGTGTGGTACATGACTGAGAGGGGGGCTGGTACATGACTGAGATTGGGCTGTGGTACATGTCTGAGAGGGGGATGTGGTACATGACTGAGATGGGGCTGTGGTACATGACTGAGAGGGGGCTGTGGTACATGACTGAGAGGGGGCTGGTACATGACTGAGAGGGGACTGGTATACATGACTGAGAGGGGGCTGGCTGGTACATGACTGAGAGGGGGCTGGTACATGACTGAGAGGGGACTGTGGTACATGACTGAGAGGGGGCTGTGGTACATGACTGAGAGGGGGCTGGTACATGACTGAGAGGGGACTGGTATACATGACTGAGAGGGGGCTGGCTGGTACATGACTGAGAGGGGGCTGTGGTACATGACTGAGAGGGGACTGGTATACATGACTGAGAGGAGGCTGGTACATGACTGAGAGGGGGCTGGCTGGTACATGACTGAGAGGGGGCTGGTACCATGTATTGTGCATCATTGTAGGTCAAACCATTAAAAAGTTAATTTCCACAGCAGCCATTTTGGATTTTGGTCTCTCACAAATTTCCCCCGCCTTTTTAAAAATACACCCCGTCTAAATTAGTTTATTAACCCTCCTAGATGACAAATCCATTGAGAAACTAAGTGCCACAGATGACACAACTACTAGGTCCATATCGTATCATCATAATATTATTTTAAAAATCATTAGGATAAGGGTTCCCTTGATAAAGATGCATGAAAAGGCTGTATAATATACAACACCTGTAGCTCAACTGCAAAAACAGCTTTTTTTATTTGATTAGATTTGTATTTAGAAATTAAAAACACATCATAAAAACAAATTATCTTGACCAATTTGTATTCCTGAGGATATCACCTAAAAGCATTCATTAAAACACTTATTTCCAAGGTGGTCCTCGATGGAAGACATAAAAACACAGCACATATAGCCTACTCAACTGCAAATTTTTGCTCAACTGCAAAAATGTATGCCTACTTATGTATTAGCCTACAGGGAAAAACACATTCACAACAGGCAGCAAAGTTTATTTTCAGCCAAGTATGGTAATAAGGTAACTATTAGGATATATATGGTATGGATTACTTACTCTTATAACCTATTACTATCTGTGGTAGCTCTAGTCTCCACCTACACAAATTGTTTTTGTGCTGTCCATTGATCATGCACCTTCACATTAACTGTAGGTCAAACTCCCCAAACAAACAAGCAAACCATTGATTTAATTGCCATATAAATCACATACAAAGATCTAACTATTACTCCTCTCTGAACATGAATATAAAACAAGAAGGTGATCTATTAACTGTGTAAACCGTATGCAATATTCATCATTGATATTTGGATACTTGAAATCTGTATGAACTGAGTAGTTGGTATCAAATGAAAAAAGGTGGAACAGCTCCATGCATTCATTGAATAAACAACTATTTGCTCATTACCAGTATGGTATTGTTTAAATTGTACAGCTTTTTGCACATCTTTGTCAGGGAATTCCAACAATTCTGGACCTGAATGTACCAGTTAATTGTAATCATCTCTCTCTCCTAATGTCTAGTCAAGCCATGTTGTGGAGGCGAGAGACGGGGATGAACAGGCTATAGACTACTTTGCCCATCCTGAGCCTGCTATGATGCAGGTGTTTTTACATCACCACCCAAAACCAGATTCAGCCAAGAGTGAGTGAGTACACTGGTCCACTTGCACTGGTACACTTGTCCATGGCACTTACTACCCAGCTTTGTAGTGGTTTGGGGGAATAGTACAGTAGGTACGCATATTTAAGGGGACCGCAAGGATGGTGTACTGGTGGATGGTGTCCGAACGATTATGGTGGGCCGGTCTGGGCCAAAAATGCCAGGGCCGATTTTTGGTCCCAATCCAGCCCTGCGCCATACACAAAGAATAAATACACAAAAATAATACAAATTAGTGAATGTCAGGCGGCTGAGTGGCACAGTGGGCAAGGCGCTCGCCACTAACGCAAGAGATGCTGGTATCGAGCCCAGCTCTCTGCGTTGCTACCGGCTTGGCCGGTCGTCATACTAACACAATTGGCAGTGTTAGAGGGTGGGAAAGCCGGTGGGTGGGGATTGGACGTTGTGGACAGCGACTCCTACAGGTCGGTTGGGTGACGCCGGTGCGGTGGAAACAGGAAGTATCGGGGGCAGCGTGAGCCTCCCACGCGTTACTCCTCGCCACTGAGAGTTCGAGCTGCTGCGGTGAAAAGATGCGACGCCTCCTCGTGTACCGGAGCCCGGAGGGGACACGTGATGCAAGGCTTCTATCCTCACTACAGCCGACCAGTGGGAGGAATAGTCTAGCAACGTTCAAGACAGGGGAGGGAAGAATTGGAAAAATACGAAATTGGGATGGGAGAAAAATTGAAAATGGGGAGAAAAAGTGGACCAAAAAAAATAATTAGTGAATGTCATAGCTGTAACATTGTGTCCCTCCTGTCTGGACATGGACTGTTCTCTCTCTGTCTCTGTTCTCTCTCTCTTTCTCTCTCTCCCATACTTTAGTCTTGTTTCCATAGTTGTAGTTTCTTGTTTAGTTTCCTGTAGTTCTTCGTTTAGTCTGTTTCCCCTCCCAGGTGTCTCCATTTATAATCAACCCAGGTGTGTGTGCTTGTCCATTGTTTGTTGTGGCATGTTTCATGTAGGCTTTTATCTTTGTCTTGTAATAGACCAGGGGTAACTCCCCTACATGTATCTGACCATTCCTTCATATCCTTCTCACTAACTCTCATGCTTAACCGAAAGGTCTTCACCCCAACTCAAACAGTCTCACTCAGACGCAACCTGCCCTCCCTATCCCCCTCCACCCTCTCCTCTGACATACTATCCGCTCTACCTTTGAGTGACACCTTCTCTGCTCTCTCCACAGAGATGGCAACCTCCACCCTCCTTTCAGCCCTTGCAACCTCCTTCAACAAGCTCTGTCCCCTCGTTGAGAAACCTGCCCGCCGTTCCCCACCCAGTCCATGGCTGACAGATCCAGTGAGCGAACAAAGACAGGTCCTGAGAGCAGCTGAAAGGAAGTATAGAAAGTCACGCCTCACTGCTGACATCGACACATATCACAACCTCTTGTTAACATTCTCCAAAACCATCACTAATGCCAAAGCTTCTTTCTTCCACCATAGGATCGAGGCCTCTGCCAAGAATCTTCGCAAACTGCATGCTACCATGTCCTCCCTCCTCACTCCCCCCCCACCCCCCCTCCCTCATCTTTCTCTGCCGAAGACTTTGCGATCTTTTTTGAGGAAAAAGTGGAGAACATCCGCAGCTCCTTCTCCCAACCCCCACCCATTCCAAATGCTGAATCGAGAACCTCATCCTTCACTCTGTCATCTTTCTCTCCCATTACAGAAGCAGAGACCCTGACACTGGTAACGTCGAACCGTCCGACTACTTGCCAGCTGGACCAGCTACCCTCCCCACTCCTCCAGACCATAGCACCAGACATCCTCCCATTCCTAACTGCAACCATCAACTCCTCACTCAACTCGGGGGTGGTCCCCACCTCCCTAAAACAAGCCAGAGTCACGCCGCTCATAAAAAAACCAACCCTGAACCCTACCATCATAGGCAACTACCGTCCTGTCTCTCTTCTCTCCTTACTTTCTAAAACACTTGAACGTGCTGTATCCAACCAACTTACTGCTTATCTCTTACAGAATGACCTCCTAGACCCTAATCAGTCAGGCTTCAGGACTGGTCACTCCACAGAGACAGCCCTCATTGCGGTCACATAGGCACTTCACTTAGCAAAAGCGAAAGGCCTCTCCTCTGTCCTGATTCTCCTAGATCTATCTGCAGCCTTCGACACAGTCAACCACCAGATCCTCCTTGCGGCCCTCGCAGGAATGGGAGTGGCTGGCTCTGCGCTGACATGGCTGTCATCATACCTCAATGACCGCTCCTACCAAGTGTCATGGAGAGGGACCCTGTCGGCCACCCGCCCCCTGCGGACGGGGGTCCCCCAGGGCTCGGTCTTAGGACCCCTTCTCTTCTCCCTCTACACTAAATCACTGGGTAACATTATCACGTCTCATGGCTTCTCCTACCATTGTTATGCCGACGATACTCAACTCTTCCTCTCCTTCCCTCCCTCAGATATCCACGTCTCTGAGCGGATCTCGGCCTGTCTGTCCGACATCTCCGCCTGGATGACGTCCAACCACCTCAAACTGAACCTAAGCAAAACAGAATTGCTCCACCTGCCGGCCAAATCCTCCCCCCTAACCGACCTTTCAATCACAGTCGAGAATGCAGCTGTGACTGCGTCCCCGACCGCCAAGAACCTTGGTGTTGTCCTCGACGACCAGTTGAACTTCTCTGCTCACATCGCAGCGACGACCAGAACCTGCCGATTCCTCCTGAGCAACGTCAGAAGGATCCGCCCCTTCCTGACAAAAGAAGCCACCCAACTCCTCGTCCAATCAACAGTCATCTCCCGCCTCGACTACTGCAATGCACTGCTCGCTGGCCTCCCGGCCACTGCCACTAAGCCTCTTCAACTCATTCAGAACGCAGCGGCCCGCCTGATCTCAAACCTACCGAAGTCGGCCCATGTCACCCCACTTCTTAGGGACCTGCACTGGCTCCCCATTGCTGCACGAATCCGCTTCAAGGCCCTCGACCTAGCATACCGTGCGGCAAAGGGAACCACTCCCGCCTACCTCCGGTCAATGGTCTCTAACTACACACCCTCAAGACCCCTACGCTCTGCATCTTCTGGCCGCCTCAGACCTACTCCTATCCAAGCTCCGGGAGGGTCATCAAAGAGAAGTCGCCTATTCTCAGTCCTTGCCCCACAATGGTGGAATGAACTACCCACCCCAGTTAGGACAGCCGAATCACGTCCAATCTTTCGCCGTCGACTAAAGACGCACTTCTTCAACCATTATCTGAATAAAAAAAAAAAAAAAAAAAATTAAAAGAAAATCTAACCCTAACTAACCGTACTGTCATGCACTTGTCCTAATAAACTAACCTACACTGTAGCACTCAACACTTTGATGAACATTGTTGTTCAGCTGATAGAGTTGTGCCCTTCCTGATGGCTTGTCGTACAGAACTTGTAAGTCGCTTTGGATAAAAGCGTCAGCTAAATGACTAAATGTAAATGTAATGTAAAGCCATTCGTTCTTTTCTTGATTTGCAGTAGTGGAAACATTTCTAATAATGTTTGGAATGGTGTACCTACACTACAGAAGCATTGTGATGCACGTATCTATTCAGTATCTCCGTTACAACTGCATCTCTATTCTTACCTGACCATCTCATAAGCACAACAAACTGTTGTAAATGTCACATCCTAATGTGTGAGTGACCATATAGAAAAGTCATAGGCACACCTAGGCTATTCAATCTCTGAAATCTCTTGGTGAGGTTTTTTGGACCCAATTTGCTATTGATTTGTATGCAGCAATTGCACATGTATAGGCCAAATGCATCAGTTCAGGAGGTTACTTAAGAAACAGTCATTAGGATCATACAATAACACAATTACTGTAAATTCAGGCTGTCTCTAAGTAAACATATTCCTAGTCAATAGTCTAATTAAATAGACAGATCTGTAAAATAGCTTTTCCCATATTACTGCTCATTGAACCTCTTCACATCGAGTGTTAATCAATACATATGCGTGAATATTATTAATGCGTTTTTACTCCTATTTTCCAGGAGTATCTCATGCGCACACCATTGCACATGCGCATGCCATGTGCACACACGCACAAATCAGTGGCACAATTCCTTTTTTTTTATCCACTTTTTCTCCCATTTTCTATATTTTCTCCCATCCCAATTTTTGTATCATCCAATTCAACCCTCCCCTGTCACGAACGCTGTTTCTTGCCTCCCACAAGCCGGCTGCAATGTGGACTAAGTCATACATAGCACAAGTCCCCTCCGGTACTTGAGGTAACAGCAGTCGCATCTTTTCACCTGCGCAGCTCGATCTCTCAGTGGCGAGGAGTAACGCGTGGGAGGCTCACGCTGCCCCCGACACTTCCTGATTCTACTGCGCAGGCGCACCAACCGACCTGTAGGAGTCGCTGTCCACAACGCCCGATCCCCACCCATCAGTTTCCCACCCCCTAATACGGCCAATGTGTATTAGTATGAACGACCAGCTAAACTGAAAGCAATGTGGAGCGCTGGGATCGAACAGGCGATCCCAGCGTCTCTGCATTAGTGGCGAGCGCCTTGCCCACTACGCCACGTAGCCGCCCATCAGTGGCACAATTCCTTTTGGGTGCTATGTCCATTCACCCACTAGTTTATTGTAGTTACACACTACACTAGCTCTCTCTCTCGCTTGCGCTCTCTCGCTCACGCTCTCTCTCTCTCTTTTGCCCTCTCTCTCACACACACACACACACACACACACACACACACAGCCGTGAACCAGTTAAATGTACTTTATTTCTTGCTTGCCCGCCCACACAAACATGAATATTTAGGGGTTTGAGGCAATAGGGCTGAACTATTGTCTTTCTAGCAGACTTCCTTCTTCCAACGTAGTTTTCTCAACTTCCCATGAGATACTCTGTGCTAGAAACATGAGCCTTTAAAACATCATAGAGCAGCACAACTTCAAATACAACATGGTCCTAATTGGACCGACTCAATATCAAGTAAAGGCTGAACGTTTGTAGAGGCTTTATATTTATCTCGCAGCTTATTTTATAATCCTTAGACTTGACATACAGTATATATATATAGACATAACTATCCTACTCAACAAATCTGACTGTAGGACAGGCAGTGTTTTTTTACATAGAGGGCCCGAAATGAAATACAAGTGTGGATGCTGTGGTGTGTGTGGGGCCAGAAATGTTACAAGACATTAGCGTCTTAGGTTATCATGGAACATCTGGACTGCGCGATCAACTATGTCAGGATCCTGTATGTGGACTTCAGCTCTGCCTTCAACACCATCCTTCCACCCATCCTGGAGCACCAGCTATCCCTGCTGCAGGTGCCAGCCTCCACTCGCAGGTGGATTACCGACTTCCTGTCCAACAGGTCTCAGCGGGTGAGGCTGGGGAAGAGCATTTCCAGCTCTAGGTCCACCAGCACCGGTTCCCCGCAGGGCTGCGTCCTGTCCCCACTACTGTTCTCCATGTACACCAACAGCTGTGCCTCTCTCCACCCCTCGGTCAAACTCCTGAAATTTGCTGACGACACCACCCTGGTGGGTCTCATCTCCAGGGGGGACGAGTCGGCCTATAGGAGGGAGATCGAGAGGCTGCAGAGCTGGTGCAGCTGCAACAACCTGGAGCTCAATGCTCTAAAGACAGTGGAGATGGTAGTGGACTTCAGGAGGAAAGCAGCCCTGCCCCCTCCCATCATACTGGGAGGCACTCAGGTGGCCTCCGTGGAATCATGCCGATACCTTGGCAAGACCATCTCCCGGGATTTGAAGTGGGAGCTCAACATCACGGGCCTGCTCAAGAAGGCCCAGGGGAGGATGTTCTTCCTCCGGCAGTTGAAGAAATACAAACTGCTGAGGACCATGATGGCCCAATTCTACACGGCCATCATTGAGTCCATCCTCACCCACTCCATCATCTCCTGGTTCCCCGCTGCAGCGGCAAAAGATCTCGCCAAGCTGCAGCGGGTGATTCGCTCCGCGGAGAGGGTGATCGGCTGTCCCCTGCCCTCCCTCAGGTCCCTGCACGACTCCAGGGCGCTGAAGAGGGCGAGGAAGATCATGGCCGACCCCTCCCACCCCGGTCACAGCCTCTTCACCCTGCTCCCCTCTGGGAGAAGGCTGAGGATCCCAAAGGCTGTGAAAGCTCGTCACAGACTGAGCTTCTTCCCCTCAGCTGCCAGGCTGATCAATGCCTCAGGCCCCCCTCCCCCCCTCGCCCCCTCCCCCCTCTGCCCCCAAGTGACACTGGCACAATGACACTGACTGCACTGCACTAGTCCTTACTGGAACTCTGCACTTCACTTTATATATATATATGTATTTATTTAATTGATTAATCCCCCACTGCACTGTTTTTTGTCCTGTGTCTGTGTTAGTGTTTGTCGTTTATTCTGAAAAAAAGAAAGGAAAAAACGCATAAACTGTAACGCTGCAACAATTACCAATGTGTTTTTTACACAAATGGCTTAATAAAGGAATCTGAATCTGAGTTGGTGTGCCTTGTAATGGACTATTCTAATTCTTTCAGAATTGCTCCTTAAATATAATCAAATGCACCAAAAACAGACCAAATAATATCACTCTGGAAACCTTTGGACGGCCACAGAGAACGCTGTGGAGAGCCACCTGGGGCCCACCAGCCCTACTTTGGGCAACTGTGCAGGCAATCACACGGAAACAAAACAAAAGCAAACAAATGGTTGTTAGCTGTTACCAACCAATTTAGACTCGTGAGCGGGTGTGGCAAATAAAATGAAGAAATAGCCATTTAATAGAGGCCTTGCACGGAATGTTTACGCTCTTCTCTTGTCTTGCGAAACGGAGGGCAAATGGGCATTCTAAACATTCCGCGTGAGGCCTCTATTGTCATTAAAGTCGGAATAGAATGTGATGAAAGGGGGTTGGATAATCATATGTATAGAGGCTTTTGAAAATAGACCAACAAGGGATGTGGTGAATACTGTATGCGCCCTCCCAGAAATCTCGCTCGGAACTCGCTGCTGAGACATTTCGGAGATAAAGATGTGTCCGGACACAGTATACTGCTACTGTTCACTCCTCACACGGTTTCCTTCCAAACCGGCTCATTAACTCATTCAGCGCCAATCACGGAAAAAGTCGGGTTAACTCGCCAACCGTTCAGTGCCAATCACGAGAAAAGTCGGGTTTTAATCGTTATTTATTTTATTAACTATATCCATTCATTTTCATTCATCCAGCCCGATGTTATCATTGGGAATGGGTCTGAGCTCGCAAAAGGGCAAATACCACCGCCTACGCCTTTCAGCTGGTATTGCACTCTATTAGAAATGGTGTTGTTTCTTTTCTGGGCCGATCTGAGCCGTGCGGGCAGGGTTTAAATACTCTGGCAGGACTAGCGTTTACAACGTTACATCTGCGATGCTGCCCTCCCCCCCCCCCCCTTCATATGCAATGCCGAGCAATGTGGGATGGACCTCCACGAGCAGTATTTGGAATGGCAATGAGATAATTGGATTATTTCTTTTGCATTATGTAGACACCTGAATATGTCTGACAATAATTCAATGTGTCTAATGTTAATTCCTTGCATTCCCTGTGTTCGCGAGGACGTTGTATAACTGGCTAACCGCTCTTGATCCTCCCTATCCTAACATTGACACTTAATAGTGGGACATGCTACAGGTGCCGCCAGGGGGAGCTGGTGGCGACGTTGGGCAGGGAGACACAGGTGAAGAAGGATGGGCTCAGGGCGTGGCGCCGACGGAGGAACTCTCTCTTCATCGTTTTGCAGAGAGGGAAGAGGACGCACGGAGCTGGAGCTCCGGACATCAAGCATGTGAGATATAAACCCAGTTACGAAGCGGGTTAGTAATGAGTATGCGATAGCTTAGCTTTTAGTTAATGCGGAAGAGACATTGTGAACGAAGAAGCAGACGAGCTACTGCCGAAGAGTGTGGTAGATATTGCCCACATTGCGTTTTAGCTGAAGTATAGGCGTCATGACAGGGGGTTTACCACGACCCACAGCTTAGCTTCAGTTAGGCTAGCACCACAGTTTAGCCCACGTGTTGCCCCACCCCTTCAGCCCAGCAGTGGACGTCACTACACTGCACGCTCCTCCAGCCCCTCCGAGCCGTTACCCCAGCAGTCACCTGCCCAACGTCTACCCAGCCCCGATGCCTGCTATCACGGGACCTCTTGACGGCCATATCACCACTTGGTTAAGTACAGCGAGCGCTCCGAGTGCTGAAACTTTATCGGTAGACATTCTCTCTGTGCGGCGCGGGCTCTTTAAGGGCGAAGAGAAGCAGTGCTTTGAACTGACGCTGGTAACAGTGTTTAGGGGCGCCCCAACCTTTATTCTTTTGGGGAAAAGCCGGCTATAGATAGGACTTTTATTTGCAACGTGGGCCCACTGTCATTTTGGTTGAATGTAATAATGTGTGTTCTTTTACAAAAATCCCATTGAATAACTCCTTTATCCCTCTCCCTCTTCCTCCCCTCTCTCCCCACCTACAGAGAAGCGAAGCAGTATATAAACCCTTAAAGGGAAGGGGTTATTACTGTGTCTAGCCCAGTGTGGGAAGAACTTTAGTCTGTGTTATAGAGCGAGAGCACTAGGTGTGGAAATAACTTTCATCCTTGTGTAATTATTTGTAACGTGCATCAGACTTCCAGTAAAGGAGAGTTTAATGGGACCACTGTGTGCGTGTCTGTTAATGTTCATTATAATTTAACCCTTTCCCCACCCCCCTGCCTATAGTTCATTGGGAAAGGTCTCTACTCATCATTCAGGAAGGGTACTGCTTTGGGGAGCGAATATATCATCCATCTTTACTGCCATCGGGTGTGGGAGGGCCCAGGAAGTATTGGGGGAAGTATGGGTGTGTGGGGAGCTACTGCTGATCGCCCTGGAGGGCAAGAAGGACCAGCGCACCCTCCCTAGGTTAGTGAATCCTTGGCCCCATCCACTCCCGCTGTTCGACCTCCACTTCAACATTCCTGTCCTACAGTCGGGGAATCAGCTGGACCCAGCTCTGCTGCGTTCTCACTACCAGGTGGCCGTGTACATCCACTCCCATAAAGCATGGATAATCCACCCTGCTACAATTACATCAGAGACCAGGTAAGGACTCTATATATAAAATCTTGCATTGATCTGATATTTCTTTCTACCGTGATCGAAGCTGTCTGTGGGAGGAGGTGGGGGGGGGAGAGCCGCGCTACGAGGGCCATTTCATGTATGCACGAGGATGGATAATAATGATAATCTAGCGTTGATTTCAGGAAGATTCGATAATCAGGCAAAAAATTACAACGTGTTTAGTGTATTCTCTAAAACGCTATTATCGCGTCTTTTCCTGGGATTACTAAGAATCACGAAAACTATACTCATATTCAAAACGGTATAAAACGGAAATGTACGGATGAAAAAACAATCCGTTTCGTGCATGTTGACTGGAAGCAACTCACTGACAATCGACGGGTGTATTAGACCCATAGCTATAATATAAGATATATTTTAAGCACTCACAAATCTCGCAGTCTCCCCATTGATTAAAGCGATGGCGTTCTAGCGCCCCCTGGCTCATTAAGCGATGCCGCTGGATGAGTTAAGGTCTACGTGTTTTGAAACCTAATGAAACCCTGTTGGGGTAAAGCGTTGTAAACAGATCGGGGGAATGCAGCGCAGACGTAGCAGCGGAGGCACATCGTTCATCTCGAGCGTCACAAAGTCAACACATGTAATACAATTGTGTGAGAGTGGTGAATGTGGACAGAGCTATGACATCATCTAAAAACTCAAATTGGCCTTTTAACTTCCTACTGTCATTGTCGAAACTCTGCGTTCACATCAAGAACATGCAAAATGTGACTCCAACCAAGGGAGTGTTTAACCAGTCATGTGAGAACGACTGACGCATAATGGAACATGACTGTTTGTTATCTCTACAGTCCATAGGGATATGCACTATGAATGGCCATCAAAGCCTGTGTTCCTAACAGTACCTTACAGCCTGGCCTTCGATAGCCTGTGTTCCCAGTTGGGCTTGAGCTCTGTACCGATGCTGTGAGTGTGACCTTATTTTGACCTATAAACATTGTCTCTCCCGGTTGCTTCTCAGGGCGTGTTTACACACACACACGCACGTATTCATGTATAAATGCATCTCATCTATTCTCCTCGCTCCCAAACCGCCACCACAACAACATGTTTCCCCTTCAGGGAGCGGTGGTTGTTTGATTAAAGCTCCTCATTTCTATGCTATTATTATCTGCAATCAAGACGACAGGCGGAGCAAGACGGAACTAAACGCAATTGACCATATTCACACGGTGGTTATTTTGCTCTTACAGTATAAACATGCTCAGGTTGGGATTCATTTATGGACATGCTCGGGTTGGGATTCCTTTCCACCCTATTATTATCTGCAATCAAGACAAAAAAACGAGCAAGACAGAACCAAGCACAATTGACCATATTCACACAGTGGCCATTTTGCTCTTATGAACATGCTCAGGTTGGGATTCCATTCCACCCTATTATTATCTAACGGAGCAAGACGTAACCAAGCACAATTAACCATATTCACATAGCTGCCGTGTGAATAGGTCAATGAGAGTAGACACGCAATGTGATCAGAACATCCGGTCCGACAACAAGAATAATCAGGGACTCGGATGCTCTGTCCGAGTTGCCCCCTTCCTCTCTCAGTTGGGTCTCATGCTCGCAAATTGGAAAAAACGATCTCCATGGTAACCCATCATCCGCCAAGGAAGGCATGTGTACCACAGTGACCTCTGTGAGCGGCTGTCAGCTCCTGTCAGCAGCATTCCCCAGCTGAGCATCCCTCATGCGGGGGCCACTGCTCATTATAACCACGCACCTTGGCTCCCACTGTTCCAACTCCACTGTAAAGTCACAGCAGGAGGCACACAACCACACAGCAAGGGGCTTCTCCTTCAGGAGATGATGAAGTTATGTATTGTGTTATATACTGCATATAAATTCACAGCAGGAGGCACACAACCACACAACAAGGAATTTCTCCTTTAGGAGATGAAGTTATGTATTGTTTTAATTTCTAAAGGACATGGTATGAGAGGAATGGTCCTTGATTGGTGATTATTTATCTTCACAATAGGCAACGATATGTACAGTTGGCAGGGCCTAAACTCTTTATTTAAATATATTAATGATTATTTGTGATGTTTCAAAACTATTACAGTTTGTCTTGTTTGCTGATGATATCAATTTAATTTGCTCTGGAAATAATTTAAAGGAACTAGCTGAATATATTGTGTATGAAATGACAAAGCTACTGTAAAAAAAAGTTTTGATGTGGGACACTTGGCTGAGCGATCATGGAGTAGACGTGTTTCACATGAGCTCCCTTCTACCGTGCAGAATATACGTTTCTCCCCATTAGTCTTTATTTTATTTTTATTTGTTTTTTGTCTGCTTGCTAAGTTGTCGTGTTTCAAATACTGTCGTCGACTTTTTTTTTACTTTCTGCGATGTCGGTGGTGGAAACCAGATCCATGAGCGCCCCAACCAGCAAACCACCACCGGGCCTGGCCGCACCATCGCCCGGTGTCGGTGAGATAAGCGAAGCTGTGCTCTTGGTCATGACCAAGCTACATGCAGAGCAGTGGCGGCTCTGCCACTAGGGGCGCCGACCCACCTGCTGCCAGCTGCTGTTAAATCAGAGAAGAAGAAAATAAAACTTTTTAGTTTTTTTGTTTTATAGCCCTATAAATAATATAAACATGTTTAAAATGAATAATATTTACTCATTTTAAGTGTTTGTATTTCCAATGCACAATATAACGTTATTAAAACAAATAAAAAACACTCGTTTTCCTGAGCAGGAAGTGACATCACGTTTTTTTTATTTTTTCGTATTTCTCGGCCCGGGCAAGACGCGATAGCGCTCTGAGTGCGCGTCACAGTTTGATCGCTGTATCCGTCACAGCCAATCAGTGCATAACGCGTTGTGCGTTGAAATATGACTATGTTGGAATCCGGGCGCGATTTGAAGCGGTCTAGCCAGTAGCGTCAAGAATTTCTGTAGCCGCATTTCGCGGAGATGCTCTCTGATTGGCCGACGCCAGTATTTTTTTCCGTAGCAGAATTTCACAGAGACGATCTCTGATTGGCCGAATCCAATTTCTAATGTTCCAATTCTAGCTTATTTCTAGGTTGGTTCCTAGGTTGGTCCTAGGTTGTTTGAGCGTGCCGTGACTGCAAGTTCTTTAGACTGTTAAGCTTAGGCACTCTTTCAAAGTTGGTTAAGGTTAGAGTTTGTCTTAGAGCATGGCGATAGAACGCCAGGTAGTTTGCAGTCTGTTCGAGCGGAAATGGACAAAGGAATGAAGTACTTGTGACTGTTGTGTGGTGCTGCTAACAAGCTAACACTTGGCTAACAAGCTATATGGCGGATGCAGTCTGGACTCTGGACACAGTGGATAGTGGTCTGGAATACATCAACAGTGATACACTACTTTTATCAAGGCAAGCCCTCCTGCCCTGGACGTGTCAACTAAACAGTGAGTCTCTCTCTCTCTCTCTCTCTCTCGCGTTTGGATTGAAAATACGTGGATTATGGCTTGTTCAATATCGTCTATGTTTGAATGAATGAATGAATGAGAACTTTATTAACAGATTGCAGAATGGGTACAATACAGTACGGCTCAATACACACAATTGTTAACGCATTAATCTAAAAAAAATAAAAATGTTTTTTTTTTTTACCCTTATTTACCCAGGGTAGGTTCGCTGAGCACAGATGCTCTTTTTCAGGAACGCCCTGCTTCACATTCACACAGTTCCATTCAGACCTGGGAGTTGCCCAGTACAACCACAATTGACACCATTGGCCACTGAGCAACTCCACTGGAGCAGTTGATTCAAGCCATGTCACATAGTTCAAGTTTGAAATGATTCTTTCTGTTTTGCTCCTGAGAGTGCTAGATACTGTACTGTACTGGTAATATTATTTATTTGTGTTAACTTCTGAATAAAACAACTTATTAAACACAAGTACATCTTATTGAACATTATTTTGATATTTCATTACCAATTGTCATAGCAAAACAGCTTTTTCAAACAGTCTGTAATGCATTTTGGAAACGGGAGATGGGCTCATGGTGTAATGGGCCACCTGGCCTGAGAAACATAAGGAGGAAAGAAAAAGTAAGGACTTACTTCTGGTCATTATTTGGGTAGAACACACATATTTTGAATGCCTTCGGCAGTTTTTTTTTTCTTGGGCCATTTTAATCTAGATTAAATCCAGGATTGCAGATAGATTAATCTAGATTAAAAAAATTAATCTATGCCCACCTCTATTTTTTTTAATGATTTGTTACAGCGTAGTCGTTCTATATGAATTGAAAATGGGTGATGTAAACAAGACAAACATCTTTCTCAGGTCTGCATCCCCTTAACAATTGTGTGTATTGAGCCGTACTGTATTGTACCCATTCTGCAATCTGTTAAATAAAGTTTTCAGGGGGGGCAGGTGGCGTAGCGGAGATTACATTCGTCACCAACACCAGGAGACACTGGATTCGCCTGTTCGAATCCAGCTCCCGGCGTTGCTATCAGCTTGGCTGGCCTCTCACACTGATACAATTGGCTGTATCAGAGGGTGGGTAAGCTGAAGGGTGGGTCCTGGGCGTTGTGGACAGCGACCCCTACAGTTCGGTCGGGGCGCCTGCTCAGCAAGGGTAGGAACTAAGGAGAGATAGTGTGGCCTCCCACACGCTACACTCTCCCCGGTGAGAACCTGCGCGGCCAGGTTGGCCTGCCGGCAGGCTGCACATGCGTCGGAGGAAAGCATGTGACAGTCTCCGGTCTCCCGGACCAACAGTAGGGGAAAGTACGCAACAACCAGGAAGGGTGGGATGGGAGAAAAATCGGGAAAAAGAGGGGAAGAAAGATAATAAAAAATAAAATAAAATAAATAAAGTTTTCATTCATTCATTCATTCAGTCAATACTATCATGCGTATAAATTGAGGAAGCGAGCGAGTCCGCGGCCGCTCGCTCTGCCGCGCGCGGCAGCGGCAGAGCAGATCGGTGGATAGGGGGGCGGGTCACGTGGGGGTCGCGGCCAATCAGAGGAACCCGGAAACCGAATTCCGTTGCGGAAGCGATACACGCGTCCGGCGTGGGAGAGCGAGCAAGAGCATATGTATGTATTGTATTAGATAGCAAGTATTAGGTATATATCTCGTAAACTACATTTATATTGATTCAAATGGTGATTTACATTGGATGTTTACTGTTAATGCTTGTGTGTCTAATTTTATGTTATGTTTAAAAAATAATAAAAAAAATAAAATACAAAAACAACAAAAGAATTTAAAATTTAAAAAAGTTCTGTACGACAAGTCATCAGGAAGGGTACAACTCTATCAGCTGAGTAACAATGTTCATCAAAGTGTTGCATGCTACAGTGTAGGTTAGTTTATTAGGACAAGTGCATGAGAGTAAGGTTAGTTAGGGTTAGATTAAAAAAAAAATCAGATTCACTCTACTGTGACTCATCTCACCTTATTGTGTTGAAGTATGGGGGAATACTTATGATACTAATATAAAACCATTACATATACACTACAGAAGAGGGCTGTAAGAATCACACAAAGTGAATTATCGAGAACAGAATAATTAAACTTGAAGACATGGTTAAGTTTCAGTGTTAATTATGTTTAGGGCAAGAAATAAGATACTGCCAGAAAAGTTACAAAATCCTTTTCATTTAGAAAGTGAGTTTAGTAGGAGTGAATCAGTTTGCACATACCACACTTAAACAGATGTGTCCTTCAGTTATAGGTGTTAAGTTGTGGAATTCTCTCCATAGCGATCTTAAGGGGTGTAATAATATTTGTCAATTGAAAAAGAATTATAAAAATGTAATATTTAATCATTATCAAATATGAATCTGAATAGTGAGATATTTTCTTTTTTTTCTTGTTTAATCTGTGAATTGTTTCTTTCTTTGCATATTCTATGAATTATTATTTTGTGTAAATTAGGTTGTACGACGACCATCAAGTGTTACTTGTTTAGTTCAGGAATAGGGGACAGGTAATTATAATATTTATTCTTCTTCCTGCTCCTTTTGCCCATGGTAGAACTGGATTTATGTTTGTTTATGAAAACTATGATTTATATTACTTCCATGTGACAAATAAAACTCTTGAATCTAAAAAAAAAAAATATATATATAATATATATACTGCATGCATATACTGTTATGGCTTTGGCGTTTGACCTCATTTTAATTTAGAAAACAGACTGGGATTTTTACTGTGATCCAATCTGTTCCATTAACGACTTGTTATGTAAACACGCAGAAGGTCAGTCAGCAAGACATATGTACGAGTGCTTATCAGTCCGAGCGAACGCTCGGCACGACATTGATAAATGGAAGGATGAGGGAGAGAAGGGAATGTGAGCGTTCTGTCCTGTCAGCAGTGTGGCCCACGTCGCTGGTTAATATTCCCTGCTAGACAAGTCACCCTGGCAACAAGCGGCATGACAAAAGGTCAGTGCCAAGACCTGGTGAAAACATTAGGAATATTCCATATAATAAATACTACGTATGCCACCATGATAAATACATAGTATTTTTTTTAAATAAAAAACACTCCGACAATAATGTGGAAACCATTCGCTTTTATTTGTTATAGTCCTTGTTTCTTTTGTTTTTCATTTTTATTTTACAAAATGTGCTATTCCCTCCCAATACTTCAGAATGTTTTGCACGTAGACTCGTGTGCCAAATAACAAGTGGATTTCAATTTCACCATTTTTCAGACATACAATATTCTAACTATACAAAAAAAAATCATTACCCCCCCCCCCCCCCAAAATGAAAATCAAGTAAGTCACCTTGGCATGTGGGAAATGTGTTTAGTTGAATAAAGCAACCTTTAGTGCTATCTTGTGTTCCAAGGCATGACGGACAGTAAAGACAACGGTGCGTTCGCACGAACACAAGGCTTCACTTCTTGACAGTCTGAAATCGTGAGAAGAAATCTTTTTTTTTATTATTATCATTGAATAAGATAACATATTGATAATCAATATGATTAGAACTACTATCATAGGTGTATAATCCGTTATTATTATTAAGTTGTATGTATATGTATGTATTTGTACAAAGTCTGTTGTGTGTATGTTAAAAGGCTTACCAGTGAAATGAAACACTCCTAAAACCAGTTTAGCATACAGTACTGCCTGAGGTGGATATATGGTGAATGCCAAGACAACGATGGAACATTAGGTTAATTATAAACTAAATTGAGGAGCAAAACACAGAAAAAAGGCCTAAGCAGTGTTTTGTACCACGTTCTTTCCAGCCTTCATCAGACTCCCACTCATAACAGGACACACAACAACATATCCAGCAGTCAGTTACACAGTGGTCCCTGTCACTTTACAATAAAACAATGAAATTCTGGGCCCGATTCAAGTCTCGTCAACTCATCTTTCAGATCCGATATGAAATGTCCAAGTGTAGCACGGTTTAGTGATTGCCTAAAACGGTCAAAAGGAGTCTTAAAAACTAGTCTAGACCTTACAGGCTGTGCTAGACGTCCCATTAGTAGCGGAGAAGATGGTGAGCCACAACCCATAGGTCCAAATTTACCACTTTGCTAGAGTTTGATTCAGCCACATGACACAAACTGTCCTGGGAAATACTGAGGCAAAGTGGTGGAACAAGGACCAGCTCTGGTATATTTAAAGGGCCATTTCTCCCCAAAAAAACAATGCAGATTTATTTTGCACATAATCTCACGCGCATTCAAAAACTCAAAGTTTTGCACACATCCATTTAGTTATACAGTTATTGAGAATAAATTCATTTAAATATGGCCACCAGTGATGTCATCAGGGACATTGAATCCTTGTGCCGTGTTAATTACAGCACTATAAAATTATGTAGATGGAAGAAATAGCATAGGGACTGCTACCTTATCATTTCATTGAGCTGTAATTAACACAACACAATGATTCAATGTCCCCAATGACTGGTTGCCATATTCAAACTCATTTACTGTCAAACTAAATGAAATGTGTGCAAAACGGTTTAGAGTTTTGGGATGTGCGTGAGATTATGTGCAAAATCAATCAGCATTGTTAACTTTTTGGGTGAAGTGCTGCTTCAAATATTCTGGCCAGATTCCTCACGTTTTCTCCTTTGTGCTTCGTTCCCAGATTTGGATCAAATTGATCCTCACACTTCTTCCAAAGCGCTTTGCGATGAAACAAGACACACAAGGAGACAGACATTGTGTTCCGACAGGTTTGTTGTGATGAAACAGGTCGATAATGTTCGAAGAGCTTTAACCCTTCACATCACCGCTCGCTCCGCTCATGTCTTAGGTTCAAACAACAAAACACACCGGTACCAAAATCCCATCAGACCAAAATAAAAATAAAAATCTGAATTCAAGTCAATAGAACATTTAACATCGAAACACTTTTATAGACAAAATGTACAGCAAAAACTGACCACAAGAAATCAAGATTCAAGGGGGTCAGAGTGATTGATTTGAATTAAAACCACACCTTGCGACTTTAGAGAGAAGTACACTACATACATAGCTCTTTCCTGTGGAGTGATATGTCACTTGAGGGCAACAGTCTGTGCTTTAAGTAAGCTTAGTTAGGAATGAGTATAAGAACCGAGAGCCTGTGAAGGTGGACCTCCAGGACCGTGGACCTTCAGCACTGTGTCCTGTGCGTTTCGCTGCGTGTCCCAGATAGCAGACACTCAGAAGAACTGGTGTCAACTTTGTAGAAATCCACGCGGACCATATAATATAAATAATATACGTTACCAAAAAAACGAGATCAGTCATGCATCGTTATTGAAATGATAGGCGTCTGTCGCTCTCGTGAAACGCAGAGCTATGTCTGGTAAGGTTGGGGAGCAGCTACACTGGTCGACGAGTACATGGAAAATATAAGACGTTAGCAACCTCTGATTGCAAGGTCTATTATGGAGTGTATTTTTCCTTCCCCCGCATAAGATAAAGGCGAAGCCAAAACAATCAAAACAAATCTCTTATCTCCCAGTACGCTGCCTGCAGATGGTGTTCCTAATGACATGCAGACACATCAAAACCACATCAAAAAGAAGAAGAAAAGTCAGGAACCCTTGGAACCGCCCCGGTTTGGCACAGTAACCTACGGGTTGTACAATTTCTACCTGCTTGTGAAACGGCAGATAGAACTACATAATTATGCAATATTGCAGACATTAGGACCCATCGGGTCTTCACTCGGCTTCTGGTACATTAAACAAATTAGAAGCGTTATATTTGTATTTTTCCTGCTGTACTGCATGCGCTCCTCCTATCTGCTGGAGATCTCATTTAAACACCTGTTTTGTTTTTATTCATCAGCCGACACTTCCAAGCGGTTGCAGAATCCTCTCTGGCACTGTAGTGAATGAGAGACAGGCATTAGAGGATGTGGTTAGATGTGTTTGTACGGCAGGTGCCAATTGAACTACGTAACGTCTCACGCTATGAAGAGAGAAGAAAAGACGAAAGGCCAAGCCCGTCTTTTCCAAAAAAATAAAAGAAAACTATGAATAACTTAAAACATTTGTAATATTTCCACCTATTAACAGTTCTATTGTAACTGTTTTGTTTTTGTGACTCTAGTCTAAAATCGTCATCGTCTCCTTATGTACAATAAAGTGAGGAACAGTACAAGGCACACATTCAACATCTGAATTGTTACAGAGATATAAATAACCCACAAAGAGAGAGGGAGGGGGGGGGGTTAAAAGATCATGAGTAGTGTGCTCTCCTCCAGCTCCCTCCACTGTGCTCTCATTGCCTTCCTGTGCGACCCTCTCATGTGCTATGGCCACCAATGTTCCAGTTCCTGTGGCCCTTAAAGAAGGTCCAGTGGCCCTTAAGGAAGGTACACTGGCCCTTAAAGAAGGTACAGTGGCCCTTAAGAAGGTACAGTGGCCCTTAAGAAGGTACAGTGGCCCTTAAGAAGCTACAGTGTCTGTCCAGCGGTGCTGCCGTTCCCCCGGCAACCTCGCCAAGCGCTGATCTGTTCGGCTCGTCGGTCGGCAGCCTGACAAGGCTACTCGCATTCAGCCCAGGTGGTAATGGTGTGTGTGGTCACTGATGTTGTTGTTGTTGTTGTTGTTGTTGTTGCTGCTTCTGCTGCATGTTAGATGCTGTCTACAAAGCTGCCTGGGAACAGTCCGGTCCTGCCGTTCCTCTGCAGCGTGCCTTTGAACCAGCCGTCCTCTCTCTTCCTGTGGACAAAGACGATGTCTCCCTCCTTCAGCTCCAGCTCCGCCTCGCTCTGGGGAGGGTAGGACACCACCACCCGGTACCTGGAGGGGGCGACCAGAATAGTCAAGAAGACGCTGATTGGGTGCATTTTTATAATGTTTTATTAATGTACGCTGTCCCCCTTGAACAAATAAAGTAAATCTTTTTTTTATCTACTTTTTCTCCCCATTTTCAATTTTTTTCTCCCTTCCCCAATTAAGTATTGTCCAATTCTACCCCTCCCCTGTCTCGAACGTTGTTAGGCCATGCCTCCCACAGGTCGGCTGCAATGTGGACGAAGCCTTGCATCACGTGTCCCCTCCGGTACACGAGGAGGCAGCCGTCGCATCTTTTCACCTGCACAGCACAATCTCTCAGCGGCGGGGGTCTGCGTGGGAGGGACACGCCGGCCCCGTCGCTTCCTGATTCTGCTGCGCAGGCGCACCAACCGACCTGTAGGAGTCGCTGTCCACAACGTCCGATCCCCACCCACTAATACTGCCAATTGTATTAGTATGAACGACCAGCCAAGCTGGTAGCAACGCCGAGAGCTGGGCTCGAACCCAGCATCTCCAGCGTTAGTGGCGAGCGCCTTGCCCACTGCGCCACTTAGCCGCCCAAATAAAGTAAACCTAAACCTAATGCACAACACTGGACTCCCTCCTATACCACGGTTAAATATATATGATACATGGCTTTCTACAGACTGTATGGACACGGCATCAGATAAAATGCAACAAGACACAATGCATTTATGGACAATCTCTGTACCTCTCGCATACGATGGGCCGCGCGTCGTGCTGTTGGGACAGGAGAGAGGAGCAGGCCTGGCGGGGGGGAGGTGCGATGGGGGCGCAGGTGTCTAGAAGACTACTCTTACGGTGGCAGGACTCGGGAGCAGCTGGGGAGGAGGAGGAGGAAGAGGCCAAGGCAGCGGCAGCAGCAGCAGCGGCGGTCTCAGGCTCCACGCGGTCCGGTCCCATCGCCCCCTGCAGAACCTCCACGCCTGCAGCCTGCTCTGCCTCCAGGGTGGGGGAGGAGGGAGGTGACGGGCGAGCCTTCTTCTTGTTGGAGGACAGCAGCTTCAGAAGACCTTTCTTCTCCCTCTGCGGAGCCAAGAGAGACAAACGGCGTTTCAAAAAGAAAATTTAACAAGTATAAAAAGAAAACTCCCAGGCAATGGGGCGCACAAACTATTTCCACATACCGCAATCACATTTGTATTAAAAGTGGAACCTATGCAACAAAAGCCATTGTCATATTCATTTAATTATTGTCTGCGTCTAAAAGCCCAGGGAAGGATGAGATAATGTGGCCGTGTTGGGAGCCACCGGGAGGAGAGAGCAGACAGCTGGTGCCTGGCCTCCGACGACTCCTCGCTCCCTTAACTCAATTCTCACGGCTCACTTGAGAAACAGACGGTGCTGTGTGTGTAAATCTCTCTGCGCTCAACGTAAACTCCCCGAGCAACAGCCGCTAGTTCCAACAGCCAGCAGTGTTTTGGTCTAAACGGCTGAGGTAATCGCTGAAATCCACAGTCGCTCCAAAACCGGTGTTAAGTATTTCTGTCATCTGGAAGGCAGCGCTCTCTATCAGACACACACACACACACTGGAACTGAAGACAAACAAGACTATCGAGACTGTTAAGGAAAAGGGGACATTGTGATACTAAAGAGAGCTGCACCCCTTCTCTGGCCTGCGGAGGAATGTTCTTTATGGCCGTAACCCGCGGGAGAAAATAAAGATTAACGGCAGTAATTTTGCAACAAAACATAAAAACAGACGGTTCTCAAGAGATCATATGCATAGATTAGTCTTATGCTTGTTGGAAAACTAGGACACGGGGATTAAAAAGGCCGGTTTGAAGTGAGGTTTAAACCTCAACAACCACTCATCACTATGTAGATTTTATATTAAATCTATTACATCTGCTTTATGATCTTGCAGAACTGGGTTTCCGTGTTGCAGGGGGAAGATTATTAATTGTCGCCAGAGGCTTCGACCGTACAGATAAGGTCCTAACAAGCAGTGTGCCCAGAGTGGTGACAATGAATGGGTAAAACGATTCATTCTCACCAGAGGCTTTGACCATAGACACAATTCTTCAAGAACCAGACAGGGGAGACTCCGTGGAGCTCAATAGTAATGGCTACTAGTTAATATACAGATAGATATATACAGTTGCAATCAAAATTATTCAACCCCCATTGCATATTGGGCTTTTTGGCAAACATTTTTAATTGTCAGCTGTTTGCAATAAACAAAGTAGACAAGAACAGTTTAAATAGTTAAATTAAATGAAAATTACAATGGTTTTGATCAAAATTCAATACAAAATGCTACCTTTAATCACTACTGCAGTCTCAAAATTATTCAACCCCCTGTCTCAAGATTATTTAACCACGTCTCAAGATTATTCAACCCCCTGTCTCAAGCACACCTGGTGCAACTAATCAAGGGCAATAAGTTCAAGTGTGCTTGAGATAGAACACATAAATACTTGGACTGGCTAGGGGTTTGTTGAGAGTGACATTTGATTGCATGTTAGAAATTATGGCTAAGTCAAAAATGTTTCCAAAAAGTTCAGAGAAGAGATAATTGCCTTGCACAAACAAGGAAAAGGATACAAAAAGATAGCAAAAGCACTGAATGTTCCTAGAAATACAGTTGGAAGCATAGTTCGCAAGTTCAAAGTTAAAGGAACAGTGGCTACACTACCTGGACGCCTAAATATTAAAGGCAACCAACTTGTGTCTAACCACGCCCAACTTGCGTCTAGCCACGCCCCCACGGCGACGCGGCAGCAGCAGAGCGTAGCGGGCGAGCGGAGCTCGGCCGCGGAGCTCCGTCGCGGCAGCATTATATGCCAGTAACCGCGCCTTATTCAGTATCCAGAAATAGCTCAATTGGCAACTCTGCATGGCTGTGGATCCTACGGCTCGTTGCTGGCTAGTTCGATTCCCTTAAATTTATATATATTTTTTTTAACGTGCATTCGCATTCTTTCGCCGTTAAGTTTAGGCATAACTTTAAGCATTGTTTCGGAGTTGGTTAAGGTTAGGCATTGTTTCGGAGTTGCTTAAGGTTAGAAGGGTTAAAGGGGAACTCCACTTTTTTTGGAAATTAGCTTATTTAACATCTTCCCTGGAGTTAGACAAGAAGATGCATACCTTTTTTGTCTCTGTGCGTGCATTTTAGCTTTGGGAATAGACGCTCCGTTAGCATAGCTTAGCTTAATCACTGGAAGTGAGGCAGGACAGTAGCCTTACAGTGCCTTACAGTGTATTGCAAGGTCTGACATTGACCAAACTTGATATGCATGACCTTGGTGGGCTCTAGGTCAACTCCTGAAAAGGGGGTCAATGTCAGACCTTGCAATCAAAAGTTAGGGGGCGCACTGAAATTATGGCAAGGGTTATTAGCCCCCTAACTTTTGATTGCAAAGTCTGACATTGACCCCCTTTTCAGGAGTTGACCTAGAGCCCACCAAGGTCATGCATATCAAGTTTGGTCAATTGCCCATGAGGAATGGGCTAAGATTCCTCAGGAACGCTGTCAGAAGCTAGTGTCTGGGGCTATGCATCACGTTTGCAGCAGGTTATGACAGCAAAAGGGTGCTCTACTAAGTACTGAAGATGCTTGTCATGAAGGGGTTGAATAATTTTGAGACTGCAGTAGTCATTAAAAGTAGCATTTTGTGTTTAATTTGGATAACAAACCCTGTAATATTAGTTTCATTAAACAACTTAAGCAGTTCTTGTGTAATTTGTTTATTGTAAACAGTTGGGAAATTGCATATTTTGCCAAAAAGCCCAATAATATGCAATGGGGGTTGAATAATTTGGATTGCAACTGTACATAGATGGATACAGATAATGTCTTAACAAGTCAGTGGTGGAAGAAGTACACAGTTCCTTTACTAGTAAAAATAGAAATACCCAGATAAATGAGTACTCTGGTAAAAGTAAAAGTCCCCCATTCAAATTCTACTTAAGTTATAAAAAAAAAATTATTTGCTATTGAATGTACTAAAGTAAAAGTATGCATTCTACATGCCATTTGTGAATTCCAGTGCTTGGGAGCATTCAAGCCTCGATCCATTGATCTCTATAGGTTATGTTAAAGTGGTATGTGGTCCAGTTATGCTGCTCTGATTAAAAGTTATATTAAAGTGGTATGTGGTCCAGTTATGCTGCTCTGATGAAAGGTTATGTTAAGTTATGGTACCCCACTAACCAGAGACCCAAGGTCCTTCTCTCCTTTCTCTACTGAATCCACTAGAAAAGTGAACTGTCCACTCTCCGTTAAATGTTCTTTAAAGATACATGTCCTCTGCGCCGTACCTTTCCATCCTTGTCCAGTCGGCAAGTGAGAACCGCGTTAGCGGAGGCGCCGTTGAGAGGAGAGCCGTTCCCCCCGCCGACGGGCACGGTGAGGACAGCCACGGGCCGCAGGGCATCGCTGTCCAGGGAGGCCGCGCTGACATTGGGTGGGGTCAGGGAGGCGGCGGCGCAGCCCATGGCCACCACCGTGCGGGCACAGCCTTGGGCGGGGCTGCTGGAGCAGGGCTGGGGGCACACCACCAGGTGGGGCAGGTAGGCCACGGGGGTCTGAGACTGGATGGGGGTCACCGCCGCTGTGGGCCGGTCCTGGCTGTGACATGCAGCTGAACAGGGGAGACAAACGTGTTCTCAGCACGGAACAAAAAGCTCTTACGCAGACGATAATACTACGGTACACAGTCCCCAGGGTCACCACTATTCCATAACGTTTTCATTATTAGAGCTAGAACGATTTTCAGTGCATCACGATTATTATTATAATTGTTTTAATCCTCTTTTTCTCCGCCTGATTTTCTATGCTTTTTCTCCCCCATCCCAATTTAGTCGTTATGCCAATTGCCCCCCTCCCCTACCTGGTTGTTGTGCGCATGTTCCCCCTACTGGTCGGTACAAGGGAACCCTGAAGTCTACCACATGCTTCCTCCGACACATGCGGAGACAGCCAGCGGCTCTCTTTTCACCTGGCAGCGAGGACTCTCATTGGTGAAGTGTAACGCGAGGTCACGCTGCCTTCACCACTTCCTGCCTTTCGCTGAGCAGGCGCCCAGACCTGACATGTAGGTGTCGCTGTCCACAACGCCAGATTACCACCCACGATTCCCTCCTGCTATCTCAGCCAAACGAGTTAGTATGACGATCGGCCAAAACCGCAGGCAATGCTGACTCCGGGAGTCGAGACCGCAGCCTCATGCATTGGTGACGAGCGCAATCTCCGCTACGCCACCCGACCGCCTGCATCACGATTTTCTATATAATTAATAACATTCAATACACTGCATAATTCTGTATAGTTCAGTATTGTTGTTACACTTCATGGAAACTGACTGATAATTTACTAAAATCTTAGGGTTTAACTTGTTTTGTACTGAGGTTGCCCTCATTTACAGTGCCGTTGAGTGAACACACTAAATAAACAAGACTAAATCAAAAGTAGTAACATAACAAGATACAAACTAATTAAATTGTTTGTATTTACAGTTACAGCTGAAAGACTTACAGATTGATATACAGTGGTTATTGATCATGGCTTTGAACTGTGCATAGGTTGGAAGAGTATTGATCTTTAAAGTGCGCTGAAGGATGTTCCATGAGTCAGGCGCATCAACAGAAAAGGCTCAGAACAAGGAAGAACCTTAAGCACAAGCCAGTCATTTGAATGAGTCAGATAGGTTCCAATCCAGCAACATTTGGTAGCTTACCAATAAGGGCTATGTAAATAAACAGATACCAATGTTTATTACTCCTGTATAACCTTATTATACAGGAGACAATGGTGAGTATCATAGCTATCATCAGTAACGAGGCAGTAACGGACAGAGTGATATGCTGAGGCACGTGGTTAAGAGTGGAAGCAGCAGCATGTCTATAAATTACATCACCATCGTCCAAATTGATAAGAAAACTGCTTCAATGATCATTTTCATACTAATCAAAAGAGAGCTGGTTTTGTTTCTGTACAAGAAGCCAATTTTCGGTCACAGCTTTCTGGCTAGGTTGTCTATTGTGGTATTTAAATGTAATTTATCATCGAGCCAGATGCCAAGATATTTACACTCGGTGACTCTCTCAATGCTAGAACCACTCACAGTGGATATGTGCAAACCATTATATTCAATATGGCTGGCTCTAGTAAACAGCATGGATTTTTATTTTACTTGAATTGAGTTCCAAGCACATTCCTGAAGAGCATTAATGGAAGTTGCAAGTTCTCAATGGGCCGTTGCAGCAATACAATACACAATAGCATCATCAGCATAAAGATGGACATGACAACCATTCAAGGGAGAGACAATATCATTGATATAAATGGTGTCATTTCAAACTGGACTATATGAATTGATCATTCCTGCCACCCCTGGTACGCAAGACAATAAGCCTAGCGGGACCCTATGATGCCCCTTTCCCCCACAGTTAACCTACCTGTCCTGACAGCATTGCGAGCCTGGTTAACAGTCATCTGAGAGCTGACGTGCATCAGTATTTTTGGCTGTTGACCTGTAGCTGTTTGAGCCGCGGTTACCCCGGCAGCGGGTAGCGGGTTGGCAGACGTGGGGCCAGAGCAGACGGCCAGGGGCTTGTTGAAGTCCGGAACGATGGCTCCCAGAGGAGTGGATGAGGGGCTGATGATGGTGACCCCTCGGCCAGCTTGAGTGCACAGACTCTGGGGCACTTTGGGCTGGGCACTGCCTGATGGCGTTCTGTGAGGAGAAGATGTGGAGACGGGTTAAGGCCTAGGAGGACCAGCTGAAGGACTAGATCAGTGAATGTGTGCACATAGAAGTCCAACCACGTATCGACCCAAAGTACCCAGAACCTGGAGTCCCAGGAACTACTTTTCAAGGAACTAAAAGGTTTGTTCAGCACCATTGTTGTCTGCATTTCCACCACGATAAAGATCCTTTAGTCCGCCAACTTATGAAACATTTCTCAATCAGGCATTCCATTGTCTCAATAATAGTTAACTATACTAGAACACAAGGGAAAATGTACTCTGATCAGAAATTCGTGGTTAAATGAACAGATCAATATTCCCTGCATATGCTTTTGCCATATATTAGTCCTCGCATTGAACAGGAATGTGCAACAGCATTAACAACGTTGGGTTTGACGTGTGCATTTCCTGGTTGATAAGACTAATGTGGCTTGTCTGGCACGCAAATTCTGATCAAACACTGTCAAACTAGGCATTGCAGGTCAAATATGAATTAAGATCCAGCAAATCCTATTTCTTGCATAAAATGTTGTCAAACAGGTGGTTGGATTATCTCATTCCCCTATATATACACTGTATATGCCAGGTCAGTACTCCTTCCCCGGAGACGGACAGTGGCTGGGCGTGTAGAAAGCAATGTGACCAAATAGTGAATATTGGAAATAACTTTACTTCACCTATAAACACAACACTGCTTAATGTAATACAATCTTGTTATAACTAAGAGATTAAAAAAAAAAAAAAAAAAAAAATCATATTCATGCATAGATTGATCAACTTCTTAATATGAGTTTCAAAGCATTTTCTGGTTGATAACAAGACGAGTGCGCTGAAATGGCCAAGAGCAAACTTGAAATACTTAACCTATAAACATGAAACTGTTCTGACAGCACAATATTGATGTAACTAGATTTGTCAGGGATTTTTTTCTATATGATAAGGTATATCAACGAACAAACAATAAATTGGTTTGCACTACAGATTTTTGAAGATGCCGGTTGAAATAAAATGCTGCGCATACTCAACCAATCATGTTCAGCGCTGAAAGCCCCACCCCCATAGTTCCTGTACTGTTAGAAAGTACCTACCCCTGAACAGGGACCTTTGGGGGGGGGGGTCAAATAATGTCCCCGGGACTTACTTTAGATCCTGGCCTGAGTTCTACAAAAGGTTCCTAGTTTCTGGGGAAGTTCCTGCGGTCAAAATGGGTGTAAGAGCAACGTGTGCATAACTATCTAGGCTGTCCCCGACATTCTTACTCAATTTAGGATTTTCTTGACTAAACTAAACTAGTCTGTTTAATCCACTTAACTGCAAAATTGTTTTCCCCCACATTATTGTCTTTGTGACCGAATGCAAATGTAAAATTACCCCTTTTGTACCCAACGTGAATCAAAAGCCCAATACATATGTGAATGTTGCCTGCAATAATCAAATCTTTATAAGACGCTAAAAGCATTTTAGCTCACTTACACCATAATGACCCGATTAGACTTGACTAATCAGTTAAGAAGGGGGCAGTCCTAACTAGTATGCATACTCTATTATGTTTAGACATCTACATAGTGTGTTTATGTAGCCTTAAACTGCCACAGCCTTTCTTCACTAGGGAGACAGTGCTGTTGCAAAATAGTGGGGGCGGAGTTATACCAACGTCGTGCAACATCCTGTAGATCAGACTAATATCAGAGACCTTTCCAAGGGAGATGCACCAATTCCTTCTCACTTTCTGTAATGAGTCATGTGAGCTACACAAAGGCTTTGGTGGGCTTACACCCCCCCCCCCCCCCCCCCCCCCCCACACACACACCCCTTAGGAGACTAGAGCAGGCACAGGCTCCATTCGCCCCAATGAGAGCTGAATTTTCTGTCTTTACCACAGAAGTCAACATAAATATTGGACCATACACTAAATCAATGTTTTTCTGTTCCGTCTGTAGATCCAGCATAAAACCAGTTAGTTTGAGGCTTGTCCTGCAGTGCGCACGATAGCGCACGTGTGTGTGTGTGTGTCCCACTTGGGAGACGCCGACTGTTCCAATTTCATCCCATTGGCCGGCAGCTCTTAACATTGTAGCTGACTGACCTGCTGACAGGACTCATGTAGTTGCCGGGGAAGACTCCGATCTTCCCGGTGTGCATGGAGGTGCCCTTGAACCAGCCGTCCTGACAGCGCTCCAGCACCAGGAACATCTCGCCCTTCCTCAGCTCCAGCTCGTCCTCCTTACGGGGGGCGTAGGGGAACATGGCCACATAGCTGGGGGGAACAAAACAAGAGTAAAAAAAAATAAGCATTTTGGAAGAGACAGTTCAGTGAAAACGCTGAAACACAAACTTCCCGACTTTAGGAGGACACGGAAATAATTCCACCGGCCCCCCTGGCAACAACGCGTGGGAATAGAATGAACTCGGAACTTGGGGGAAAAAGTAGAGACCTAGCAAACGCTCGCACGTTTAGATTTTCGTCCCCTCTGGAAATACAAGTAGCTGACTGATTCATATTCTGTACATAGTGTCATCTGTTATAGATTTACCCCCCCCCCCCCCCAATAGCAGTACATCTGTCACAGTCTCCCTCTGAAGTCTCCAGCAGAGACTGTGCCCTCTGGTCAGAGAGGAGAAAAAAAAGAAAAAAAAGCGTTTGTTCGCTGTTGTTTTTTAGAAGACACGGTTTGATATGGGTCAGCTCTCTCTGCAGCGATGCAGCGGAATGGGACCCCGGGACAGGGGCCCGACCCCTGCAGGAGCCTTGTCGGGGGGACCTCCTCAAGACCCCACAGGCCGCTTTCACTGGTGTCAGGGGGGGCCAAAGGGAGAACGTAAAAAATGCCAGATTCTCACACGCATGAACACACAGGACGGTTTGATGGAGAACAGGCGTGAGTGGATCTAATTCCTATCAGGTGTGCGCGGGGGGCGTCTCGGAGGAGTAATGAGGGGGGAAAGGGTGAAGGGTCAGAGGTCGGGGTGACAATGGAGGGTCTCCGACGGGACCTGGGAGACTCCGTTGCCCACAGGTGTTGACCTCGTCAACCTGCGCGCGGGCTCTCACTCCCGCAGCGCCCCTCTCTTGACAGCTCCAGAGGTCACCAAGAGGCAAGGACGGCGAGCATGTGAATTAAGCCCTGGGACGAGACTGTTGTCTAAAACCACACACCGCCCCCCCTGGGTTACAGAGTTTGTGTTCTGTTGCACGCGAGAAGACTGCATATTCATGTTGTTGTTTTTTATTACTCACACTGTGGGTCTTTGTCTCCCACTCTGGTCGCTGGTGCTGGGGGAGGGCCTCTGTCCGGCAGCGAATGAGGACGCGGCTCCCACAGCTGAGGATTGTGGGGGAGGAGGAGGGGGAGGAGGGAGAGCATCCTGTGGGGTGGGAGGGAGTGGGTGGATGAAAAAAAACAATGCAAAACAACATTAGGAGTTGGCCTTAACTCAATCTGCGCCATCCACGTATATATACATGTTTGCTCGCCAACCGTTGGACGGCAATCACATATATATACGTTATTTGGTCAGTTTTCCTTTTTTTCGATTTTAATATTCTATTCAGTGTCACTGACCTCTATGTTACCGTTAAAAGGCATACGGAGACACCTAGAGTGCAGTACCGGCCAGATCCTGCTAGGTGGCAGTATCGCCCACCCTTTGAAACCCTGTTCCAGACTGTGTCACATCTAATCTCGTCCGGGCGGAGAAATTTGGTCCAGGCAAGTCTAGCGGTTTATCCGATCACATTGGAACGCGTCCAGGACACTCAATGCATGAGTTGTGCCAGATTATGTCGGGGACCCGATGGACACCAATACTGGAAATCGCGATCAGACAATTGGAATATTCTTTTTGGAATACCCCCGATCAAAGGTAAGGACAATCTGACGTCAATTCCACCTTGATCCTACAATGATTTCATATCGATCCAGTCGATCAACGTATGTAGTATTCAAAACGAATGCCGTTGATGATCAGAGCATCAAAAAAACCTTTGATGCATTCATGATGAAACATAATACCTTTTATATACCTTTGATTTGGAAACAGTAGCATGTCCAGGCGAGCAACACGAACGCATTTAGCAAAATTCACATATCGCTCCATAGCACCGTTTTCAGGAATTAGCCAGGATCACTCTGAAACTATACAATATTCACAACGGGATAACACGCAAATGTATACATAAAAATTTTTATTCTTTTTCACATGTTGAACGAGTGATAGTTACTGTCAAATGAGCCATAGTATTGTCTCCATAGCTATAATATAGAATAAAGATATAGCCCTGCAAACACCGCGACGCACAGTGAAAATGCCTATATAAAGCGTGGTGCATTTACTACAGGATGAGGATAATAGCTGGCAGAGAAAGAGTTACAATTCCAATTGTACAACGATCAATCATTTACTCCCTGTATACTAGTACACACAGCAAGAGGACAAAGAGTCGCTTTCTACTTCCCCATACAAAAAAGGGGGAGGAAAAAAAAGAAACCCGAGCTCCACAAAATACAGACTGGGTGTTGCGTAATGAGAGCAACCTGTACATGTGCATGTGTGAGAAAGTGAGAGACAAAGAAAGACATCTGAGAAAGAGAAAGAGACAAGATCATCTAGCCTACTCTGCATGGCTGCCACCAAGGGAGAGAGCATAGCTTGGCAGAGATCGTTGGTCCCGTCCCCAAACCCCCCCCCCCCTTCGACTGGGAACCTCCAGCAGCTACCCTGCTTGTTTGTTTGTTTGTTGCTAGGGGAGACCACATCGCTGAATGGTAAATCCATTGCCGTGTTTAATCGCTACCATATGAATAACATGTCCGTAAACATTCTAAAGACCAGATTCCTCCATGCGCTCCGGTTTCCCCTTGTGTGCTTCAGCCACGTCAAAAACAACTTCACAAAAGAGGCTGAAATGGGGGGAGGCTGTGCTTATTGTAAGCCTCGAAACTCTTATTGTGACCTGGTGGTTTCTGGTGAGCTCGTTCCGTCCTGCAGGGGAACGGGAAGTCAAATTAAGTAATCACCCCCCCCCCCCCCCCCCCCCCCCTCCATCTCAGGTCATGTGACGTAAACCAGCTTAAAAACAACACGGTTACGCAACAAACACACACGCCACACTACTGCCGTGGTGGCAGCGGATCAGGAGGGAGAAGATATGAAGTTAATTCTCGACCTGCTGAAACAAAAGCAGCGGTGGTCGACTGGCAGAAAACCTCGAGCCATATGACGACAACATCTAGACAAGTCTTTTCCAACTTGACATTACTACCAGCTCCGAGTGGCAGAGAGCAATAACTACCATAAGGCAGTGGGGGGCTCAGACGGCCATGTGGTGTGTGTGTGTGTGTGTGTGTGTGTGTGTCTGTGTGTGTGTGTATGTGTGTTTGTGTGCGTGTGCGTGTGGTGTGCGTGTGTATGTTTCGGTTGACTGCCGATGCTGGAGCTGAGATAATTAGATTGCCTGCAGGCCCAGAGAAATCATCTGTACAAAAACATCATGTTGAGCTTCCAAGTGAAGCGGAGAGAGGGAGCTCAACCTTTTGTGTACACATTCCTCCCCATTCAGAGGCACCGCATACCAACACACACGCACGCATGCACACATACATATACACACACACAGAAAAAACAATATGTATGGTTTTTTTTTTTTTTTTTTTTATGCAGCTCAAGATTTTAGGCCAGATAACAGACATGTAGTTTTTAGGACGTTTTATGTGAGCAGTTAACCCTTTCACTGCGACAATACAGAAGGTTAACCCTTTCACAATCACACTACAGAAGGTTAACCCTTTCACTACCACACTATAGATGGTTAACAGTCTGTAGTGTGGTAGTGAAAGGTTAACCTTCTGTAGTGTGGTTGTGAAAGGGTTAACGTGCAGAAGTCACACTTTAACTTCAATGTATTGGTTTGGCTGTGTGTGTGTTTTGCTCTATAGCTGATGGGACACAGAGTTGCACCTACCACAGGGATGGATGTGTAGCCCGTCTCCGGGGGAAACGTGAAGACTGTTGCCGTGGTAACGGGACTGCTTGGGGGCGGGGTTACGATGAGTCCAGTTGTGCAAATGTGTACCTGTCAAAGGAAAGGAACGTATCGATCGTCAAATAACCTCGTCATCGTAGCAGCAGACAGACAGGCTTCCCTCTCTCTCCTCCACACACACACACACGAGGAAAGTGAAATGTGTTCGGACGGACACAACGTGACCAAGTGTTTGGCCTCATTCCAATCCATTAGGGTTCTTTCCGAGTGCCTTAGGACATGTTCACTAATATCTCCCTTTTAGTCTCACAGGGGAACGAGATGACCTATTTCAAAGTTAAACGGACCACATTTTCAATTTCAAAAACCCTCCCAAGCATGCTGTAAAAATGTCACATTGTGTGGAAATGTGCCTCTCAAGAGCGGTGATGCACACATACGTGGCCCTGTATCCTAAGTGACTAAAGTTGTAACCCACGGTAGCGCACACCCCTGTTCACCTCCGATTGGCAGAGCGAGATCAGGTGACCGCACGACGGGCCGTGTTATTGGACGAGTGACGAAAGGTGACTCCCCCCAACCGGGAGAAGAGAGAAGCCAATGGCCCACGTGTTGCCCTGAGTCATGGTGGTGTCCTGGTAACAAGGCCATACTGTTGGGACACACAATGTCTCCCTGTGCCCTATGGTCTCTCTCCACGCATGACTGACCCAGCCAGAGCTGCCTCTCAAGGTGAATCATTAGAGCGAGCGTACCCACCTCAGATCCAATCTACGCTGCCTCAGTGGCCATGCTGCGCGGGGTGCGCGAATGACCAGTTTGTTCCAAAGCCACACTGTTGAGCCTATACGAGCTCCACAGAAACACTTAGACAAACAACACTATACTACAGTAATAGATGTAGTGCTGAGTGAACTAGGGGGCATGGTGTAAACAACACTATACTACAGTAATAGATGTAGTGCTGAGTGAACTAGGGGGAATGGTGTAAACAACACTATACTACAGTAATAGATGTAGTGCTGAGTGAACTAGGGGGCATGGTGTAAACAACACTATACTACAGTAATAGATGTAGTGCTGAGTGAACTAGGGGGCATGGTGTAAACCAGTGGTTCTCAACTGGTGGGTCGCGGGGCCATTTTGTGTGGGTGTGTGTAAAAAAATAAATATATATATAATTCTTTTTTTTTATGCTGCACTTTTATCTTGAAGGACATCCGTTTCCCATGACGCAGCGTGCGTGCAGTAGCCGTTTGCTGCCAGTGTTGTCATGACAGTAACACTAACGTCGTCACATCATTTAGCACTCATTGATTCGAGCATTTATAAACATGGCGAAACGCAAATATGACACAGACTACATTAAATATGGGTTTTCTTACATTGAGGACAAAAGAGAGGGACCAAAACCTCAGTGTGTTGTGTGCAGTGAAGTGCTAGCACTGTATACTACAGTAATAGATGTAGTGCTGATTGAACTAAGGGGCATGGTGTAAACCAGGGGTTCCCAAAGTTTTCAGGCCGCGACCCCCGAAATAACGGTGTCAGAGAGCCGCGACCCCCACTATTATAGGAGGTAAATAAAATAAAATATAAAAAAAAAATATTTAATAATTTATTAAAAAAAAAATATAAATGGAAATGTATGGTTGAAACATGCAAACGTTCAAACGCGCACACACACTAACCCATTCTTCGCCAGGCATTGTACCCTTCTTATACCATCCTCTGCCAGCTCTATTTGTCTATGGAGATGTTCACCTTCTTTGCAGGGCTATAACTTTTTAAATTGTATTGCTAAATTGACATTACTATGGCCCATTCAACATCAATTATCTATCGTTCAGGGTGTAGGAACGTTTTACTTTTTCATTCACACATTCATACTAAAATACTGTCTAGAGTATAAATATGTTTTTATCGTTTTCTGCTGTATTTCATAGAATGTGAGATATAGCCATTTATGCATATATTAGATCATCAAATGCAGTTTGATAGCGATTGACGGCAGATAAAAAATTTCAACTGTACATGATCCTAGACATTATGACTTATCATCTGATGTTGACCGGAGGGGGGGGGGGGGGGGTCGTTTATAATTCCGTGGCCCACGTTACATCATTTATGTAGTATGGGTGATATATATATATATATCAGAGCAGTTTGTATGGTTAATAATAATCAAAAACGCTGAAACTCACCGCAGCTTCCTCTTACCGTTGGGTGATCAGCGTGGAGCAAAAAGATCGCTATTATGGGATGTTCATCTAGATTAACCATTTCCGGGTTGTATAATACTATATACGTCCAAATAACGTTGTTTATTGAGTTATGGCAACGGATCGATTATCCAGTGTGTCGAGATGGAGTCCTGGGAGCGATAGCGAGTGGCGGACGGAAAGGGGGGGGACACCAAGCACTTCCGGCCCCACTTCCGGTTTGGCAACTCGCCGATCGGCCACCAGGTGGCGGTATTGAAGCGCTGGAGAGTTGAGTGGAGATCTACAGCACCAGTCATGGCTCCGTGGGTGAAATGTGAATACAATGACGAAAATTTGAAATATTGATCTCGATGACGCCGTAATCAGTCATTGGCAGATTAAGCATGGCGAGGAATGACGTCTTAATCCGTCAATGGCGGAGAATGGGCTAATAAGCATTGGAGGCTTTTAACCCTTTAATCGCCAAGGACGACTTTAGACGTCATTCCTCGCCATGCGTAATCTGCCAATGACGTCGTACAGCGTCTGAGATCAATATTTCAAAAATCTGTCATGGCAATCATATTTCACCCACGGAGACTTGAGACTTGCTGTTGATCTCCTCTCAACTCTCCAACGGTTCAAGACCGCCATCTGGTGGCCGATCGGCGAATCGCCAAAACCGGAAGTGACGCACCGGAAGTGGTGCTCACCCATATTTCGTCCGGCCACTCGCTATCGCTAGCTGGACTCCAGCTTGATACACTGGATAGCGATCCGTTGCAAATAACTCGATAAACAACATGATTTGGACGTATATAGTATTATACAACCTGGAAATGGATCGCATATATCAACATCCCATAATAGCAAACTTTCTGCTCCACGCTGATCGCCCAACGCTACGAGGAAGCTGTGGTGAGTTTCAGCGTGTTTGATTATTATTAAACATACACACTGCTCCGATCAACATATCACCCATACTAAATAAATTATTTAACGTCGGCCACGGACTTATAAACCCCCCCCCCCTCCGGTCACCAGCAGATGATGAGGCATGACGTGTAGGACCTTGTACAATTGAAATTTTTTATCTGACGTCAATCGGTATCAAACTACATTTGATGATCTAATATATGTATTTAGGGCTATAACTCACGTTCTGCAGAATGCTGCAGAAAACGATAAAAACATATTTATTAGGGATGTCCGATATTATCGACCGACCGATATTATCGGCCGATATCGGCAGTAAAATGTGATATCGGAAAATATCGGTATCGGTTTAAAAAAATTAAAAAACAATAACAATATTTGTTATATATATATCCAGTGAAATTATTAGTTACCTGAAATTATTCCGTTTTTTGGGGGGGGAAACCCTGCATATATCGGTATCGGTTGATATCGGTTGATATCGGTATCGGAAATTAAGAGTTGGACAATATCGGAATATCGGTATCGGTAAAAAAGCCAATATCGAGCATCCCTAATATTTATACTTTAGACCGTATTTTAGTATGAATATGTGAATGAAAAAGTAGAACGTTGCTACATCCTAAACGATAGATACTTGACGTTGAATGGGCCATAGTAATGTCAATTTAGCAATACAATTTACAAAGTTATAGCCCTGCAAAGAAGGGGAACATCTCCATAGACAAATAGAGCTGGCAGTGGGTATAAGGATGGATATAAGCGTGGCAGAGAAAGGGTTAACCAGGGGAAATAATTTTTTAATTTTTACCCTTTAAATGCCAGTGTTTGTAATGGCATCACAAATTATTGTTAAAAAACAGGCTAGCATATGATTACAAAAAAACAGAAAATCCATCAAAATCAGTGTTGTTGCTAATGTCAGATTGAAAAGAATACAATCCTTTATTCAACTTCAGCCCTGATCATAACACCTCTATTCATTTGATAATTCTAACCCTTTAAATGCCAGTGTGTGTGATGGCATATATTTGCAATATATCAAATGCAAAGTAGATTTTTCTGGGGGGGATTATTACAGGCTAGCATGTGTCAATGATTAGCAACAACACTGATTTTGATGGATTTTTTGTTTTTTGTAAGGGTCCCGCCTCCACCAATCACATGCGGCTCCCTTTGTGTGTGTGTGTGTGAGCAAGAGAGAGAGAGATAGTTCTCCAACTTGTGTGAGTTGCAGTGATCTCCTGGTTGTTCCCCACCTAGGTTATCTAACTATTGTGCCGCTGCAACTAGAAACACTGGCCTGGCCTGCTTCTAATTTCAGATAGTTTTTTTTTTTACTTTATTTTTTGGGACATTTTTTTTTTTATTAAATTTTTTTGGAAATCATCTGGCGACCCCCCCACGGCGGCTCCTGACCCCCATAGGGGTCACAACCCCCACTTTGGGAACCACTGGTGTAAACAACAGTATACTACAGTAATACTTAATAGATATAGTGCTGAGTGAATCAGGGAGCATGGTGTAAACATTTTAGACCAATAATAATAGTTTAGGACACATGCAGGTAGAAAACAGGTGAAGCTTTTCCAACATGACGTATTAAGGGTTAAATTAACTTCAATGTATTTGTTATTTATTTACATATACATTTATTTAATCATTCTCTTTCTCTCTTTCTCTTTTCTCTCATCTGAAGTGGACAGAATATATGAATACAGATACAGAGACACAGGCAGACAGACAGACAGAAGGACAGGCAGACAGAAAGACAGGCAGAAGGACAGACAGGCAGAAGGACAGAGAGACAGGCAGGCAGACAGAAGGACAGGCAGGTAGACAGACAGACAGACAGACAGACAGACAGACAGACAGACAGACAGACAGACAGACAGACAGACAGACAGACAGGGGGCGGGTCATTCCCAGGAAAGACTCCTGTGGCCCCACAGGCAACTAACTCCCTGTCTTTGTTGTCTGCTCTGAAGGGAGAGGAGATGAGTGGAGACATGGCCAGGACAAGAGAGGGACCAGGCCATGCTTACTGTGCCTGGGGAGTCCAGTCTTGTTTTATTAAACACAAGTCCTCTATAAATCAAAGCAGATCACAGGACTGCTGTCACCAGGGAGGATCCACTTACAGACGTGAACGGGGGGTTTCATCGTGCCGACAGTATCTTGTTAATAATTAGCTGAGAAAAAAAAGCCAGGTTTGGTGTCTTTTTAAGAAATGATTACACCTTCCCCGTGGACTCTGGTCTTTAATGAAACATACGTCACACCTAGATGAAAGGTATGTCTGTGTAAAGAGGAAAAAAGCCCTGCGAGACCCGTTTCTCTGTAAACACGCTATTCTCTCTGTTAAAAGAAAAAAAGGAAAACACATGAAAGCTGTGACTTAAAAAATATGCCTCTTTTGAAAAGAAAAAAAAACCACAACTAGCCCAAGAGCATCTGTTCTGTGAGCTTGTCAGAATGTCTGAAATGGGTTTCAGGTCCCAAAGCAGTGAAAAATAACGGAGGACACTCAATGGCACAAAAAAAACTCAGAAAACAATATAGAAACAGAATAACACCTCAAGGTGAAATTCTGCCGCTGCAACAGTGGAGATCCTGGAGGGGAAAGGGATGCCAGTGTTTGAATGGGAAGGCCAGTGTTTGACTGGGAACGCCAGTGTTTGACTGGGAACGCCAGTGTTTCACTGAAACCAATGCCAATGTAAAAGCCCTGTTTGGCTTTGGATGGAAAACACAAAGAGAAGCAAATTGGGCTTCCCAAAAAAAAACATTCAAAACAGAGCAACTGTTTTTGATAAGTCTGGAACCATATAGTGAGTTTGCATAAAAGTGTATGTTCATTTGTGGTGCCAGTATAATAACTATTGTGTTAAAACACAAAACACGCACACATATACACCAGGGCTTTGCGATTAATCGATTTTGGTTTCCCATGATCTTGAAAACAAGATATTGAGATAAAACTATTATTGTGTTGCATGCAGTCTCGCTCTCATGTTGTCCTGTGTTGTAAATGCAGCGCACCCTTTCTTCCCAGTGGTGCACTCCACCCCTCCCGTCCGTGTGTATCCTTTCGGCAACTTGCTTTTCCTTCCGCGTTGCTCTGATTGGCCAGCGATCTACGCTAGTTTCGCCCCTACGCCGGTATGAGCGTGCGCATGCGCATGAGCCGCGATAATGCCCATAATAATAATAATGCGAGAGCCCTCACACACGCAGGTTTTGCCGGTAGATAATAATAATAATAATGCGAGAGCCCTCGCACACACGCAGTGTAAATTATGCATTCGTCACTCAGTTTTAACATCGACGCACTTAGCTCAACTCGTTCGTCAGCTCGCTGTGGAGCCTATGGTCACAAGTTCAAATCACTCTTAGTTAAATTTTAAAAAAAAAAATCGTTTAATTAATTTATCATCTCTATATTAACGTAACTAGCTATTCATATCAATCGAAATAACGTTCATCTCTATATTAACGTAACTAGCTATTCATATCAATTGAAATAACGTATTGTATTGTTTTCATCTCTCTATATTAACGTGATTCCATCAACACATAGGTAATATGCTCTTGCGTGTGACGCGACTTCGGGCTTCATTATTCAGCCACAGTGTTGATGGAATCACGTTAATATAGAGAGATGAAAACAATACAATACGTTATTTCAATTGATATGAATAGCTAGTTACGTTAATATAGAGATGAACGTTATTTCGATTGATATGAATAGCTAGTTACGTTAATATAGAGAGATGATAAATTAATTAAACAGAGAAAAAATTATAAGAGTGATTTGAACTTGTGACCATAGGCTCCACAGCGAGCTGACGAACGAGTTGAACTAAGTGCGTCGATGTTAAAACTGAGTGACGAATGCATAATTTACACTTGTGCCAATTGCGTGCGTTTGTCTAAGTATTATTATTCTAAGTATTATTATTATTATTACCTACCGGCGTGGGGGCAAAACCTGCATTATTATTATTAAAACCTACGTGTGTGGGCATGTGGGGGCAAAAACTAAATGCGCATGCGCGCGCTACCGGCATAGGGGCGAAACTAGCGTAGATCGCTGGCCAATCAGAGCAATGCGGAAGGAAAAGCAAGTTGCCGAAAGGATACACGCCTCCCGTCCAAGCCCAGACAGTCGTTTCAGCTCCTGTTGAGGGAGGAGGGAGCCACGGCACATTTCTACAGTTATTTTGAAACATCTTTGATAACTTGTAGAGGGGGACAGAAAGGCAGCCTTAGGTCAAGAAGAAAGGTAAAACAAACTTAGTCGTAATCATGCAATGTTCTCAAATCGATGAGTAAGTGTTTAATAATAGTGAGTTCAATATCAATCAAAATAATTGTGATGATTTTTGCCATAATCAAGCAGCCCTAAATTATACACACCTCTTCTCTTTTCAATTTGATCATCATCAGCTTATGAGAAAATGGAGAAAAGCAACCTTCTGAACCTTCCGTCAGTCTATCTGCATGTCTGTCGGTCTATCCGACAGTCAGGCTCCCAGCCAAACCCAGTCTCCAGTGCCTGGCAACCGTGCAGCAGCTGTGAGTGGCTGCCATTCCTGGGTTGCTGTGGAAACCTAAGCAAGAGGCTTTTTTGCGGGCGAGCAGAGTCACGCATCTGTGATTTCAAACGCTTGGACGGAGCAATGGCCTGTTTGGTATGATGGGAGGGGCGGGGGCTGGGGGTAATTACTGACAGAAGGAGAGTGTCTTTGAAGGGGAAACAAACATCTCATGATAACAAAAGTGTCAAATCTCTCAATATTGTTCTCCTGCTGCGTGGCTGTCTGGCATGTTTGTTTATTCTCTCATGGTTGTACAGTCAAGACGCGGCTGGACAGGATGTTGACACGTCAGCTGGTTGAAAGAGGAACGCGCTGTCCAAGACAAGTCAATTAAAATAAACGCTACAGCATGTATGTCATATGGGATTTACTAGAGGCCACACAGTCCACAAGCAACACAATGCACTGATAGCAGTAATGCTGTAATCATGATGCACTCCCCCTTCTTCCTGTTCAAGGGACACGTTCAGCTGCCTATTGTGAAATAAATGATTCCCAGGAGCAAAACAGCATCTGGGCTCTGGCTAAATGGAGACAATTTATCATACTGTGCATTTCCCCCAAGATTAGCTTTTCTGCCTTTAGTCACCTTGCTGAGTACAAGGTCCATAAAAAGAGAGCAGCACTGAAGGAGGGGGGACCTGCAATGCAGCAGCTCTCTCTCTCTCCAGCTCTCTCTCTCTCTCCCTCCCTCCCTCCCCTCCCGGTGTCTCACCTGTGATGGCGCGCTACAGGAGAGCCCCCCGCTGATCTCCCCGATACGGGCGGCGGCTGTGGGGTTGCTGGAGCTGATGAGAACCGGCCCGCTGATCTCCATGGAGTGGCGCTGGGGGGGCGGAGCCAGCGAGGGTTTGTGCGACATGGTGAGCGAGGTGAAGGAATGGCGCTTTTTGCTGTTCTTCTTCTCCCCTGCCCGCTGGGCGCCATTACTCTGGGGCCCCGAGGAGGCCCCCTCACCGGAGTCCCCGCTGGAGTCCGACGGCTTGTCCAACTCTATAAGCTGACGGGCCGCGGTATTGAACTACGGGAGAGCAGGGAGGTTGAGGGGGACGGGAGAGCAGAGAGGGGGAGAGGAGAGCAGGGAGGGTGAGGGGGACGGGAGAACAGGGAGGTTGAGGGGGACGGGAGAGCAGAGAGGGGGACAGGAGAGCAGGGAGGGTGAGGGGGACCGGAGAGCAGGGAGGGTGAGGGGGACGGGAGAACAGGGAGGTTGAGGGGGACGGGAAAGCAGAGAGGGGGACAGGAGAGCAGGGAGGGTGAGGGGGACCGGAGAGCAGGGAGGGTGAGGGGGACGGGAGAACAGGGAGGTTGAGGGGGACGGGAGAGCAGAGAGGAGGACAGGAGAGCAGGGAGGGTGAGGGGGACGGGAGAACAGGGAGGTTGAGGGGGACAGGAGAGCAGAGAGGAGGACAGGAGAGCAGGGAGGGTGAGGGGGACCGGAGAGCAGGGAGGTTGAGGGGGACGGGAGAACAGGGAGGTTGAGGGGGACGGGAGAGCAGAGAGGACAGGAGAGCAGGGAGGGTGAGGGGGACCGGAGAGCAGGGAGGGGGACAGGAGAGCAGGGAGGTTGAGGGGGACAGGAGAGCAGGGAGGGTGAGGGGGACCGGAGAGCAGGGAGGGTGAGGGGGACGGGAGAGCAGAGAGGAGGACAGGAGAGCAGGGAGGGTGAGGGGGACCGGAGAGCAGGGAGGGGGACAGGAGAGCAGGGAGGTTGAGGGGGACCGGAGAGCAGGGAGGGGGACAGGAGAGCAGGGAGGTTGAGGGGGACAGGAGAGCAGGGAGGGTGAGGGGGACCGGAGAGCAGGGAGGGTGAGGGGGACGGGAGAACAGGGAGGTTGAGGGGGACAGGAGAGCAGGGAGGTTGAGGGGGACGGGAGAACAGGGAGGTTGAGGGAGACAGGAGAACAGGGAGGTTGAGGGGGACGGGAGAACAGGGAGGTTGAGGGAGACAGGAGAACAGGGAGGTTGAGGGGGACGGGAGAACAGGGAGGTTGAGGGAGACAGGAGAACAGGGAGGTTGAGGGAGACAGGAGAGCAGGGAGGTTAAGGGGGACGAGAGGAGAGAGAAAAGGAAGGTGGGAATAACAGATGAGGAGGGAGGCAGGGAGGGAGGGAGGCAGAGAGAAAGGCAGTTTGTTAATATGATAATGAAAGCTGTCACTCTTCATAACGAGGCTAGTTGTGGTGAAGCACATCCAGTCTTTATGTAGTTGGGACTTGGGACAGAAGGTGAGTAGAGTGCTACCGTGGCGGGGTGGTGTGGGGGTTACAGAGGACCCCCTGGCTATGGGGGCAGGGGGGGGAGATGAGTGGATGGCTTTAAGACAAGCTGAGGAGACTGCAGGCTTTCTAACCATTTCATGTCAAGGCAGAAATCAAAGGAGGAACAACCAGGAAGGTTTTAAGTTAATCATAGGGAGAGCTCTGTCAGACGGCCCCGGGCCAGCTCTCCCTCTACCTGGGACATAAAAGATGCTTTTAACACCAATCCAGCAGAAAAGGCTTAACTGAGCTGGGGGTTCGTGGGGGGGGGTCTCCTACTGACACATCAGCATACTAAGAACCAGATATTAAAAGGGGAACATCATCATTAAGAATTCCAATAAGTTGTTTCCATGATGTATTTGTCAACATTTGTCAATATAAGCTACTCTCTCCCAAAGCCAGAAACCAGAGAAGTCAGACTCCAACTAGTGACGTCAAAGTATAAAGTCTGGAGCTGCTCCATAGACAATAAAAGAATGATCATTGCATTTATATAGAGCTTTTCTATAGATACTCAAAGCGATTTACAATGTAGGGTGGAAATTGCCTCCTTCACCGCCACCGTGTCCTATAGCACCCAGCCTGGGGCTATACAGGCTCAATGGCACCAGCCACACATCACACTACACAATGGCTGAGTGGCTCAGGAGACAGGGATTGATATCAGCCAATTAAGGGGGAGAAGGGATGATTAGGTGGCCTTGATGTCAGAGACCTGATTGGGAATTTGGCCAGGAAGGTTGGGGAACCCGAATGGGAAGTTTAGTTTAGTCTAGTTGTTGGATGTGGGAGAGAGTTGTTCATGTTTACTAATATTTTTGGACCGCCTTAGACCGTAGGAATAACATCAAGAACAGGCGCAGTTCCCCTTTAAGCGCCAAGCTAAAATCAGACGCTGGATGCTCAACACCAGTTAATTAAGTGTCACTTCTCCCACCGGCAGTACATTCTCCCAAGCAGCCGAGAAGGTAATGAGAAGGCACTCTCACAATAACGAGTGTAAACTAGACTATGATTTGTTTACCGTTATCACCATAGGAACCGTTTTAAATGGAGTGTTATTCTAAAATTACGTGTGTATGCGTGTGTGTGTGTGGTGATATCTTGTTTATTTGCCAAGGAGACCAGGACGCCACTACTGTATATATCATCCGCTTTGGAGGAGAGCAAAGTATTGCATTGTCTGTTCTGCTCCAGCGCCTCCCTGCTGTGAGAAGTTGAGAACACGGCCAATTTACAGCCAGGGAAACATTCCGCATTCACTTTCAGCAGAACACTCTCCCCCAGGATATTACTATGGGAAAGTGTCATTGTTACCGGAATAGAATACAGAGCAATGGGATAAAGCGATTATTTTTCTCTCTCCCTTTAAAGAAAAAGGAGAATGTCACTTTTGAAAAGAGTCCAGAGAGTCAAAGATTACCTTCACAAAGGCTTTCAAGCGGAAAATGTCCTGAAATTGCATCGTCTCTTTCTGACAAGCCTCCGCCTACTCCTGCGTCGCATGGATTCAAGGCGGAGGTGCGGCTATTCTGAGAGGCTTTCAATGTGCCGAATAGGTTTTTCTAAAGATGAGATATTTTCTGATTGCTTTTCATGTTTGCAACAATGGTGAGCTTTTATTGCAGTCGGTCTCACGCAGAAATGTTGTGAGGATCTTTAAATGGTCAACGGTTCGCGTCTATTATGCCAGGATTGCTGCTAACTGGTTTTAGAGTGATACCCGTGGGGTTGTGTGAGAGAGAGAGAGAGAGAGAGAGAGAGAGAGAGAGAGAGAGAGAGAGAGAGAGAGAGAGAGAGAGAGAGAGAGAGAGAGAAAGAGAGAGAGAATAAAGAGTGAGAGGAAGAGAGAGAGAGAAAGACAGAGAAAAACACAATTGCCTACCTAATTGCCTCCAACTTCGATGTCATGTTGCACGCTTTTCTGACATATATTGTCATTGTCAAGTGTTTCAAAAGGTGTTTCACGTCAGGAAAAATACCATCTTGAGACACTTATCAGCTCCCTGCTCTTCCTCACACTCCCCTGGTTATTGGAGAGACTCAACAAGCCAGTTACCATGAAACTTCAATTAATAGCACTTTTATTTGCTTCAATCACTGAACTCACCCCGCTTTTATTTGCTGCAGGCCTCTAAGTCCTTTTGCACAAAGATCTTGCTCAACAAAACCAGTATACTGCCAAGTATATTTAAACCAGTATGAATATTACTTGCATGGCACGTACTAGCACGTACACATAAGAATACAACAAAAATAGCCATGAGGTGGAAAGAACCTGAGAAACTCACAATGATTCATTGGTCTGGATGTCATTTATATGGAAATCTCTATGCACATGTAATTGGAGTGAGACAGGCCAGCATTGAGCTGTGCGTCGCAGTGGCCAAGAAAGTTAAGGCCAGGGATGTGCATCTCCTCACTGAGGCCGATGCGATGCGCATCTCGATACGGTGCCAACGATACGATACATTAACGATACATTTGAAGCACCGGGCGATGCGATACGATTCACCCCCTGTTGAGACACGATACGATTTGATTCAACATAATGCGATTCGGGGCGATACGATGCGATTCAACACGATGCAAAATAATGATACAATTTTATGGTATGACAGAGGATTTGGTTGTATTCCTTATATGCAGCTTATATTATTATTAGGGCTGTCAGTTTATCGCGTTAATTAGATTAATTAATTACACAGCAAATTATCACGTTATGAAAATTAACTCAAAATTAATTACAATTTCTTTTTATAAATTTTTTTTTTTATAATTTTTTTTTTGTATCTCATTCATTCCATGAGAATGTAGAATACACATTTACAGACTTTTTTTTTTAATATGGTCCATTTGCATGTTCTTGGTATCTGATTCTAGGGACATCTATGGGAATGTATCCCAGTGTCAGAAATACTGTGGGCTAGATCCACAAAGAATGTATTGCACGGTGCAAGTTGCACCCTTACTTACAATTGAAAATGGCCCATGGGGGACCCTGATGTAAACAAGATGAAAGTCTTTCTCTGGTCTGCATGCCCTTAACAATTGTGTGTATTGAGCCGTACTGTATTGTACCCATTCTGCAATCTGTTAATAACATTTTCATTCAATCAATCAATCTGCGCTGTGATTGATTGAATGAAAATCTTATTTTGAGTCAATTGTAATGAACCAAATGAGAATATCAATAATTATTTTTTTTATCTTTGACTGTGAATAACACCATGCTCAAATTGACCAGACCTGAAAAATCTAAGCAAATTAATAGATGGAAGATGATTAAACAGAAGGTTTTGTAGATACAGTACTGAATTCTGCCATCTGGACACATGCAATTTGAAATATGATTATAGAATATATAATATCAGGCATAAAATGGTTATGCGATTAAAATGCGATTAATTAGATTAATTAATTACAAATCCTGTAATTAATTAGATACATTTTTTTAATCGCCTGACAGCACTAATTATTATTAAAAATAAAATAATCTACTGTAAGACAATTTATATAAAAACTCTTGGGTGCCTAAGAAGACTTTTGCATAGTACTGTGTTTTCTATCCACTTTAGCTAAAAACACACACAATGTATACACACTACTGTGAGACAATAATAATCACACACGTAGCTGAGCAGAGAGAGAGAGAGAGCTCCGTAGCTGAGCAGAGAGAGAGAGAGAGAGCTCCGTAGCTGAGCAGAGAGAGAGAGAGAGAGAGCTCCGTAGCTGAGCAGAGAGATAGAGAGAGAGCTCCGTAGCTGAGCAGAGAGAGAGAGAGAGAGAGAGAGAGAGAGAGAGAGAGAGCGAGAGAGAGAGAGAGAGAGCTCCGTAGCTGAGCAGGATCGCATTTTGTCAACACACTGGGACCTGGAGGAAGCGATATAAGGAAACGAATTGCCAATAAATGTGAAGTTATCTTTGAACCTGTTGTCAAGCGTCTTCAATATACCCCCCCCTCCTCACTAATGGAACTGGTGTTGCAGAGTCACGTTAGTTAGTTAGTTAGACACTGTAGTTTAGCGTTAGCTGAATGGCTAACTGGCGTTAGCCACTGAGGCTACTAGCGTTAGCCACAATAGCCAGTTGATCAATTCTATTCATGTCTCCTCCTCGACTTCCACTGTTTGTTGTTGATAACTGACGCGGCTCTCGCCTTCTGTACTAGTAGCGAAGCAATAGTATCTTCTGTGTGCAGTCACAGCAGTGCACTGCTGACAGAAGTGGATGAGAGGAAATTATATGAATGCATCGGTTTTGACCGATGCAAAGACGCTACAACAAGATGCATCGCGAGTTCAGCCTGAATTGTAGCCGATGCGGACTTATTCCACCGGTGCACTCGCATCGTGAACGTTTATGCCGGCGCACCGATGCAAATTGATGAATCGTTACATCACTACTATCTAGCAGCAGAGCAGGGTTGGGGTGTTGGTCCTGGGGGGTCCGGGGGTGGGAAAGGAAAGGAAATGTCCAATGTCTTTTGTGGTGTTTGTGATAATATAATCAGTTTTCATTTTTAGGTTCTGTAGTTATTATTTTTGTTGTTCTACTGTCATTCTATTGTCATTATTGTTATTAATATTATCGTCTGGTGTTGTTCCGTTTATTATTATTCTTGTATTATGTGTTGTCATGTTTTGTTTTATCCATGTAAAAAGGATAAAATATATATATATTTTTTTAAACAGGGTATTCATCTACTAATCCTATGGATTATTGAATTATTCACTGCACCGGATCAACAGTGGTGCTTAGGAAAAGATGGCTGATAAGACCATCTTTATATCACATATCAGATTGATGCTAACCTTCTAAATGAGGATAATGTGATGAAATAAAGATGTTGGTGAGATAGTGGTGGCTCAGAAGGTGAAGCCACATAACATGTACATTAAAAGTACATACATAAGTACTTTTCTTTATAGGCATAGGCAATCAGATAAACAATTAAATGTAGGCCTTTATTTGTCAAAATATGTAAAAACACCCTGCCTTTATTTGGGACAGGGGTCTATTTGGGACTCTAATTTGAGGTTTCATGGTAGGACTCATACTGCAATGATGCTAGATTGGAACTCTGGACGCTATCTAACCCACTCAAATGACTGCATTATGCTTAACCACATAACGTGCACCGGCATGTATACGTCCCGTTGCACTTGCACGCACGTCACAGCACTTTGCGAACGTCTACTCATGTAATATACCGTTCAAAACTTGAATTTGCCGCCTTTCGAACGCCACCTCACTCTACCAATTCCGTGCCTCGGTTCTCGAGTTCCATGATGATATGTCAGGTGAGTGTCTTTTTACAGGCTGCGCATCAAATGACCACGTCGGACTGTATACGCTTGAGAACTGACCAATCACCGCTGATGGCGAAAATGATTGGTCAGCGTTGTCGCCAACGAGTGTCCGCTTCCAACGATACCCCACGTGGGGGGTGGTGCGAATATAGGAAGTAGGTGAAAGTTGACGAGCGAAAATTAGTTGGGACTCAATCTTCAGAACGCACAGAGGTGGATGGCCACGGAGGAATTTGGAACTTTTCTTTTTTGTGACACGGTTTACTCATTTCTGAACAGATTTTTATAAAATGTGGACCTGTACTACATAAGACTGCAGGCTATGGAACCGCAATGTTTTCCAGCTCATACCTCTATGATGGAATAATGGAAACTGGAATCTGGCAACCACTAAAGAGAAATGTGTTCAAGTTCAACTCAAGTTCAAAACTCTGTTACTCTATTTCATTAGCACTAAAAGTGATTATCCTTTTTTGCATTAGTAACTGAATGTCATCTTTCAAAAGAGACCAGGCTCATGTATGTGATATAAGTATAAAGTATAAAGCCAAGCTTTGCAAAATAAGTATGCAGTCCTCAAGTTCAAGTAAAAAAGAATAGCCACTTTTCAGCCCACCTGTTAAGAGGTTAAGGTCCCTCATGCACAGTATGAACTTGGAAAGTCAGCCTTATGTTTTACTTACTTGTTGGAACGTCTATGTAACTGTTTTACCCGATTTCTATCCGTGTCTTGCTTGTATGTATTGTATTGTAAGTACTGTATTTGCAAATCTGGTATGTCATAAATGTATAGATGTAGCAGTACTGTCTATCTGTATTTCATGTATGTCATATATGTTACGATGAATTGAAAATGGGGGACCCTGATGTAAACAAGACGAAAGTCTTTCTCTGGTCTGCATCCCCTTAACAATTGTATGTATTGAGCTGTACTGTACTGTACCCATTCTGCAATCTGTTGATAAAGTTTTCAATCAATCAATCAATCCCCCAACACTCCCTCATTCTGATGTGAAAGAAAGCAGTCCTATTTCGCTTACCTCCACATAAGAGATGGGAAAGATTCCAATTTTATCCCCCAGCATTCCCTCTGCCCAGTTTTCATCCACTCTGCGAATCACCGTCAAGACGTCATCCTGAGAGAGAGAGAGCGAGAGTGTGTTTGTTATATTGGACAGAGCATCATTAGCACATTGTGTGCTAGCCGGATATGACGATTTATCGCTTGGATGCCAGCACGTTAATCAATGGGAGGACGAGCACATTTGCGAGCGATTAAACTATATCTTAAATTATGTGTCTAATACACCCGTCGCTTATCAATGACTTGCTTGCAGTCAACATGTACGAAACGGATCGTTTTTTCATCAGTACATTTCCGTTTTATACCGTTTTGAATACGAGTATAGTTTTGGAGATTTCTAGAAAGAAAAAAAGATTCCGCGATAATAGCCATTTACTGGAATACACAAAACACATTGTCATTTTCCGGCTGATTTATGAATCGTTTTCAAATAAACGCTAGATTATCGAGAGTATTTGTGTTCTTATGCACGATACAAAAGCAGGCTGAAAAATCATTTATTTGTGCCGCGCTCAGCGCCTAACGCCACACACACACACGTTGTGAACGCTGTGAAAAACAACTCTGATTAACCCAAAACTGGTAACATAGAGTCCTTACCTCAGATCAGATGTTCTGCAAAAAGATGAATCCAATTCCTGATCGCCATTCCAAATATTGATCGCGTTTATTGATCCAACGTTATAGTCCGAAACGCATAATCGAAAGCTGCTCCGAGCCTTGCCAGTGAATGTGGTAACAGACACTGCTTGCCAGAGATGGGGAAACCCTGGACCGGAGTTTCTCTCCGATGCACATGACCACTCAATCCAATCCAATGATGTGCATTACCATCCGGGAGACAATAGGGGGCGGTATTTGCCCTTTTCAAGCTCAGAGCCATTCCTAATGATAACGTCAGGCTGGACGGATGAAAAATTAATGATAAGATAAGATAAGATAAGATAAGATATTCCTTTATTGATCCCCTTGGGGAAATTCAGGCATCATAGCAGCATGGGGGGGAGGGGGGGAGGGGTACAGGTAGTAAAACAACACAGTATACAGGTAGTAAAAGACAACACAGGCAGTGTAAACAATTTGATCAATATGGTCAATATAATTTACTATCTGACTAGCTGAGGAATATTCACATTATTCACAGTGTCACATGAGATGCAGTATGCATGAGGTAGTGTTATAATTTACTATCTACTGAGTATACATTAATCAAAGTACCAGGGTAGTCTACTTTGTCCCCCTTGGGTTCCTATAAGTCCCAGGTCAATGTCTGGTAGCAGTCGCTGTCGCTGCCCCCTGTTGTGGGGCCTGGAGGCTGCTAGTCGCTGCCCACTGTTGTGGAGCCTGATGGCCGCTGGTATGAAGGACTGTCCGAGGCGGTTAGTTGAGTGTCGGGGGGGGATGAGTCTGTGGCTGAACGAGCTTCTCATCTTGACTAGCTCGTCGTATGTGTGGATGGATATCGCTTAGGGGTGGAACAGTTCACAAAATGGACGGTTTGGTTCGTATCACGGTTTTGGGGTCCCGGTTTTCGGTTCGGTTCGATATACGTTGTTTTTTATTAAAAAAAAATGTAACACTCAAATCTAAACATGCTTCTCATTTATTTAAAAAAAAAGAAGAAAAAAAAAGGTTTACAGTACAGTGTTAGTGTTTACAGCCTTAAATAATGTTTGGCACACAAAGACCGAACTGACTGAAAAATATAGGCTACATTTGTCAAAGTATTAACTTAGTGCAAACAAACAATATGCTCAGCCAGCACTAGACTTTCCTTTCTTTAATATAAACACAAAAAAACAATGTCAACAATGTTTAAATTCCCTGATTGTCAGTTCTTAATGGAAAGATTCGTTTTCTGCTTGAAATTAAAGTGCAGTATTTGAAATACAATGAAAGGAATATGGCTGGATTTCTTATCAAAGGGAAAAGTGTCACTGTTATTTAAAATAAATAAATAAACAAATTAGAAGGCCATCAATATAAATTGCAGCATACATCAAACTAAGACACACACACTGTACTGTTTCAAAACAACACTGCTCTGTTCATTCTATTTTTAAAATACGTACATTATCTGTCTACATTTATTTAGACTAACATTATTTAAATATTGAGTGCAACTGTGGTTGATTACGTAATTCGGTGAGTTGGAACTATCTATGGGTTGGTGGGTCCCCACGGACATTTTAGTGTCACGGACCTTCAGCTCAGGCAACGTTATCAGCTTCGGTAACGTTAGGAGGAGTTCATAACATCAACATGCAGTGGAAAAGCGGCAATAGTCCCGGTTGGAGTTAGTAAAACACTGTTGTATGTTAGCCTTCGTGGATGTTGAATAAACGCCTATCATTGTCTTTAAACACCCTGCCTCTCAGACTCCCATTTTCTCCTCTGCTAGCTAGTAGCTACGATAACATTGCATTGACTGTATTAGCTGGCGGGCTACCATAGTTAAAACTGCTAACGCTATGGCAAGATGTGTGTAGCCCTATGTAATGTTAATGGCTATGTTTTTAAAGTCGTAATGAAGATTGATTTATATTGTGCTTGCCATTTTTACACAAACTGACTAGCACCTGGCTGCAGTGCTGCAGCAGCAGCCAGTGCTCACCTCTCCCGACTCCGCCAAATGATTTTTAATTTTTTTTTGCGCATCATCTGAACCGTACGATACACAGACGCCCCAAACCGCGGGGGTCGTACCGTATGGTACATGGTTCGAATGCTATCCTTCCACCCCTAATATCGCTAATAAAAGAAATAACGATTAAATAACGAGAAATCTCGTTAGAAATCTCGTTATTGGCAACCAACGCATGGCGAGAAATAACGAGAAATCTTGTTGTTGGCAACCAATGTGTTAAGGATGCTGCTAACCAAGAAAGTTTTCTAGGAACAAACACTGGAATAACGAGGTGAGGGACAATGTTTTATTAAAAGGGACGAGTAAAGAGAGAGAAAAGCAGCCATGAACTGGAAAACAGCTGATAAGCATTTCCCTTTGTTTTCGCGTTTGCTTGTATGGCATAAAAAACACATTATGACAGGGCGGCTACGTGGCGTAGTGGGCAAGGCGCTCGCCACAAACTGCTGGAGACGCTGGGCTCGTCAGTTCGAGCCCAGCGCTCCACATTTGCTTTCAGTTTAGCTGGTCGTCCGTACTAATACACATTGGCCGTATTAGGGGGTGGGAAACTGATGGGTGGGGATCGGGCGTTGTGGACAGCGACTCCTACAGGTCGGTTGGTGCGCCTGCGCAGTAGAATCAGGAAGTGTCGGGGGCAGCGTGAGCCTCCCACGCGTTACTCCTCGCCACTGAGAGATCGAGCTGCGCAGGTGAAAAGATGCGACTGCTGTTACCTCAAGTACCGGAGGGGACTTGTGCTATGTATGACTTAGTCCACATTGCAGCCGGCTTGTGGGAGGCAAGAAACAGCGTCCGTGACAGGGGAGGGTTGAATTGGATGATACGAAAATTGGGATGGGAGAAAATATAGAAAATGGGAGAAAAAGTGAAAAAAAGAAAGAAAAAAAAACACATTATGATGTGTAAAACAGATCATGTCGACGATCCTGACAAGAGTTGGACAGACACCAGGAGCGACAGTGGCTCAGGAGGTGGTAGAGCAATCGTCGGAAGGTTCCTGCCCCGGTGTGATTACCGCTCCTCCCGGGCAGCGTGTCGAAGTGTGCTTGAGCAAGACACTTGACCCCTGATTGCTGCAGATGAGCAGGTTGGCACCTTGTATGGTTGCCTCCACCATCGGTGTGTGGACGTGAGGATAAAAGCGCTATATAAATGCACCATTTATCATTTAGCATTACACCAAGGCACATTACTGTGGCTCTGTGTCCCAATGTCCTCAGAGCTTCTGATGAAGGTCCGACCGAAAAACGTCACGTCTTTTAAAACCAATAACTACTACATATATTTTTGGACGCTAAAGAGTGTCGCGCCTCCTCCTCCTCCTCCACTCCACTCCACTCAAATACCACACAGCTCATTATAGCAGCTCTTCTCGGGGAGGCAGGTTGAGGTTCAACTACTAAGCCCCGTCTCTGGGCCTGTCATTCGACGGCCGTTCTAGCACACTCATAACTTGAGAAAATGAATGCTTGAGGAGGAGAGTGTGTCACTGTAATTAAAGGTCTTTTTTCCCCTCCTTTTTTTCTGCTCGGGCAGCAGCAGCAGCCGCCGCGTGGCAGATCCGTGGTGTGTCTCCGCTTCTCACCTTGGAGAAAGGCAGGCAGTCCTTGTCCGCCTCCTTGTCCTTGAGCTCAAAGTCGTACATGGCTTTGCACTGGGGGGGCGGCTGGGGCAGCGGCTTGATGACCTGGACGAAGTTGGTGGGGAAGAAGCCGTGGACGCCGCCCATCTCCCCGTGGTACCAGTTCTCGTCCACCTGCCGGCGCAGGATGATGATGTCACCTTTGCCGAACTTGAGGTCCCCCGGCTCCTTGCCGTCGTAGTTGTAGAGGGCCTTGGCACAGGGGAGCTGGGGTACACCCTGGGGGGCGAGAGAGGGAGACGGATGGGGGGGAGAGAGAGAGAGCGATAGAAGGAGGGAGACACAGACGGATGGAGAGAAAAAGCAGTTAATACTGGGTCCAAAACCTCGACTCTCATGGATAATTGATCACCGCTCACTCAGAAACCAGTGAAACCACACATTCATTTTTCAATAACAGAAGAGTACCGGCTGGAACTGTGAGGAGGGAGCAGAAGGCCGTCAGACAGACCAGGGAGGGATGGTAGCACCGTTAGCCTGCCATGTGGTCACTCAATCTGAAATAACGCCGCTCTCACCGGGCTTACCTCTCCTACTCGCTGCTTTACTCTCCTACTCGCTGCTTTCCTCTCCTACTCGCTGCTTTCCTCTCCTACTCGCTGCTTTACTCTCCTACTCGCTGCTTTACTCTCATACTCGCTGCTTTCCTCTCCTACTCGCTGCTTTACTCTCCTACTCACTGCTTTCCTCTCATACTCACTGCTTTCCTCTCCTACTCGCTGCTTTACTCTCCTACTCACTGCTTTCCTCTCATACTCACTGCTTTCCTCTCCTACTCGCTGCTTTCCTCTCCTACTCGCTGCTTTACTCTCCTACTCGCTGCTTTCCTCTCCTACTCGCTGCTTTACTCTCCTACTCGCTGCTTTACTCTCCTACTCACTGCTTTACTCTCCTACTCACTGCTTTACTCTCCTACTCGCTGCTTTACTCTCCTACTCGCTGCTTTACTCTCCTACTCACTGCTTTCCTCTCCTACTCACTGCTTTCCTCTCCTACTCGCTGCTTTCCTCTCCTACTCGCTGCTTTACTCTCCTACTCGCTGCTTTACTCTCCTACTCGCTGCTTTACTCTCCTACTCGCTGCTTTACTCTCCTACTCACTGCTTTCCTCTCCTACTCACTGCTTTCCTCTCCTACTCGCTGCTTTACTCTCCTACTCGCTGCTTTACTCTCCTACTCGCTGCTTTACTCTCCTACTCACTGCTTTACTCTCCTACTCGCTGCTTTACTCTCCTACTCACTGCTTTACTCTCCTACTCACTGCTTTCCTCTCCTACTCGCTGCTTTCCTCTCCTACTCGCTGCCTTTCATTATTTAAATAAAAAAGGAAGCATATAAGTCAGTTGAAAATATCTCACTGGGGCTGCTGCTGCCCCCCCCCCCCCCCCCTCATAAATCATTAAATTGGTTGGTTTGGACCCCGTTGACCAAGAGACAAGTTGTTAGTAGAGAATTTGTTGTTTTTTTTGCACGCTGAACAAGTTATTTCCTAAATTAAAAAAGGGTCCCTCTGAAGAACTGCACGTGGGGAAAAACAACAGATTTGTCAATTAAATCAACATATCGATTAGTCGCCAAGTCCCGTCACTATTAGTCGACTGAGACAGTCCGACCACTTAATATGGGAAAGGTATAGTTAGACAACCAGTAAGCCCTATCCCTGCAGTGGGACTTGTGACGAGACACTGCCCCCCCAAAACAAAAACGAATCTGTGTGTGTGTCTTGTTTGTGGCCTGGAAGTGAGAAAGTCGGGTGGTATGGGATCACAGTGAAAGTGTGATGAGCTTGGCGGCCTCTCTGACTGGTTGACTAATGTGTTCTAAAAAGCCCAGGGCCTGTCCCATTTATCTCCCGAAGGAAGGTTTTGTGGCCTCGACCTGCTAGTCTGGAGCCCTGAAAGGCCCATTCAGGGGTGACAATCCAGGGGAAAGGGACAGAGGGGGGCGGGGGGGTGTAGCAGCAGGGGAGGGGAGCGTCAATGAGCTCCATTCAGCCCATGGGTGTCTATGAGGAGGGCTCCGGTCCAAGCACCCCGTGTACCCACCACCGCCGCCCCTCGCCGCTCCCTCTGCTCTGTTGAACATCCTTCGCAGTGCTCAGAATCACAATCACTACCGACAGTGCAGCACAGCTCAACACCGACACCGAGAACTTTGTAAGGGAACAAGGAATACAGACCATGATAAGGGAACCAGGAATACAAACCGTGATAAGGCAGCACAAAGCACACGGACAAAAGCGAGGTGGGAATCAGCCAGGGTGGGGGGGGGGGGGGGAGAGAGACAGACAGACAGAGAGAGCGAGAGGGTGAGTGAGGGGTTAAAGTAGAGTTTAGAGCAGGCTCTACAGTCTTGTTAAAGGCTAATGAAGCGTTTAAAGGCAGAGAGTAAAAGTACAGAATGAGCAGTGATGGTGAGCCAGGGTGACATTGCCCCGCTGCAGAGAATCACACACGGCTTTGGAACAAGAGCCAATCGTTCTCTGGCTCAGATCGTCAGGTGTTTGGGGTGGGGGGGAGAGAGAGAGAGAGAGAGAGAGAGAGAGAGAGAGAGAGAGAGAGAGAGAGAGAGAGAGAGAGAGAGAGAGAGGTGGGGGGGGGAGACAGAGATGGAGAGCGACAGAGAGAAAGGGGGGGAGAGAGAGGGGGGGAGAGAGAGAGAGAGGGGAGAGAGAAAGGTGGGGGAGAGAGAGAGAGAGAGAAAGAGAGAGAGAAAGAGAGAGTGAGAGAGGGAGGGGAGAGAGAGCGAGAGAGAAATAGAGAGAGAGGGAAAGAGAGCGAGAGAGAAATATAGAGAGGGGAGAGAGAGAGAGGGAAATAGAGAGAGAGAGAGACTAGGTGGGGTACTGCAGGCCCCAGCACACTGCACTAGCAGCACTGGGCCTCCTTTCAGGGGGACCAGGTCTTTGAGCAGCCCAGGCCTTGGCACAGAGTTCTGTCATGAAAATGCAAATGGAGGTGGAAAACGCTGCAAATTTTTTTTTTTTTTTTTGAATGACAGAACAGGTTTAGCTGCATGAAGCAGAATAGGATCCAGCAACACGCTGACGAACTAAACGCTCGTATAAACTGTACGGTTAGTACAGAAGGTTGTTGGGTGTGTTGCAAACGGCCTGAAAATAACATTATCATTATAGAATCTTTCTTTGTCATTATTTTGGTAAATAATACACACACACACTGTCAGTCCATAGTTCAGACAGGCCACACTCTAGCTTTACTGCTCTCCTGGTTCGTGCTATCCCAACCCTGGCCTCACACAAGAGCGGTTGTCAGCAGATTTACATTTCCATGTTTCACTCGGCTTAACATGGTGAGAGGGAGAGGGGAAAAGAGAAAAAAAAAGTGTGTGTAGGGGCCTCTGAATGGAAGAGGTGGTGTGTAAGAATGAGAGAGAAAAGAAAAGAGAGAGAGAGAGAGAAGGGGTGGGGGGTTAATATCCGGTTTGCGGCCATGGAGACTGTGCTGATGTGTCTGCAGTGGACCGACATGAAGGAACACCGTCCAGGCCCCAGTCCAGTACAAACATCCCATCTGGACCCAGAGAGAGAGAGACAGAGGGGAGGAAAGAGAGCCACAGAGAAAGCGAGACAGAGGGAGACACGGAGAGAGGGAGAGAAAGAGAGATGGGAAGGAAAGACAGAGACAGGGAGAGAGACAGACAGAGAGAAATAGAGGGAGGGAGAGAGACAGAGTATTTGCCCAGAGACAGACAGTGAGAGACAGTAGGCGAGACAGAGAGACAGAGACATAGACAGAGAGAGAGAGAGAGAGAGAGAGAGAGAGAAGGCTGCGTTTCTAACTGCACTGTGTTAAAAAGAGAGAAGGACCAACCCCCACACCAGTGCTACAATGTAGTCTCTTTTTGGCCAAACACACACACACACACACAGCTCCTCTGTGCCTTTATGGCTCTCTAACTCCTCCCCAGAGGCAGGGAGAGACTGCACATCGTCCACAGATAAAGCCTTGTCCGGGCCTGGAGAGGGAATGGGGCTTCCTGCACCAGGAAGACCAATGAGGGACAACAACTACATCAGATAGGCTTTAATTACAGTCTGGGAGAGAGTGAGAAAGCTAGATATCGCTCTCACACACACTGCGTATGCACCGCACGCCCTGGCTGGGTCTCTCTCTCCCCCCTCTCTCTCTGAAAGTTTATGGAAGTAATTATTCAGCAACATAAGTCACTGTCAGGTAGCTTTATCGGACGGTTGCTCTTGTAACGAGAGTCTGCAGGCCTCAACTAATGAATTCTATCCTGTTTTCTGATTTAAATCACATGATTAGACACAGCAGCAGTCACTTATGCCACACATTACTCAAGAAGCATTTTCCATTAATTACCTAGGCCGGCCCGCCACGGTTCCGTAACGAACAGACAATATGTTCACACTAATAATAATAACATAAAACATCATATATAACATAAAACATCTCTAACGTATTTACGCAGTTTCTTCAGAAAAGCCCCTCCACCCCCTGCTGTACACGCTCACACATTCTGGAACATTCCTGGCTGCATCCGAGACACCAAGGCACATTGAAGACACAACATCGTTTGAGGTAAGTTAGGGTGACCATATTTTGATTTCCAAAAAAGAGGACATGCCCCCCCAGCCTCGAGATACTTAATGATACTCAGGCATGCGTTGCTCATGGGACGACTGGTTGCACTATGTTTTAATGACGCCGCGTGCGCAGTCTGCGCACGCTCCCGCGCATGCGCATAGATGTTCGCATAGCACAGACTAAAGACAGTGCCTAATTGCCTCTACGAATGGAATGTAACACATTTCATTCACAAGTTTTGTGTGAATGTATCTGAGAACGTATTTGAACACACCTGATGACCGGCCATATTGTTATGCAAAGTAGTACTTAGCGAGTTGGCGCATCAGTCGAGTGCAGCACATTCCTGTGTGCACATCCGTGCATGTGCGTGCTTCTGCTCACAGACTCGTTGCACAGCGTGCAACCCCCGTCCCATGAGCAACGCATGCCTGATGATACTCAACGTTTACTCAAAGATGCATTATTGTTTTAATATATTTAAAGTATGCCTCCTCTCTATGGATATACAAGTATTATTTTACTGTTTATAACACAACAATATCTCTCTATAACCAAAGACACACCAAACCAAAGTTACTCAACAAGGCTTGATTATGCCTAGAATTATCTGACAAATCTCAATGGCACAACAATAACTTAAAAATCAACCTGTAACAAAATAATAGCTCTCTTTTCTTACTGGACAAAAATAAATAACAAAATATATGAAATAATAGAAAATAGAAAATCCAGTTAACAAATATATTTTTCAGACAAATCGTTTTTTTTGCCATGTTTCAATGAGATATTGTGCAATGGTTTCTGCTGTCTCATTTGGTGTATTTAACCTCGATTCATTTTGTTTGCATGCCACCCCTCTTCCAGTCAAAGTACTGTATTATGATTGGGAATATTTTCACTGCTCCGTGGTTACTCCTGTCTGTAGAAACACCACAGTACTGGATTTGATTTGAGTGCTTCATGTGCGATATCAATCGAGTCGAGTGGGGCGCTATAACAATTGGCTTCGGATTTAGTGCGCGCAATACTGAACTTTTTGGCAGTGTCAGAGTCTGGAAATGCCTTTTTTAGCAAGGCACTTGTGCAATCCATAGATTGTGATGTTTCAGAGTATGAAATGCAAACGCACCCTCCCTCCGCTGTATTTACTTTACAGCATCCTCTGTTTTCCCGGGTTTAAGTTACAAATAAGTCTGTCAACTTTGCAGACAAACTCTCAACTTGCACATGTCCAAGCTTTGCACACGGTGCACTCCGCCTCACATTTGTTCTGACGGGTCAGTACATTTGGAATTTCTTCTGCAGTTCATCTGTAAAAGTACATTCTTTGGCATTGTGAATGTGAGCTGCACTCCACTCTGTCCCCTCTTCCTCTGTTTGTGAGCGTAGTTGTAAAGCCGCCCACAAAGCTTCTCAGGGATTACGTCACACACGCAACAGATTACCGTAGTATTCTGTGCAATGCGCCAGTCAATTTAAGTATATGCAAACGGTCCGTGAAAGCCGGACATTATCATGCATTTATAAACCCCCCCCCGGACGGCCCGGACAGGGCGTGAAAAGAGGACATGTCAGGGCAAAAGAGGACGTTTGGTCACCCTAGGTAAGTAACGTTAACTAATGTTACAGTATCCACTGCAGTTGTAAATGGTGCATTTATATAGTGCTTTTATCCAAAGCACTTTACAATTTTGTTCCTCACATTCACTTATTCACACACCAATGGCAGAGGCAACCATGCAAGGTGGGAACCATGCAAGGTGCCAACCTGCACATTGGGAGCAATTAGTGGTTAAGTGTCTTGCTCAAGGACACATCGACGCACTGCCCAGGAGGAGTGGGAAAACGAACCGGGAACCTTCAGACTACCAACCTTCCGACTACCAGACAACCGCTCTACCTCCAGAGCCACTGTCGCCCTGCTAGTCCAAACCAAATTCTATCATTATCAATGAATGACAGCAGTTAGCTAGGTCAGGAAACTAAGTCAGTCACCTGGCTTATGTCAACCGACATATTCAGCTCTGCTTGTCGTGGAAAACAATGTATACCGTATGTTAATATTATATCTAGCTAGCTAACGTTAGCTAATTATCTAACATTGATGTTATTACCAGGGGCTATGACAAGGTAACTACTAGCTAGCTAGCTATTAGCTAATGTTAACTAACATGAACGATACTATAGCTAGATAGCTGAAGACTAGCTCCTATCGGAACTGTGACCAGGCGAAGATTGTCCAACGAGGTTGGTATGACTACAGTACCAATAGGAGCTAGCTGACACTGACGTTAGCAAGATGGAGAAAATTTATGACACTTTCCCACTGCATGGTACTGGCTCAACTCTGCTTTTTGGTCTTCTTCTGCCACTAGATCGATCAACTTCTAATAAGATTTTCATGTGAGCAAGCATTTCCCTGTTGATAAGAAGATGATGGTGCTGTTGTGTAACAACTGTGTTGTACAAGTGGCATTAAGTGCTAAAGTTAATGTAAAATAATTTTCAGCATCTGACGAGTAACTTCGCTCATCATGTAACGTTAGGACTATTTTTTATGTTAATCAAGTTGAAGTAACGCTACCGTTTTAAGCTCGATGTTTGTACCCTTGATTTTCAGATCATGAGCATTTTTTCATATTTCAAGAGAGAGAAATCTGTTTAGACCGCGCTACCCGCATTGTTTAGAGTAGACCGCGCAGTCCAGACCACACCGACCACAAACAGGTTTTTAGAGGGACAGACACAGGGGGCAGCAGTTCAACATGGGTAACCACTTTCGCTTAATTTCTTCAAGGCTCAAATGTCTCTAGTCGAGCTTGCGTTTTGACCTTTGTGAAATGCGTCTCGTTTACCATGCATCGTGCTTTCTTTGCTTGCCGTGTCATCACCATTCATATAGATACAACCAATGTGTTTATGATTAAATTGTGTAGTAGAGCACAACAATGTTTACAAGAGCACAAAGCCCCTTCATTTTCCCTGAAAGTTTATGGACATAATTATTCTGCAACACAAGTCACTGTCGGGTAGCTTTATCGGACCGTTGCTCTTGTAACGAGTCTGCAGGCCTCAACTAATTAATTCTATCCTGTTTTCAGATTTAAATCACATGATTAGACACAGTGGCGACCACTTACACCATGCATTACCAGAGATGTACTCGAGAGCTGCAGTGTGAATAAATAAGCTGAGGCAGACAACACTTGAAAACAGCCATGCAAGCACAGAACAACTCAAGCCAATTATTCAAAATAATTAGTGATAGGAAAATAATATAATGACTGAATTACAATGCAATAATTAGTATGCCTTTTCATATATATATATATATATATATATATATATATATATATATATATATATATATATACACACATATACACACAAAATGTATGACCCAGGCAATTCAATAATAATAATAGTGTATAATTCCTGGTCAACAAACCATTCTCAAAAGAATATTTATTACTAAACATAAAACATAAAGTTTGGAAATTTGTGTTTGGTAGATTATTTATCTGTTGTAACAATGCTTCTTGGCAATACATTTTATACCGTTGGAAAGCCTGTTTATTTACCTTTTAAATGGTGCCCCATTTGTAAGGAACATGCATTTGTGGGATGAGCAGCACAGCCGAGTATGTGGGTTGCGCCCATGAAACATTTTACAAATCTTATTCAAACAGCTTATTCTGCTGTTGCTATTTACTCTTGTTTGGTGTTTGGTGGATTGGATAATTGAAGTCTATCAGTAACGAGGAAGAAGCTAATCTTACAATTTATTAATTTAACAAACAGTCAGGAGCCTCAGTAGCGTGTGGAAGAACCATACACAGCCACAACAGCCTGGCACCTCTTCATGCTGGACACCAGCGTGGTCACAGAGAAATAATCTACCAAACACACATTTCCAAACTTTATGTTTTATGTTTATATAAAAGTGTGTGAGTGCTTGTATTCAGGACATAAAAGGATGACTATCGTTATTGTTTAACCTGGACGCTAGCAAAAAAGACCGACTGATGGGGACCAAAGTCTTTTATCTGGATTTCATTCATAACAAGAGATAACACGGAATTAGAGGAAATAACATACTATTGGTGGAAAACAGTAAAAATATTTGGTGTGTATGTGTAACCTAGTTCATGTGACAATTGTTTCTTTCATAAAGCTGTAGGGCTGTCTTAAATACTTCGAAGCTTCGTTCGATGGGCATGGGATTGGAATGGGGGAAAACATTTTGAATATATTAAAAAGACAAATTTAAAAATAATTTCAATAATTTTTTTGTTGCAAAATCAACTCTGCCTCTCTTTGTTAACTACAACAAGCAATGCTGTTTGTTATTTAAGATGAGGTCGGACTCGGCAATGACAGATTTGTGTTCATTGTGCTGCTTTTATAAAGCCTCAAATGACGGCTTACAATAATTGAAAGCAAAGTGTTTTGTTTGTCTAAGATTTAAAAAGGTTTTTTAACTTTACAGCACTGACAAAGTTGAACAAAGTGCTGCTGTACAAGTCCCACAACATAAAATTATAATATATTATTTTAAATAATAGAATTTAATATATATATATATTCTTTTTTATCTCGAAGCTTCGAATTAAAATCGAATCTCGGCCCGAAGCTTCGAATGCCAAAAAAAAATTCTAAGGTCAGCCCTATAAAGCTGAAGGTTGCTTCTTTTCTTTCTCAGTGTCGTCTGAAATGTTTCGGCCTCAGTTTAGACAAAGCAAAACAACGTTCGGCCCGCCCCTTCTTCATACTTTCCAGCATCTTTAGCGTCTCGTCTCTTCTCATTTGTTTTTAAAGTTGTGATGCAAAGCCCCCCCGCTGGGTTTGGTGGTCTAGAGATAATAACATTAGAAGAGCTAGTTCAGCTTCACAGGAAAACGAAATCTTTTAGCACCGTAAGCCACAGTGCTTCATCAAACAGGAATAGTTTGCCAGTAAATGCAGACAAATGAGGGAAAAACAAGTGATAAGCCAGTGAGCTATAATGAGGCGTGTAGGTTCCTGTTACTTGAAAGTAAAGACGTCTGTGTTCAGTAACACTGTTTGAAGTTGAGAACTCTTTACTGGAATCAAGTTTCCATATATCCAAGTCCTGCGTGAAACTGAACCCCTCCGAAAATGTATTTCATCTGCATGATTGGGCTATATTATTTTCCCTTTTAAAACACAGCAAGAGATTATGTGCGCCTGCTCTTCTGGCACGTGTGTGTGTGTGTGTGTGTGTTTGACATCAGGCCAACAGTAGAAAGCATCAGCTGGTGTGTGTAATAATCCCACCTTTACTGCGGATAATGCAATTAAACCCACGTTTCTGCGGGATTTGGCTGTAATGGTGTTCTCTTCCACAGCAGTGGGTCATTACTGCATAACAGAGCTGTTCTGCTCTACAACGTGGCCAAACACACCCAGCAACCAGCCAGCAGACAGGCAGAATAACACACGGTGGAGTTCACGTATGGCACACGGAGTCACGGAGGTACGACCGAGTCACATGGCAAGAATCAAACTCAACAACTCGCTCTTAACACAATCCCGCCCAAGCACGGATATCTCCGTGATTCGATTCCACCCGTTGTGGACAGAAGCACGGACATGTCCGTGGGAAGGTTGTTTTGGCTTTATCCCATTTTAATAACCTATTCAAGGTCGCCGAGCGGCACTGCAGATTTACCCTACTCTTTGAATTCGCCAACGTGCATTACCGGCCAGATCCTCTTAGGGGCGCTGTCGCGATAATGGAGTGTGCCCTGTGGCTGAACGGTGGACTATTTTATTTTACTTTCAATGGAGTTTTCAGTTAGCTCGATTCTGGATGTGCAGCCTGTAGCTTGGATTACGTTTTGGATCGCAGATTTCACTATGCAATAAGGGGATTTATCATCAGCAAATGGACATATCGATCTACCAGATGGCGATCGATAACAGGGAAATGCTCGGGGGGATCCCACCGGCCCACGGTAAGATCTTTTTCACGTAAAGTACATCCCTTGTTTTGATAGCCATCCATCCGATCAATGAATGAGGCTAATGAGGATAACGTGGTTATTGGTAATCAATAATCAGAAACGACGTCCCCCGCCCCCCCCTTTCATGCATACATGCTTGAGGATCGTGCCGATCATATGCAGTTTGAGTTATTTCTGTAGCATATGTATAACGGAAATGCCATTGGATATAACGGTAGTAGCTATTAGCCCTTTATATCCTAGCCGAAATCCCGTATAACACTTATATTCACGGCGCTATAAAATGAGAACGTATTGATGATTTTTTTTTTTCTTTAAGCCATTTTGAAGGGACGGTTTATGGTCTCAATTGACAATGAGAATGGACAGATAGCAATACTATAAAGTATAGATTTAGCTCTACAAACAGCCCCACGTCTGTTTACATTTGCCGGTCCTCTACAGCAGTGGTTCCCAAAGTCGGGGTCGCGACCCAAAGGTGGGCCGCGAGCAGCCACGGGAGGGCCGTGAGATGATTTCCAAAAAATATATAAAATCTTTTATTTTTTTCAGGCCACTGAACTTAGAAGCACGCCAGGACAGTGTTTCTAGTTGTATTCTAAAATTCTATTCTATTGTATTCTAAAATGTGACTATATGGTTTTATATTAACTTAATAAATAAACAACTAAAAATCTACTTATTTCAACGAACATTTCAAACTAAATAACAGATTATGCACATAAAACGCTGAAAACAACCGAAGCAACAATAGTATTTTAATGAGGCTATTATTATTATCATTATTATTTTGCAACAAGTTAGCCCTCTCATAAATAGCACATATAAATGAATAACTAACTTGAACTAACTTAATAGTATTGAAGTGATATTTGGCTTAAAAAATCGGTCGCCTGGCAAAAAAAAATAAGAAAAAAAAGCCTGACAATGTGCATTGGGCCGCGGCTCTCTGACGCCTTATTTTCTGGGTCCCGGCCTGAAAAGTTTGGGAACCCCTGCTCTAGAGATTTATTGGACGCATCCCAATGGCCCCGAATGTGTTAAACGCGGCACTGCTTTTCCAGTGACATTTCCAAAACATAGAATCAAGCCTGCCTGTACAAATTACAGAGAACAGTTCGCCGTGAACATGGATTACAATACAGTCATCCGGTATGAGTATGACGTAATCCCAATAAATTATGGATCTGATGTGCGGTGATTCAACAACAGTGACTGGAAAGTACAACGGTTACACCACTGCCGCGTATGAAGGCTACAGCAGGTAACATTTGCTCCGTCAGCACTTCCCAGTGCTTGTGTGGAAGCAACCGCAGCAGACGCAAACCTTTACCCCCTGAGGTCTCTGTCCCAGACACGTCTCCATTCCCACATGGAGACCTCCAGGAGCTCTGCAGGGGGTGGAGAAGAAGCAGGGTGGGGGTGGGGGCAGGGCCAGACATGGGCCAGAGGGCTGTCTGTCTGGCATTCTGCCCTAACCACTACTACACCATCCACTGCCTCTACAACTCCAGGGCTTGAAATTAAGAGCCTCGACACACCTACAGTCACTTTTTTCAAGAACTACAGGCAACTATATGCTACGATTTGATCCCTTCGCATGTTTTGACAAATCACCAGGACACACCGCCCAACTAGAGGTGGCCGATGTGTGTAGTACGTTCTGTGTCTGTGCAGATGTGTGTAGTACGTTCTGTGTCTGTGCAGATGTGTGTAGTACGTTCTGTGTCTGTGCAGATGTGTGTAGTACGTTCTGTGTCTGTGCAGATGTGTGTAGTACGTTCTGTGTCTGTGCAGATGTGTGTAGTACGTTCTGTGTCTGTGCAGATGTGTGTAGTACGTTCTGTGTCTGTGCAGATGTGTGTAGTACGTTCTGTGTCTGTGCAGATGTGTGTAGTACGTTCTGTGTCTGTGCAGATGTGTGTGGTACGTTCTGCGTCTGTGCAGATGTGTGTGGTACGTTCTGTGTCTGTGCAGATGTGTGTGGTACGTTCTGCGTCTGCGCAGATGTGTGTGGTACAGTACGTTCTGCATCTGTGCAGATGTGTGTAGTACGCCGTGTCTGCGCAGATGTGTGTAGTACGCTGTGTCTGTGCAGATGTGTGTAGTATGTTCTGTGTCTGTGCAGATGTGTGTAGTACGCTGTGTCTGTGCAGATGTGTGTAGTACGCTGTGTCTGTGCAGATGTGTGTAGTAGGGATGTGCATGACTGACAAATCATTTTTGAATAGTCTACTGTTCTTAACTCATTCAGAGCCACACCCATATGACCAAATTAGGGCTTATATGCCAGCACTTTACTCAATGGGAGGACAGGGATATTTGCGAACGCTTAAACTATATCTTAAATTATGGCTATGGGTCTAATACACCCGTCACTTATCAATGACGGATTGTTTTTTTCATTGGTACATTTCCGTTTTATACCGTTTTGAATACGAGTATAGTTTGAGATTTCTAGTAATTCCAGAGAAATACGCGATAATCGCCCTTTAGTGGAATACACAAAACACGTTGTAATTTTTCGGCTGATTTATGAATCGTTTTCAAATAAACGCTAGATTATCGCGAGTATACGTGTCCTTATGCACGATACAAAAGCGGGCTGAAAAATCGCTTATTCGTGACTTGCTCAGCGCTAACATCACACACACACACGCTCCGATGGCGGTGATAGGAACATCTGATTAACCCAAGATTCGTAACATAAATTCGTTACCTCTAGGCCTGCCGCGATAAGCAATAAATCGATTAATCGGCGTGATAATTAAAATGAATGCAATGATTTTGACGGGCGCGATTAATTGCTATTTGCGCGTTTGTTTTAATGAGGCGGAACCACCCCTTGTCAGTCACTCCGTGTGGGGAGGCGGGCCGCTGGCGTTACTAGAGCACAGCACGGGAGCTCCTGTGAGCACATAGCTTAACTACATTTCTCAATAGTGTTGCTCCTTTTAACCAAGTAGCGTTCTTTGTAGTGTAGCTATTTTTAGATCCAAGTAGTTACTCGCTACTGCCCGGAGAAACTGGACTGCTAAATAAAGATTAAAGATCTAGCGTTGATGCTATTCAATGCTATCAACATTAGCTAAATAGCTAACAAACGAAATACAATGTATAGCATAGCTACAACACACAATAACGTTAATACAATTACATGCATCATTGTTTACAATGAACGGGTGGGGCTAGTCAAAGGACTGGACACGGGGACAAGTTAAACATGAATTAATTTATTATAACAGGTAGTTTCGAGTCGTGCCTACGCACCACAAGGCTATTCTATTATATACGGCTTTGACGCTTCCTCCTCATCGTTGATTGCCTGTAGTAGCTGCACAACGAGCTAGTCAAGATGAGAAGCTCGTTCAGCCACAGACTCATACCCCCCGACACTCAACTAACCGCCTCGGACAGTCCTTCATACCAGCGGCCATCAGGCTCCACAACAGTGGGCAGCGACTAGCAGCCTCCAGGCTCCACAACAGGGGGCAGCGACTGCTACCAGACATTGACCTGGGACTTATAGGAACCCAAGGAGGACAACTTACACTACCTTAGGCATACTGCACCTTATGTGGATACTGTGATACTGTGAACAATGTATACTTCAGTGGATACTGTGATACTGTGAATAATGCATACTCAGTAGATAGTAAATTATAACACTACCTTATGCATACTGCACCTTATGTGACACTGAATACTGTGAATATTTTTTTCAGCTAGTTAGATAGTAAATTATATTGACCAATTTGTTTACACTGCCTGTGTTGTTTTTACTACCTGTACCACCCCCCCCCCCTTTCCCCCATGCTGCTATGATGCCTGAATTTCCCCAAGGGGATCAATAAAGGAATATCTTATCTTAATCTTATCTTAGTAGCTAACGTTAAAACTAACCTAAAGTTAGTTGTTCACCAACAATCTCAACATTTGTTTTATCATTAGCTCAAAAACACAGAACCGGACGAGACAAATTGTCCGCTCATACGTTCTGCTAGGATAATAACAACAATACTTCCGGTCGGTGGGTTTAAAAATAAAAGTCTAAAACACCGGAAAAGATGTTTATTTTGTACAGCGTTTTCCTCCACGAGTACATCATGTGATCAATCGATCTGGATTATTTTTGCCCATCCCTAGTTTATCCTGTGCTGAAGTCTCCATTCCAATAGAGATAGTATATATTTTGGTGTTTATTTGATTATTGTTTCACTGCCTTTTTATTTATTACGTTTCCAGTTTTTTCCTCATACTTTATTAACATTTTGTACATGGTACCGCAAGGTACATTAATAATACATGTACATGTTAAAAGGATGACACAAAAAGCCAGACAGAGGGCTTGTTTCCAGTTTCAGTGTTTTATAATAAACAATCAAACTGAGCATTTCTTTATTTAGGATATTTAAAATATCTTCCAATGTTAAATAAAGGTTTATTGCACTTTGAAACGGTTTCCTTGCATTATTATGCTATTATTATATTAGTAAAAAAAATAAAAAGGTTAATTGAAAACTTTTGGGAAATACATTTCTCAAAAAAAATATCTCAAAACCGCAATAATATCGCTTATCGCAATAATTTTCTGGGACAATTAATCGCCCAGCAAAATGTGTTATCGTGACAGGCCTACTTACCTCACATCAGATGTTCTGCAAAAAGATTAATCCAATTCCAGATCGCCATTCCAAATATCGATCGTGTTTATTGATCCAACGTTATAGTCCAAAACACATAATCGACGCTGCTCTGAGTGTCCTCAGTCAATGTGGTAACACGATACTGCTTGCCCGAGAAGGGAAACCCGGACCGGAGTTATTTTTTCGATGCACATTCCCAGCCAATCCAATCCAATGATGTGCAATACCATCCGGGAGACAATAGGCGGCGGTATTTGCCCTTTTGCGAGCTAAGACCCATTCCCAATGATAACATCAGGTTGGATGGATAAAAATGAATGGATATCGCTAATAAAAGAAATAACGATTAAAACCTGACTATACTCGTGATTGGCACGGAGCGGTTGGCTAGTTAACCTGACTGTACTCGTGGTTGGCACGGAATGGGTTAAGACCAAATATTCAAAAATGAGGCTGCCTCTAAATATAAAAATGAATTAAATAAGAATGTATTGAAGCAAACCAAAGTATTTTATAAAGAACATTTTAAAATAATTGTTTAAGATTGTATAAAATAAATTTGACCGAATAAATGAAAATCGAATGTGGAGACTGGCACACACTATCCCTAGTGTGTGGTACGCTCAGTGTCTGCACAGATGTGTGTGGTACGCTCAGTGTCTGCACAGATGTGTGTGGTACGCTCAGTGTCTGCACAGATGTGTGTAGTACGCTCAGTGCAGGGAGCAAAATTAACTTTTTGACTCACCGGCCAGTGGCGGGTAGATGGGAAGAGTCTACCCGCCAAGCATATTTCTTACCTGCCAAACATTTTTTGATTAAAAAAAATATATATATATTTTATATAAAAAATTGTTTTAAATAAAATATATATTATATAATCATACTTGTAGTTGTATTATCTGCGAGACATCGCCACCACGCAATAAGTCAAAATGCTTGCTATCTGCAAACAGCTCCACTGTCTGTGTGTGTATACTTGAGTAGCCTCCAGCTCCAGCAAGGATTCTCCGGCCCTGCAGCTAGACCCTATATTCAGCTAGACCCTACATTCAGCATGCAAGGATTCTCCGGCGATGCAGCTGGACCCATTTATAACGTTACTGTTCTTGTGTCAAATCACATTCAACATGCCCTCAGCTAGAATACGCATTCAATCAATGTTATAAGACATTGATATCAGGAGCTATCTGTAGCTACTGCTAGCCCGGTAGATAACGTTAAGACAATTTAGTTTACTGGGACAGATCGACTAACGTGAGCTAGCTAACGCGAGCTAACGAGGGAACGGAGGTATTATGCACTCGAGTCGACTATTGCTGGAGCATTTGTTGATATCAGCAGCTATCAGTAGCTAGCCAGCTAGATACCGTTAGACAATGCCTCGTCATGTATTAAACTAAAAGTGAATAGTTGACTGGGTCATTGTTTAAACAGTAACGGAGGTCCGCTCTTCTAGAGCAGACTGCCTGTGTTGACATGAGCACTGCGAGCAGAAGCCCTTAGCCAATAGTATCCCGCTGCAGGGCTGGGCGGATATGACTCGTTGCCACGTTTTTTTTCAAAATAAGAGTATCATACGAACCTAATTGTTGCTAACTGCCAGAGCCATCGATATTATGACTGGAGATGCGCTTGGGGCGGAAATGAGACCCGCACAGATTTTCAAAATAAGAGTATCGTTATGAACTTGATTGATTACACGTCACACGGCGGGCAGCCCTCTAAGTGTCAAGCGCCAACGGTAAAAACTGACCGCCCCTGGCGGGCGGCGGGCTTTAGTTTCGGTCCCTGGCTCAGTGTCTGCACAGATGTGTGTGGTACGCTCTGTGTCTGCACAGATGTGTGTGGTACGCTCTGTGCCTGCACAGATGTGTGTGGTACGCTCAGTGTCTGCACAGATGTGTGTGGTACGCTCTGTGTCTGCACAGATGTGTGTGGTACGCTCTGTGTCTGCACAGATGTGTGTGGTACGCTCTGTGTCTGCACAGATGTGTGTGGTACGCTCTGTGTCTGCACAGATGTGTGTGGTACGCTCTGTGTCTGCGCAGATGTGTGTGGTACGCTCTGTGTCTGCACAGATGTGTGTGGTACGCTCTGTGTCTGCACAGATGTGTGTGGTACGCTCTGTGTCTGCACAGATGTGTGTGGTACGCTCTGTGTCTGCACAGATGTGTGTGGTACGCTCTGTGTCTGCGCAGATGTGTGTGGTACGCTCTGTGTCTGCACAGATGTGTGTGGTACGCTCTGTGTCTGCACAGATGTGTGTGGTACGCTCTGTGTCTGTGCAGATGTGTGTGGTACGCTCTGTGTCTGCACAGATGTGTGTGGTACGCTCTGTGTCTGCGCAGATGTGTGTGGTACGCTCTGTGTCTGCACAGATGTGTGTGGTACGCTCTGTGTCTGTGCAGATGTGTGTGGTACGCTCTGTGTCTGCACAGATGTGTGTGGTACGCTCTGTGTCTGCGCAGATGTGTGTGGTACGCTCTGTGTCTGCGCAGATGTGTGTGGTACGCTCTGTGTCTGTGCAGATGTGTGTGGTACGCTCTGTGTCTGCACAGATGTGTGTGGTACGCTCTGTGTCTGCGCAGATGTGTGTGGTACGCTCTGTGTCTGCGCAGATGTGTGTGGTACGCTCTGTGTCTGCGCAGATGTGTGTAGTACGCTCTGTGTCTGCGCAGATGTGTGTAGTACGCTCAGTGTCTGCAGATGTGTGTAGTACTCTCTGCGTCTGCGTGAGAAAATTCCATACCAGGAGTGTTACCCGTTGTGTCTGACTGGCCTATATTGATCGCCTTTAGCAAACATTTCACTGCTACGACACGGCTGGGGCTGAACATAAAAACGTATGCCAAGTAAGGGGGGAATCCTCGTTCAAAGCCACACTATATATACCTTTATCTGTCAGTTTGAAACTATATATTAATAAAGTTAGTAGAAGTGGGAACAATAAAATTATTTGGATAAAAACACAGCTTTCATCCCGTCTGATTGAGGCAGCTCTGTCTGCCATTTTGAGAAACTCCTGGTTCATATATGGGCATAAACTTGCATTATTAGCACAAAGGGGAATGGCCCCCCAAAAGATTGGTACAAAATGGGGAATACCTAGATGTCGTAATGCAAGTTTACGCCCATATATGGATCAAGAGTGCTCTCTCCCGGCTGACTACTTCCATCAAATACCAGCCAATTCAACATGCAGCAACTCACCCCGCATAGCCAACTACCAGACTACCACCGGTGGTGCGAGACAGATTATCTGTGTCAAACAGTTGGCTTGGTGTGCTGATTGGCTTAAGGCGCCCATGAGATGATATAAATTGCCTATATGATGGTAGAAAACATATTTAGGGACGGTCCTGACTGCAAAAAGGTCTGAATTCATATACCGGTTGGTTCTTCTTCAGTTGGGGACAGATAACACTGTAGTGTTAGGATAACACCAACCAAGGCTAGGGGTTCCGTTCCCGCTGGGACGAGCCATATTAAAGAGACGCTCCCCATGCTACTGTTAAGCATGCTATGGATAGATTAGGCTTGGGCGGTATCCTTATTTTCAGACCGGCAAACCTTTATGTTATAATACCCCGGTGCACGGTATTTGACGGTATGACTTTCATTTTCATCCGCGGGGGGGGGGGGGGGGGGGGGGGGGTTACGTGTTACCAAGTAAACAAATCATCGTCAGCTCTCAGAACGGTAGTCCCGCACCGGTAGAAGCCCGCACCGTTTTAGCGTTAGCATCTAGCCTATAGCCATGGCAGACTATTTGATTCCTTAAGGGCTAGAAATTGCCTGGGTTTTGGTCATATGCTCCCGAAATGCTCCCGTTGTTTGGCTACTTCTATGTGCAGTGAAAACTACTCGAATGCTTTATAACCTAGTCATTGATTTAGTTCAGGGTAATCTAAGATTAGCCGCAGAGCTAACGCTACTTAACGTGAGCTAACGCTAGTTATTCAAGCTCAGTAGCTCACAGAGAGAGATAAACGGCTGACAGCGGATAGTACAGGACGGTACAAATACAATAAAAAGGCGGGTGGGGGCTGTTGTGTAAACCTTGTACTCTTTAGTTCACATATAATAATTTAGTTCACATATAATAAGAGACGGATTGCGCCACAACAACACTGCTCTCGTCACAACGCTTTACGGTATTTTCACAGCACTGTCGCAACATTACCGTAAAACGTGAACACTGTTGTGACCCACTCGCTCCACTAGAGCGGTCTCGCCCTCTGCTGGCGCGTGTGTGCACTACACTCAGTGTGTGCACTACACTCAAAACTCCGTTTCACTGTTATAGAAACTGAAGCGCATCTGTGATTTTGACGGTGACGGACGGTATTGAAAATCAATACCGTAGGTATTTCTAAATACCCTGGTATACCTTAATACCATCATACCGCCCAAGCCTAGGATAGATGCAGCCACCAAAATGGGTCATGTTATGTTACCGTCTAGGGCTGGGCGATATGACGATATTATATAAATATCGGGTACAGTTCATTAACAATACACTTTTTAAACGTATCGCGGATATCGTGATGTTTTGCCCTCGCGTTAGAGGCCGCCGCGGCTGAGATGAGACTTACAAGCGCAGTGCTAATTGCTTTCCTCTCTCTCTCGCCTCTCCCTCTCGCAGAAAAAAAAAGTCAGTCACACACACACTTGCCAAAATTACGTCATCTACACGCACATACACGCACGCAAGCGCACACACCTAGCCAGAGACAGAGAGGCGGTGGCTCGGTGCTAGGGATGCCCCCTGAAACCCAGGAGTAAGCTCCGGCGTTAACGGTACTGCTATCTGTAAGTTAGTTTATGAGCGGATTAGCTACGGAGCTAACAGAGTGTACCATCCATCTGCGACGCAACAGTGGCAGCAACAGTGGACACGGAGTAATGTTAGCGTTATGTGGAGTTCATACTACACTACACGTATGAACTCGACATAACGTTAACGTTACTCCGTTTCCATGAAGTGTTTAATTAGCAGCAATCTGTTGTTGAAAATGTAATGTTAACCGGAAAACCGGAAATGGAATGAGAGGACAGGAAGCCGTCATGAAGTGGGCTTCTGGCCCTTGTAGTCATATATATTGTAGTCTTTTAGTCTTATTAACTAAAAGATTTTAACAAAATAAAAAGCAGCAGCACTATTGGATAACTGAGTCATGTTTGCTATGTATTTCTTTCTTTAGGGGAGTAGGACATTTGTTTCACAGTTTTAGCATGATGTTTTATAGATGGCTAGGTTAAACACAGGTTTTTGTTTTTAAGAGGGGGGGTTTGATTTGATTGAAGTTTATTTCAAGTATGCAACAGAACAAACAAACATCAAGTACAGATATAGCCTTAAGCCGTTCAAATAATAAATGTATACATACATGTAAATAAATAAATAGTTACAATATGTAATCTAATCATCTAAATCTAATCTAATATATAATATAAAAAAACGAAAGGCTAAAATGCTAAATATATAATCTAAGAATCCAATAATCTAAATCTAATATATAATATAAAAATGCTAAATGCATGAGTCTTTTGTCTTTAATGTTCGCTTGCAAACTCAAATACTGTCTTGGTAAGCCTCATAATGAATTGTTTGAGGAAAAAAGGAAAAACATTGTGATGTGTATCGTGTATCGCCGAAAGGTCAGAAAATATCGCGATATCATATTTAGGCCATATCGCCCAGCCCTATTACATTTACATTTACATTTACATTTAGTCATTTAGCTGACGCTTTTATCCAAAGCGACTTACAAGTTCTGTACGACAAGCCATCAGGAAGAGCACAACTCTATCAGCTGAGTAACAATGTTCATCAAAGTGTTGAGTGCTACAGTGTAGGTTAGTTTATTAGGACAAGTGCATGACAGTATGGTTAGTTAGGGTTAGATTTTTTTTTTTTTTTTTAATTCAGATAATGGTTGAAGAAGTGCGTCTTTAGTCGACGGCGAAAGATTGGACGTGTTTCGGCTGTCCTAACTGGGGTGGGTAGTTCATTCCACCATTGTGGGGCAAGGACTGAGAATAGGCGACTTCTCTTTGATGACCCTCCCGGAGCTTGGATAGGAGTAGGTCTGAGGCGGCCAGAAGATGCAGAGCGTAGGGGTCTTGAGGGTGTGTAGTTAGAGACCATTGACCGGAGGTAGGCGGGAGCAGTTCCCTTTGCCGCACGGTATGCTAGGTCGAGGGCCTTGAAGCGGATTCGTGCAGCAATGGGGAGCCAGTGCAGGTCCCTAAGAAGTGGGGTGACATGGGCCGACTTCGGTAGGTTTGAGATCAGGCGGGCCGATTACCGTCCCGATACGTCTTCAGACATTCTTCCAGTGGGAGCAGCAGTGCCACACGAGCATCTAGTACCACACAGACCAAGTGGTCCTGGGGACACTCAGTCTTCATTACCACGTCCCAGTTTAGTGATGATGACCCTACCACCAGCGCTGCACTGCAGAGGGTGCGACACGTTATGGAAGTGTGGAATTCTGAGGGCAGGGGCCATCTTGTTTTCATTAGAGCTCCATTACTTTAAATTGGTTCCTAATGGCCTTGTTTATGACCACTGTAAGACAACCTTCTGTCAACCCCCCCTCCCCTCAACCTTCCCTCTCCACACACACGCACACAAAATCCCTAGACCTTCTCAGGCTATGGTTAGACTAGTGTATTCCTGGCGTTTTTTTATACGTTTTTGACGACGTTTGATGTCCTATCTACACAGAAATGCGTTTTTTGGCGTTTTTTTGTGGATACGGCTGAAACGCAAAATTGTGTTTGCGTTTGGAGATACGCAAAAAAAACGAGTCGACAACAGCGTGTAGTCAGCACGGAGCAGTTGTTGCGAAAACGCCCATGCGCAGTAGATACCATCTGCGTGCCCTTCCGGTGACAACAGTGTGTGTGTTTGGGACAGAGCTCCGTGTCCCAAATAGCTTCAGCTACCATGTGTTGTCAAGTTATTGTTATAAGGACCCCAGTCCAAGCTACAACAGTCTGCATTCCCTTAACAATTGTTTGTATTGAGCCGTATTGTATTGTACCCATATGCAATATGTTAAATAAAGTTTACATCCATTCATTCTGCTAGCATTACCGATTGCATGAGCAGCTGGCTAACGTGAGCTATCAGGATTCAGACCCTGTTAGCTCAGAGTTCCTCTTTCAACTTAACAAGCATTAAACAAAATGGCCCAGTCATCTATTCACCTTTGTTTAATACACACAGCGTTGTCTCTAATGTTATCTAACTACTGATAGCTCGCGATATCAGTTTTGGTGCTGGCTAAGTAGCGTGAGCTAACGTTAGCTTCTAGCCACAATGCTATATTGTTATAATGGCATACTCCATTGACGTTAGCATGCAGCTAACAATGCTACCGATCGTTTTTTAGACTAAACTATCCGCTCTTGGTGGTCACTTGTGTTGATGTTAGTTTTGTTTCATCAACAAATGACAGGCAGAACACACAGTGAATGTATCCGTTTTGTTTATTGCACTTTTATTAGGCTTTGCTGAAAAAAGAATTGCTGCATTGAGTAAATAGCCGCAAGATGGTGGCGCGGCATAGGCGCCTGCCTTATTGACATTTTCTTTGCTGGAGCTTCCAGGAAGTGTATTGGCACATTCGTTCTGATTGGTTGAAATTGCCTTCATGTTTGCCACCTACTGCCACCTACTGCTTTGGCAGTGTACTACATCAGTGTGCTCTGGTGACAAAAACGAGAAAAAAAACGAAAGTGTGACTCGAGGCGCATGACGTCGCAGCGATACGCGGCGATACGTATAAGAAAACAATACGAAGATGATACAAAGGTGTAACCACAGCCTCAGTGTCACATAGGGCCAGAAAAAGCCAGAGAGAGAAGGGAGGATTATGCCGATAAGAGGTGGAATCAAGTGGGTTTATGTAAGCTGGCACAGAGACAAGAGCCCAAAGACCTGCTTATATAACATATATCTGATATCATAACATAAGGCATTTGATGGAATACTTTAATTCAGTGTCTTATACAGTGAACTGCAGTCAACTTTTTGCAATGAATACTTCATCCCTCGATTCCAAAGGCATCAGACAATGAATGGGAATCTCTCTCTCCACATCATCTTGATGCAGAGACTGTGACATTATGGTTCCATGAGTGCATCCCGTTTTCCTTTTAGCATGGAGAGGGGGGGTTTTCAAACATCTACTCTTGAGTGGCGTGATCTACCAACAAAGCTGTGTATAGCACCGCGACCAAGAGATCAACAAGAAGTAACACCGATTCATCAAATCAATCCAAGCTGAAAAGAGGAGCTGATGAATAGGGCCGTGTAAATGAATAACTGTAATAACAGCAGCAGCTTCAGAAGTGCCAGTGTTGGACCCAGCAGACCTCATAACATTATCTGCTGGCTCAGCCGGTGCTGTTGCCTCCTGCTAAGAACTCCGAGACACAAAAGGGAAAACTTCCACTCTCTAGTTTCTATAGCAACTCCCAACAGGGGGTATGTTTTTTCTTTCTTTCTTTCTTTAGGATATTTATGGGTCTCTTTGACAGTGTAGTGAATCTTATGAGAGAGTCATTCGGAATCCAGAGGAGTATCTAGTTCTGGGGATGGAGGGAGCTGAGGGGCAGCCATGAAGTCAATGGCGTATTACCTTTAGAGGAAAGGTAACAATAAAAAAAAAAGGAGAAGATGGTGCAATGGGAGCTGTTTATCCCTTTTATTGTGTTTCACATTGGAGGCAAATAAGACACTCGTTAACTCTTCTTCCCCCCAGACACTCTGCCGCAGTAAAGTCTCATCCTGCTTGTCGGTTTCCTTCACTACACGGGAGAACGACGACACACAGTTTGGTCTACAAACTCTAATAAAGTCACCGTCTCACACATACATATTACACAAACACTCTCTCTCTCACACATACACATGCATATACTCGCATACACACTCACTACACTCACTACACACACACACACACACACGTCTGGAGGCCAGATGGAGGTCTGGACAACACATGAATGTGTGTAGAACGGGACTTTTCACTGGTCCTCCAAATTCTCTCACTCATGTTCTCCTCGCTCCTCTCCCAGGTCAGAGAATGCGCTCCCTGGGCAGCCCGACACAGATGCAGTATATATAACACAGTATATAAGTATAGAGGTATATCTATATCCACCCCCCCAGGTGCCCGTTACGGCGCACACACCTCAGGAGTGACCAGTCACTGACCCCCTACAAACTCTACTTTTACAGCCACATCCCAACCCTGGGCCGCAGCGAGGAGGCTCATGGGAAATCTGAAGTCGTTGGCGGTGATCAAAAGCAAGTCGTTCCTGGAGTCCGGGTACAGGGGGGTACAGGGAGGTACAGGGGCCCCATAAGGCTGCCATGTGTAGAAACCAGCAACATTTCAGTTTAAAAGCCGGGGAGGGGAAGGAAAATATATATATTACATATATATATATATATATATATATATATATATATATATATACCTCTAAACACATGGAAGTACAAGTTGAGACAGTGCTGAGGCAGGAGCATTTAGTAAGCTACAGATTAGTCATCAAAAAGAAAGACTTTTAGCAGGAAGGGGGTCTGGATTTATGGAGGAACTATGCCAACAGAGCAGCCAGCCATACGGTTTTCATAAAGCTGTGTGTGTGTGTGCATGTGTGTGTGTCTGCGTCTGCTCAGGCTACATGGTAAAGGTGCAATTGTATGAGAGTTCTGCACATATGCACTGGCTCTACACGTGTGTGTGTGTGTGTGTGTGTGTGTGTAGCGTTAATGTGTGTGTTGTCTTTACCTGGCTGGCCTCCGTACAGCGGTGGAGGCTGGTTCTGGGTGGCCCAGGATCACACAGCCTGCTTGTCTGACTAAAAAGAGCAGAACCCTCCCGTCTCAGTGCCAGTTCATACAGCAGGCTTTAGAGAGCGCTCTCACAGGATGCGACTCACTCACGTTTCAACACACCGGAGGAGAGGGAGGTAGATGAAAGTGGAAAATGGAAAGAGAAAGAGTACGGGAAAAGACGTGAGATCAAAAGATTGAAAAGAGAGTGAGGGGAGGTGGGGGGGGGCCTGCGACGGGGGCCTGTCGAAGTGATGGTTCTGTATTGTGCGATAGAACAGACAGAGCTCTCTCTTTTCCAACAGGAGCCAGAGACGGGAGGCTACCGGCCAGGACGACTAATCCACTAAAACAGGAACAGCTGGGGAAGCCAGGAAGAAAAGAACTACAATCTGCTCTGTTTACATATACATCCATGACTCCAGGCACCCAGCAGATGAAAGGAGGAAGAGGAGAGAGAGACACACACACAGAGAGAGACACAGAGACAGAGAGAGAGAAAGAGACAGAGACGCACACACACAGAGAGAGAGACAGACACAGAGAGACAGACAGAGAGGAGAGATACAGAGACAGAGACATAGATACACACACAGAGACAGACACAGAAAAAGAAACACAGAGAGAGACACACAGAGAGAGAGAGAGAGAGAGAGAGAGAGAGAGAGAGAGAGAGAGAGAGAGAGAGAGAGAGAGAGACACACAGAAGATCCTTTTAGAGAGGAGCTGCGGTGCACACGTTGTTTACTTTGTCTGGAACATAAACAAATAATGTGCAGCAAACATAAGACTGTGGAGTAATGTGTAATAGGAGAAGCCTAATGTTTCTTCTCCTCCTCGACCGGGCCACGGCCCCCAGGCTCAGGAGCAGAGCGCCGCGTGGAGCTGGCAGTCTCCGTGTGTCGTGAACTCCACTCCTCTCTCTCTCTCTCCCTCCTCGTCCAGCTCTCCGCGGCTTTCTCTCCCATCTCTAGGGTGCTCTTTTCTCACTCCAAATTGCTACGGCTCTTCCGTTTCTCTCCCCTTCCATCCGTCTCAGGCTTACCCAGATGTCAGCCTTTTCGGACCCGCTTTGGAAACCGCAGAGGTCACCGCGGACTCGCGGAGTCAGTTGGGCCCATAATCTCCCGTTTCCACCCAACGAGTCGACTAACTCGTCCCTGAGGGGAGAGAGAACGGGATTCTCCCGAGCTGAATACTAAAGCGTCACTTCAGATCCGTCTCCACTGTGCTGGTGAAAGCGGGCCCCGTCAAGAGGAGGCCTTTTGTCCCGCTCAAGCCATTCAGGCCCAGCCACCTGCTCCGCTCGGCAGGGTCAGACCAGACCCGTTTACCCGTGGTACCGATTAGCCCCGAAAGTGGCTTCGGAGACACATTACATTTTGATATTTGGACACCAGTCCAAAGCAACAGCGTTCAATCTGGCTCCCCTTATGGTGCTCAGTTTATAAACAACCCTGGCTCGTTCATTGCAGCGTCCATATGGGTTTGCTCTGTGGTCGCTCCGTTTTGCTGTAGGAGTCCTACTACTACTCCGTATAGCGTTATGGTTCAGGTTTAAAAACGTTTTTTTCACATAATATGGACTTGTGGAACAGTGCAAAGGCTGATACCGCACAGGCAGGCACGCACAGAAGTCAGGACGTTTCAAAATAAAAGCTCTACTCAGATGAGGGACAAAAAGGGTGAGGTGTGTATCATACTCTGGATAACCCACAGGGATTTTACTTTGACACTTGATGTCTCCTGACATCTGACCATGGGTGCCACAAAAGTTCATATTGTAAAAAAAAAAATTATAATAATAATAAAACACTGGATCATTAATTTACATTATGTCAATTAGCTGATGCTTTTATCCAAAGCGACTTACAAGTTCTGTACAACAAGTCAGCAGGAAGGGTACAACTCTTGTAACATTGTTCATCAAACAGTGTTGGAACTTAGTAAAGTAGGTGGTAATATAGGCAAGGCATGTTTTTTTTCAGATATTGATTGAAGAAGAATTAATGATCAAAGTACAACTAAACCATAACAGTACATGAAGTAATAGGACTCCTGCTCCTCTCCTACGTTGACACAGAGAACAGAGGAACCCATATGAACACAGCAACAAAGGGACCAAAGGGAATCATAGGAGAGCCAACTTGAACTGTGCGGTTTCAGAATAGTGTGTCCATCCCCTACGTCCAAAGCCACTGTTGGGGCCAGTTGCTGCTAACTGAAGGGTGCAGCTGGAAGGACAGATGGATCACCCGCTGGGCCGCTGGCGGTTTAGCTCGGGCGACATTAAACGCGGGTCCTTTGTGAGCGCCAAGAAAGACAGGCGCTATGGAAATAACTAACAGGGATCCGAATTCATAGCATTCCGTCGTAGACATCTTGGCAGGCAAACAACAGGTGATTGTAATCAAGTAACAGGTGATCATCATTACATAACAGCCCTGGCCAATGAGCTTGTGGCATTGCGCCACATTGGTTGGCATGACGCGTCATGGAAACACAATGAATAAACTGATGCAGCTTTGGACTGGAGTCACTTCCTCTTCAACAAATGCATCATCTCATACCTCGACTCCTCTCCAGATCAGCCTGTGTGGGGCGGGTTCAGTGTTGTAGAGCTCGAGTCCGAGTCATGGACTGATTCTCAGGACTCGGACTTGAGCACTGATGACTCTGACTTGGACTCGAGCATTGACTGCATTTGGACTCGGAAGGTGCAGATGAGGACTGACTTGTTAATTGATAAGTTATTTTTTGTATTTTTGTAATAGGCCCTAATCATTTGGCATAAGATATTGATGGCTAGTGCATTTGTTTGGCTATTGTGTCACAAAGTAAATAAACTCCCTTTGAAATGGTGACCGCTGTGTCATTTATGTTTAATGTAGACCTTTTTTTATTTGTATGTCAGCTCTTTGACTGCCAGAGTGGAGTGGACTCAACCTTGATGACTCAGACTCTGACTAGGGTAATGGGGACTCGACTCAAACTCTTCTTTGGTGACTCGGACTTGGACTCGAACACTGGGGAGTCGGGACTCTCGACTCAGGACTAAAGATTTAGTTACTGGACTACTGCGCTGGGCGGGTTTAGTCCCGATGTGGGCAGTTGAACACTTGTTTGTATTGGCTGGTGTTTGGACGCCTCTGCAGGACCAACAAAGACAGTGTGTTAACGCAGTTGTGGCAAAAGGCCAGTGAACAAACACTGCATCTGTTCCCCGTCTCAAAGACTCACATAGCACTGACCATCATTTACTATCTTGAGAAACCTGTGTGTGTGTGTGTTTGCGCGCACAAGTGTGTATGTCAGGGTTTCCGTTAGAAAAAATTGTTGCCGGTCTCCGTGACCTGCAAGATTTCAATCTACCGGACAAATGAGATTAATTCCGGTCATAGTTTATTGAGCTTTAAAACAATTGATAGGCAGGCTATATAAAGAATGTCATCCTCAAGGCATGTAGATTTATAATAGTATTACTTAAAACTAGGCTACTTTTGCGTATACAGTCATTAATATATTCCAAATAAAATAAGTCCCTCGATACTCCGTGCTGCTGCTGACTTGAAATAAAATAGACCGCGTATGTGGGCAGTCGGTCCGACACTAAACAGCAGTCTGTTATAATAACATTTTTATGAGCTAACGAATTCCGTTATATTGGACATTTGTATTAATTATATCAAGCGAAGAACTGAGAAAGCAGAGAGACGGCAACATTATCGTGGTTTGCGTGACGACTCTCTCCACCTCGCAAAGACTTATTTGCAAAGAGTATGGCGCTGCAGAGCAGCTGATTCAGCTGTTATTGGCTCTTTTCTGGGAACCGCACAGCAGCGCCCCCCACCCAACATTGGCTGAAAATGGCTGAATTGGAGTACTCAAAAGTTCGCACACCCAGCACTAAGCTCTCGCTGACAACGTCGTTGTCATTATTAGAAGCAACGAGGAAACAAATGTAATGATCGTTTCGTTCATCGCATAGGCTATTTAATTTTAGCCTATTTTAGAGATTAAATATGTCGGACTTCAACAGATTTTGCCGGTCAAATACCGGTAATTACCGGCTAACGGAAACGCTGGTGTATGTGTGTGACCGTTAAGCCGTGTGACCATCATTTACTATCTTGAGAAACGTATGTGTGTGCATGCGCAGGTGAGTGTGTGTGCGCACAAGTGAGTGTGTGTAAGTGTGTGTGCATGTGTGCGAGTGTGTGTGTATGTATGTGACCATTTAGCCGTCTGACCATCATTTACTATATTGAGAAATGTGTGTGCAATGCATGCGCAAGTGAGTGTGTGTGGGTGTCTGTGCGCACGAATGCGTGCGTGCGTGTGCAAGTGAGTGTGTGCAAGTGTGTGTATTTATTCGGTCATTTCAGTGCAGCAGTGTGTGTCTTGTTTGCAGTGTTCTGCCCCCAGACACCCACAGTTCAGATCTAACGTCTAACTGCTAGCTCTTCTTCTCCTGCGCTGAATGCGAACACAGACTGTGAGCTGGAGCCGGGGGTCTGGGAGCTGCTCCGAGGGGCTTCACTGCTCACTTGTTTTCCACCTGGAGTTTGCCGAGTGCTTTGGCCTTAGCGGACCTGTGCTAGACCATTACAGACCTTCCCCAAACTTTAACTGTTTCATGTCAGGAGGAAGAGAGAGACCTGGGGCTGTTGGACTTCACTACGATGCCCGACCTGTATTCTCCAAAGGTTCTGGTAGTTTTATTTCTGGTGGTGGAAGGATTTAGGAGCGTAAGATACACAACATTGAACAACAGAAAGAACTGTGTAAATACCACACACAGTATGTTAAAGGATCACACCAACATTATGGCAAATGTGCTTACCGTCTTCTCCAGAGTTGGACATGAAGATGGATACCAATTTCCTCTCGGTGTGTTCAGTAGAACGCTATCCAGCTGCACGCTAGTCTAGCACAGCACAAATGGATGGAAGCTGGTCCTTGTCCACGGTAAGACAGCAAGCGCATTTCCCTTGGCGTGTTCCTTTAATGGGTAATTGTATTACCTTAGGAAATCTATTTGTGGTGGTACATTGTGGTGGGCTGCCACAAATAAATCTACGTATGGGGAAACACTGCCAAATAATTTTTTATATAATTCTGCATATGGATTGCTTCAATACCCGTCGTAGGACTCGACATGTGAAGATATATAGCCTGACATGTGAAGATATATAGCCTAAGTGTTCAACAGCTTCTAGTGTGTGAGAGGGGAAGGGGGGGGTTTGTGCCGTTAATTGCCACCTGTCGTAGCCCAGAGTGGTCACAGCCAGTTAAGGGGTAGTATACATGAGCAGGCCCTGTCAGCCTGGAGGTGGAGGACATGCAAGACAGGTCTGCAGTTAAGAGAGGCCCCCGTCCAGACACTCTCGCGTTGCTGTGGTTACTCATCAGCCCACATGGTGCTCCCATTATGGGCTAGGGAGCGGGGAGGGACTAGGGATGCCCCCCGGACCCCGGTTTTAAACGGGAACCGGTACTATATTAGAAAATACCGGAGTATTTATAAGCTCTGACGTCCTCGGTACTGCTATCGATACTCTAGAGAAATTATTATTATTATTATTATTATTATTATTTAAAAGTTGCGAACGATCCTCTCTCTGTCTCTGCACGAGAAGCGAGCCGCAGCCAGCGAGTCTCCTCGCGAGTCGCTCGCTAGTGCTACACATAGACATACGGGTCCTACATACGGGTACTCCTTAATGAAAGTGTCCCCGACGCCCCGTGCTATAGCGCTCTGCACACAGACAGCAGCTCTGCATGCACTGAGTCGTGATCATGGCGGATAGAGCGAAGCGTTCTAAAGTATGGATATACTTTACAAGGGTCAATGCCGACAATGCACGTTGCCACAAGTGCAACAAAACATTTGCCAGTAAGGGTGGCAATACGAGCAAATCAATTTATCAAAACATCTGTTGGCAAAACATGATATTAGTGTGCAGAAATGCGCGTATTCGACTGCCTTGCGCGCAGTGTTCCATCTGCATCCACTGCAGCCGTAACCGTAAGCCAAGATACGGAGTTGCCTAGGCTAATAACGAATTATTACAAATAGGCTAATAAACAAAACAATTGTTTAGCTACAAATACTACAATCTAAACTTTTTATAGATCGTCAAGCTGAGGCGTCAGCCACTATGTCCCAGGCCAGTGAGCCCAGGGCCACCACACATCCTCCTCCTCTACCTCCCTCCACCACCCAAAGTCCTTTCTCCCTAGCAGCTAGAGGAAGGATGACAGAGGATAGGGTGAACGAGTGTCACAGTTCTGTTAGCCTTTTGCATTTGTTGTTTATTATAAAAAGTCTATAATTCAGAGTCAGACACATTTAAAACATTGTTGCTGCTGTTGCTGAAGAAATTATATTAATTTATTATATTTATTTATAAAGTTATATAAAAGAACATTGCTGTTGCTGAAGAAATTATATTTATTTATAATACTTATTTATAAAGTTGTATTTATAAATAATAAAGCAATGTTGATTCTGTTCTTAATTAATTGTCTTTTTTTCTTGCAAAAAAAGAACCAAAAAGAACCGATAAGAGTATCGATAAAGTACCGAACCGTTAAGCAGTATCGATAAGAGTAGTAGTATCGATAAAATCCTAACGATACCCATCCCTAGGAGGGACAGACCCCAGTACCTCCAGGAGTGACAGCCTGTCCGCAGAAGAGGTAAATAATGAGGTTTCCACCCAGACATTATCAGCACGGGGATTGTACCTTCCCCACTGCGCGGAATACCAAATATAGGCCCGACTGTGCACCTGTGTGGGTGGGTGTGTGCGCTGCATTGTGCAAAAGAAACCTCACAAATCTATATCGGTCTGTGACTCATTAGAGCAAACACCTTTGAGCCAGTTTCTATCGACCCAAATAGGTGTGTGTGAGAAATACCTGGGCTCTGGGTGGGTCCATTTGTCTCTAGTCAGAGGAGGTAGAACAGGAGCACGTGGGGGGGAGGGGAGCCCTGGTTATGCCCCCCCCCCTCCAGTCTTCCTCAGGCCTACTCTCTATTCAACCCTGCTTCAATAATTAATTCCACGCTGTCACCAGGCCCCACGCTCGGCTGTGCTGTAAGTGAGAACAGGGAAATGTTCTCTCTGGAGCCTCCGCGTTTCCTCTCTGCTGTGTTTCCGTGTCACTCGCTCTCTTCCTGAACAAAATGGATGTGATTATATTTTTTTCACCTCTTGGCGAGACAGCGAGGTAGAGTTTCAGGTAAACAGGGATGATATCAATCTGGCCTTAACACATTCAGCGCCAGCAGCAGGGGGCGCTGATCCCCCTTCAGCGCCAGGTCTTTATTCAATGGATATAGTTTTAGAATGGCAAACTTGCGAGTCCTAAAACTATATTTTATATTATAGCTATGGATCTAATAACGCCGTCGACTGTCAGTGAGTTGCTTCTGGTCAACATGCAAAAAATTTATTGTTTTTTCATCTGTACATTTCCGTTTTATACCGTTTTGAATATGAGTATAGTTTGAGTGATTCCGAGTAATTGCAGGAAAAGACGAGAAAAGGGCATTTTAGTGTAATCCAGTTATCACGTTGTAATTTTATGATGATTATCTAATCATCCTGAAATCAACGCTAGATTATCATTATTATATCTCCTCGTGCATACATGAAATGGCCCTCGTAGCGGGATCTGGGTGAGGTAGTGTGCCCTCCCACGCGTTACACTCACCCAATGAGAGTCCTCGCTGCCAGGTGAAAAGAGGCTGCTGGCTGTCTCCTATGTATCGGAGGAAGCATGCGATAGACTTCAGGGCTCCCTAGACCGGCAAGTAGGGGGCAAATGCACGCAACGACCAGGAAGGGGAGGGGGGAATTGGGATGGGAGGAAAATACAAGAAAAATAGGAGAAAAAGTGGATAAAAAAAATCTATTCATCGATTAGTCCGCAAATCCTATGACTATTAGTCGACTATTAGACTTTCTTTAGTCGAGGCCAGTACTAGATTGCAGAGTCTCTCATAAGAGCATGTTGATAATTAGGGATCATGGGGAGCACCTCAACGTATGGCTGCTTGATTATGGCAAAGATCATAATCACGATTATGTTGATTGATAATAAAATCAGGATTATTAAACATGATTACTCATTGATTTTTGAGAACATCATACGACGAAGACTGAATTTGTTTCCGTCATCTTCTATAAGTTACCAAAGACACTTCAAAATAATAATTGGGGAAATGTGCAGTCGCTCCCTCCCCCTTAACACATTGGGCGCCGGGGGTTGTGCCCATCAAAGTACCCAGTCTGCCACCGTTGAAAGCCTATTAAAGGCTTATTAAAGAGATGTTTACCTTCTTTGCAGGGCTATAACTTTTTAAATTGTATTGCTATTGACATTACTATGGCCCATTCAACATCGATTATCTATCGTTCAGGATGTGGGAACGTTATATTTTTTCATTCATACATTGTTGTGTTAATAGCGTCGAGAATATAAGTATGTTTTTAATCTTTTCTGCTGTAATTCCAAAAACAGTAGTTATAGGCCCTGAAGCATATGATAAATTATCGATTGGCGTTTCTTTCCTATACACGCTATATTAAAAAATTCAAATGTATATGATCGGTATATATACATTATGCTAGTGATGCACTGATGTGAAAATTGTGGCCGATACCGATAACCGATATTAATATTGCTGTTCTGGCCGATACCGATATTTACCGATGTCGATATCTCTGTATAGAAAACACTTTTTTATGATAATCAAATAAAGAGCTATTTTCCAAAACGTAATTTTTTTTTACTTTTGTAACTTATTTTCAGAAATGACTGATATTTTGAAACTATTTAAGGCCAAAACATGTAAAAAAAAAATGAAAAATATAATAATAATAAAAAAAAAAAAAAAAATTATATCGGCCCTATCTTGATATCGGTCCGATACCGATGTGTAAAAAAACGGCCATATCGGCCGATATTATATCGGCGGCCGATATATCGTGCATCACTACATTATGCGTGAAGGAAAGGGGGGGGGTCGTTTATAATTCCTTGATCGTCAGTAACTGCTTTATTTAGTATGGGTTGATATATTGATCAGATGGTTTGCAGTGAAATGAATAAACAATCGGGCTGAAAATAACGTTACTGTCCTCTTACCGTTCGCCGATGAGACTGGAGGACAAAAATCCCAATTATTTGACGTTGATCTCCTAGATCCATTTCCGGTTTGTATGGCACAATAAACGCCGAAATCATATTGATTATTAAGTTTAGAAAGCGATCCAAATGCACTATAGTGTTTGTCTGGAGCCACGTAACAAGATATTACTGCCGGAGGGATTTCCTCGACGCACCGATCGGCACTTCCGGTTTTGGCGAGAGTGCAACTCGCCCGACCATCCACCAGGCAGCGGTATTGAGGCGTTGCAATCTCATACAGGGTCCCGCTGGAGTCTGGAGGTTGGCTGGATGAATTATGAATGCCATGGCGAAAAAATTAAATATTGATCCCAAAAACGGCGTAAGTCGTTCTTGGCATTCAACGCATGGCGGGAAAAAACGGCATAACTCGTTCTTGGCGACCAATGTGTTAACACAATGCTGAAACTACTGTCTGGTCTTGGGGGGGGGGAGCGTACCGCTGTGAAGGAAGGGTGTGCTGCGTTTACAACACGAGTATCTTGTAAGTGAAATTGTTGAAGCCGAAATGCAGTAAGCAACATTTTTATTTTTATTTTTTTTTATCTTTTCCCCCCTCCTTTTTCCTCCCATCATGATGTTAGTCATTATGCCAATTCCCAATCCCCTTCCTGGTCGCTGCGCACCTACCCCCTACGGTCGGTCTGGGAGAGTGGAGGCTATCACATGCTTCCTCCGACACATGTGTAGCCAATCAACCGCTTCTTTTCACCTGGCAGCGCGGACTCTCACTGAGAGAGTGTAACGTGTGGAAGGATCACACTACCCCCTTAGATCCTTTCCTCGCTGAGCAGGCGCCCCCACCCGAACTGTAGGAGTCGCTGTTTACAACGACCAGGACCCACCAACCAGCTTTCCCACCCCTAACACTGGCAATTGTGTTAGTATGAACGACCAGCCAAGCTGGTAGCAATGCAGAGAGCTGGGCTCAAACCCAGCATCTCCTGCACTAGTGGCGAGCGCCTTGCCCACTGCGCCACTTAGCCGCCCTACTAGTAAGCAACATTTTAAAGCAATAAAGCAACACCAGTTCTGTTAGTTCTGTTAATTGTGGTCTTTCCACCAGACAATGTAGTAATGTAATGTTATCGTTAGTGGTACCGATAAAGACTTGGATCGTTAAGCAGTCTCAAAAATGGTATCAACATACAGTAGATGAAAGATTAACGATCCCCATCCCTACTGGTAATTCAAATAACAATGAGTTGAAAATGTATATTTAAAAAGTGCAGAGAAGAAACAGCCCAGACAAAAAAGCTCTCTTTTCTCCTTCGGGGGATTTCAGCTGAATTTCCCACTCTACCCTCTTAACGCACTGAGCCACTGGAAATTAATAAATGAGCCGCAGCACAATTCACAACCCATTAGTGAAGCCAGAGGGTCTCACTCTGCTAGGGGAGGAGTTTAAACACACCGCACTGTCTGTGAAATTGTGTATGTGTGTGTTTGTAACAAATTTAGACCGCTTAATAGGCAAGTTTGGGTTGGACAGGAAGCCCAAGGGAGAAAGGGCAAAGGTCAAGAGAGCAGTCTTCTTGATTTCACATTCTCTCCCTCTCTCCACACACACACACACACACACACACACACACAAACCTGCAATTCAGTTTCCCACATCAGTTCCAAGTTGCACTCTTGTTTACATCCAAATCACACAGCTTGACAAACAAAACTCAAATACACCCTTACAGTTTCTCTATTTCAAGAAGAGGTCTCGTCTATTCAGTTTCCCAGGCTTCTCTTCTGATAATTTCACTGATTGCTAGTTGCTACCCCCCCCCCCCCCCTCCTCCTCCTCCTCCTCCTCCTCCCTGGCTGAGGAGTGTTCAGTGGCCACCCAGGATGCAGGAGAGGTGGCTGTACTGTAATCTCCTTCATACTGTCCTTGCTTGAGCTCATATACATAATCATCATACATAATCACCCATAATCGCCACAAATCTCGGAGGGCAACGCCACATCCACTGGGCTCCGCGCCGGATCCCCCCCATTTGTGCCTCTCGCGGACAGGGAGAAGGATGTCACTCAAGGGACAAACGCAGATTAACGGAGCCGCCACCCCCCCCCCCCCCCCCCACCGGGCCCCGAAGCGGAGTAGGAAACTTTATCGGCACGCTGCAGAATAACAAACGAGCGCCTCGTGCAAAGAAAACTGTCAGGGGATATACAGAAAAATGGTTATTAAAAAAAGATTAATTTAAAATAGAATCTCCCTCATCCCCTTTCCAGATGGATCCGGATCAGACGGCACATCTGTGTGATCCGACAGCAAGGTGAGGGAGGGAGAGACGCTGCTGAACACATTCAGAGCTGGTAATAGCCCCTCAGGGATCAAGAGGTCAAACAACTGAAAATGAAACTCCCGGCAAATCACACACCTCAGCCCTGGGGATGGCAAGCCTGACACTTAACATGCCAGCCGACCAATGGCCCATGGTTGACTAATCCTGGCCAACCGATCACAACAAATAGCCAGGGGTCAAACTGCTCCGCTGAAGCCACAGAGGTACAGGGGGGGGGGCACCTCGGGTACGGGGGGCACAGAGGTATGGGGGGCACCTCGGAGAGCGGTGGTGGGGCGGCGGACATGTTGTCAAACAGCTGACAAAACAAAGAATCAATTCCACTGGAAACAGACTGATAAACTTGCTGCTGCTGCTATACCACCACCTACACAAACCAATTAAGCAGTCCTGCGTTTCTACAGCACAACGTAAACCCTGTGCATTGTCATCATCACATCAGACGGTATATCCTGTGCAGTGACGACAGGCCCAGCTCAGACTGAGCCGTGAAGCCAAGTGTTGACGACAAGTTGGGACCAACGGATGCTGTCGTGTTTTTTCTGTCAAGAAAACCTTGGCCCCAACAGACCCCACCAGGCCCCACCAGACCACACACACATGCACAAGGAAAGGCTTTTGGTTTGGCCACCACAGGTGTGATAGAGAGGTAAAGGAAGGTCAGGACGCCTTCCCCCGCTATTGTCATGCTGACAGGCTTGGCAGGAGAAAAGAGATGTGTGGATGGAAGGAATGGAGCGGGAGTGTGTGTGTGTGTGTGTGTGTGTGTGTGTGTGTGGTGGAGGGGGTGCATGGCAAATGCGGCATGTAGACTATTCTGGACCACCCAGAGTCTGGTGGTGGAGCAACTGTGAAAAACAATCACATTCAAAAACAACAACCCCCACACACACACCCCCACACACAACAATCAGGTTGAATGTGATCCCCCGTTCCCTGATACATCGGAGTGATTTTTCCCCCGGGAAAGATGCGTATGATCTAATTCCTGTTCTTCGTGTTGACTAAGAGCTAAAGACACAGCTGCTACCGGTGACTCTGCCCTGAGGCTCCCAGGTGCGTACAGGCGCCTTCCTGCCTGCCTGGTCCTATCAGCACCGCTACAGACCTAATGTAAAGACATGCACGTCCTATCCCAGTATCAAACCTTATCGGGTCGACCTACTGTCCCGTCCCGCTAGCCCAAACACGGCTTAAAAAGAACGATTTGGCGCCAAATGGACGGAGACAGGAACAACATGTAAATATTATGGACAGATATACTGGTGTACACACACACACACACACAAGAGGAGGGTCTACCGGTCTAGTGAGATAGGAGGTAGATGAGAGCTGGCAGGTTTGGGCGAGACTAGACAAGCCCAGTGTTTAGAAGAACAACAGTGACCTGCAACTGTTCCATCCCATCGGATTCCACACATCACACACTGACACACACTAACATGCACACTAACACAAATTATCACAAACACCAACTCACGTTGGCACAAACACCACACCAATGTCAATTAACACAAACAGACATGACGCGCATCGACATAAATACCACACTAGCCCGCGATAATACAAACACCACACACTCATACGATCGCCAACATCAGACGGAAATCATATTGACACAAAACACCACACGTCAACACGAGTGCCACGCCGCGGGTACGTCTGAGGGAAGCGGGTTACAAAACACCACACGTCAAGGGCTGGGCGATATGGCCTCTAAATGATATCGCGAAATTTTTTGGCCATATCACGATACACGATATATAGCGATATTTTGACATTTCCTCTAAACTTCTAAAGCACTTAAAAATGCTTGATTTAACCCTTTGATGCATACAGTCACGCCAATATGATGATTATAATAAGTCCCTGCAACATATGTTTGCATTATTAAACCATGAAGATGCTTTAAAAAATGATTAAATGAAAATGTACTAAGAGTAGTCTACTGACACACTAATAAAAAATGTATTTACATCCAAGACAATTTATATAAAAACTCTTGGGTGCCTTAAGACTTTTGCACAGTACTGTGTTTTCTATCCACTTTAGCCAAACACACACATATATATATGTATATATATATATACACACACTACTGTGAGAAAATTATAATCACACACAAAGGGATAATGGCTTATAGCTGACTTAATGATTTTAGAATATTTCAGATAATTAAATGTTTATATCATCAACTATCCAGTTAGTATTTATACTGTAACGTTTGGCTACTTTATATCATTGAATGTAGAGCGAGAGCGAGAGAGAGAGAGAGAGAGAGCGAGAACGCGTGAGAGAGCCAGCCCCCACCCCCCCCCCCCCCCGGATTTTGTTTTAGGTTCGCGTTGAGCGTATAAACTGCCGTAGGCGATGATGTCACATTCGAACGTCAACAGGAAGAGTTTAACACACGGAGATTGAAACTGGATGCTGATATAAAGAAACGAATAACCAATAAATATGAAGTAATCTTTAAACCTCTGTTGTCAAGCGTCGTCAATATAACCCACCCCCTTTCCTCACGAATGGAACTAGTGTCGTGGAGTCCGCTTTGAGCGCTTCCAGGGTTAGCAGCTAACGCTATTTAGCTTAGCCTATTTATGGGATAACTTAGCAGCTAACGTTAGCCCATTGCTCGCGTCAATTATATTGCAAGTCACTGGTCTATAGAAATAAATGCATTAGAACAAGAAACCAATGTATAGACATAGCAATGTCAAAAAAAAATGCCAGGCCTAATGCGAGCCAGGGAGGTCTTGGGCTTGTAACGTGGCTTAATCTCGAAGTTTTAGAGTTAGCAGCTAATGCTAGTTAGCCTAGTCATGGGATAAGTTAGCAGCTAACGTTAGCCCATTGCTCTCGTCAATTAAATTGCATGTCATTAAAGGTCCGCGCTAGTCTGTCTAATGAAATTACAAAGTCTCATCTCAGCCGCGACACAACATATACTCGATGTTCATGATATAGTAATTTACTACATCTCATGTAGAACAAGCCGCGATACATCGAGTATACTCGATATATCGCCCAGCCCTCACTGCCACGCGGGTATGTCTGAGGGTTAGGGTCACAAAACACCACACATGAGGGGCGGTTGGGTGGCGCAGCGGACTAAGCGCTCGCCACTAGGGCTGTCTTAAATACTTCGAAGCTTCGTTCGATGGGCATGGGATTCGAAGATGAAAATAAAATTTGATTAAAAAAATAAAAAATAATTTTCTTTTGTTTTTTGTTGCAAAATCAACTCTGCCTCTCTTTGTTAACTGCAACAAGCAATGCCGTTTGTTATTTAAGATGAGGTCGGACTCGGGACTGACAGATTTGTGTTCATTGTGCTGCTTTTATAAAGGCTTACAATATTTCATGAAAGCAGTGTTTTGTTTGTCTAAGATTTTAAAAGGTTTAAACTTTACAGCACTGACAAAGTTGAACAAAGTGCTGTACAAGTCGCACAACATAAAAAAAAAAAAAAAGCTCTAAGCTTCGAATTAAAATAGAATCTCGGCCCTGAAGCTTCGAATTCCAAAAAAAAATTAGAAGGTCAGCCCTACTCGCCACCACCGCAGAGACTCTGGGATCGAATCCAGCTGTCAGCGGTACCTCCGGCTCGGTCAGTCGTCCCTACTAACACAATTGGCAGTGTTAGCGGGTGAGAAGCCGGTGGGGTATGTATCCTGGTCGTTGTAAACAGCGACTCCTACTGGTCGGTCGGGGCGCCTGTCAGCAGGGAAGGGATCTGGGGGAGATAGTGTGATCCTCCCACGCGTTACACTCCCCCGGTGAGAGGCCTCGCTGTCAGGTGAAAAGAAGCGGCTGGCTGACTCCACATGTATCGGAGGAAGACATGTGGTAGTCTTCTCCCTCCCCAGGCCGACAGTAGTGGGCAAAAGCGTGCAACAGCCAGGAAGGGAATTGGCATAACGACTAAATTGGGATGGGAGAAAAATACGGAAAAAAGGGGAAGAAAAGGTAGAAAAAAAGAGAAAAAACACACGTCAACACGAGTGCCACGCGGGTACGTCTGAGGGAAGCGGGTTACAAAGGAGGATTCAACAAAGCGATCCGACTCTCTCATACCATGTGTCTGGGCTGTAAAATCAAAACACCAGACAGACAAGACTCTCACACTGCGCCAGGGGACCCGAGAGCTACCCTGTAATGAGGAGGTAACCATGACGACACCTTAATCACACGATTAGGTCTTTTGATCCTCTCCCCTGGAATTATGTAAACCCAAGTGTGGAGAACAGCCATTCCCACAGTATAGCCAAGCAGCACTCGCACTCCGGATTCAAAGCCTACGCCCGGTCGCCACCCCATTTCCACAATCGAACTCGATTCCCATTCACAAGGTCCCGATTCGATATCGATTTGGTTAGGGATATTTTAGTTACAATACCAAATTTGCTCGGATATGAAAGGGATTCTCTGAGAACTAATGCGGTAAACTGTACATGGAACCCTCTAACCTGGCGCAATATTAATGTTTACATTAAGAATTTACCACAAAGCAGTTAATTCATGTTTTACATGAATGTACTTTTCATTTAACATGACCAATACACTACAGTAGTCAACACAATATAGCATATAAAACAAATTCGATTGATCTGGGATTTTATGAATCGATATCAGGTTATTCAAATGAAGATGGATTCGATTTAATTTTTTTTATGCAGCCCTACAAGGCATACAAGCACACACACACTAGGGGTGGGCGATATGGGCAAAAAAGAAATCCCAATAAATATGGCATGGGATTCTGACAATGTTGCTATTTGAAATGATATTTTATATAAATATCTTCTTACTGGCATAGAAAGGGGGTCTGTTCATTAACCAGCATGCATCCTAGAAAGAAAGTATAGCCAGTTAGCTTGATACCATTAACTACCCGTTGTAAACATTAGACAGCTCATTGCTCCTACTGCTTGGTTAAGAAGACTGGCTGGAAGTGCGCTCGCTCGCAATAAAATAACAGGAATTCTGATGCCGATCAGACTCAGAGCTTACAAATGGTCCAGAGTGCCAATTTACGCAGTGCAGCCTCAAACGTTCTTTTTTTTGTCTCAAATGCTTGCTTGGATATGAAAGTGATTCATATGAAATATATGAAGATATGATATGAAAAAGATTAGGTCATTCAAGCAGGCATTCTTGCATCGGGATAAGGGGTTGCACAAAGACATACTGGATACCGCTAGATGGCGTTTCGCGGGCATCTTAATAACGATATCACACATGATGTCATATCGCCCAGCACTAACACGTGCGCACACAAACACCAACATTAAATAACAAATGTTCTGCTAACCCAGAATGAGAGTCAGCAGTCAGTAAGTGGAGCAGAGCAAGTAGTGAGGAGGATTCGCCGTCTAAATCAACCCTAATCTCATTAGTCCTTTAACAGGCTCCAGCAGCCTGGACTCAAGACAGCCAGCAGGCAGGAAGGACAATGACTTCAGATATACAGTGTGTGTGTGTATATATATATATATATATATATATATAAGAGCTTCAGCTTCAGTTAGTGCCTCATAAAAGAACATTATAGGTGGCTTACAAAAGCTTGACACGCAATTTCCCAGAGGTCAGCTCTGCTTGTGACTGGACCTCCATGGGAAACACAGAGGAGGAGGAAGAGGGTGAGAGAGTGGTGAGCAGAGTAGAGAGAATAGGCTCTCTGAAAAAGTCCCTGTGGAAAGCGGTAACTATGTGTTTGCCAGTATGTGGGTAGTGCAAGAGTGTAATGAGGGGGTTCCGTGACACAGGCCGAGGTCAGCCAGACAGTCGGGGTGGGGGTGGGTGTGAGGGGGGGTTAAGGCTCTGACAACAATATGATGTCATCAAAGAGGGCCATCGTGACTCATCGTGACTCGGACGAGGAAGAGAAGCGGTGGAATTTTAACGAGATACTACTTATACGTGATGAAGCCATAAAACGGCATCCATAGTCTCTGGAGGTATTATAAATCAACTAAAAAAGAGAAGGGATGAAAACAAGGATGAGACATTTATATCAAAAGAAACCCACACACACACACAACTCGGAAACAAGGGGGTTTAGCCGTTTCCTCGGGAAGGAAAGTAAATTAGACTGAACTTCGTTCAAATCAGCAGCAGCTAAAGCCAAATTAAATGGGATACGTTTTGCCTCCTTGTTTGCCTCAAACAATTCACTGGATATGAAGGTAATGAGATGGCGGGAGGGACGGGGAGAAGACGCAGAGAGGGGCCATCGAGTGCAAGGGGCCAATAAAGAAGAAGAAGCCTTCCGTTGCGTCAGGCCCTCATTACCCAAAGAGGAAACAATGGTCTAATTACATCCTCGAGGACCCAGGAGATGATAGCATCTCATCTCCCCTCCCTTCAACACACACACACAGAACACCAGTAGTTCTGTAAAACACACACAGAAGACAGAACAACAGTAGTTCTGTGAAACACACACAGTGCAGGGAACAAAATTAACTTTTTGACTTACCAGCCATTCGGCTGGTAGATTTTAAAAACTACCAGCCAGGCAGATTTTTTACCAGCCAAAAATTTAAAATAGCTTTTTAGTATATCGCCATGTGTTATTATTACTATATAATACTCTCATATGCTATTTTCAATTAATATCATAAACAACATAAGGATTATTAGCATAATTTTGAGTGGACTGAAGGAATGAGTCAGCGTTAATAGTTTTAAATGCAAATAATTTATTGAAACATAGAAGTGGGGTCGGGGACACACACACTGTTTCAACTCACCACCCCCGCATCATATTGTAGTCTAGTCTGTCTTCAAACTTCCACTCCTCTCGAAACCTTTTTATATTTGAATATCAACATTATCTGTGCATCCTCAGTAATCCTCAGTTTACTACAATATACTCCTCTCCTGAGTCCTGACTAGTGACTTCATCGTCTTTCCAAACGCACGCACACACACAGAGAAAGGGAGAGTGCCCCCCCCCCCCCCCCCCCATTTCCCTTTCCCCAGTCCACACTGTCTGCTGTTCTCTATGGCTCTGCCGCTGATCAGGATTAGCTTGTTAGCTTACGCTAACATAACGTTCATTTCGGGCGATGTGGGCATAAAGGAATGGCGACGATGCAATGCATGTTAGATGCATTTGACCCGCTGTGAGAAGAAGAAAAAACCACAGACTTATTTCGGCTCGCAAAATAGGCGCACTGCTGTGTAGCTCTGCTCTCAGGGAACAAACTTAACTTTTTGACTTACCAGCCATTAGGCTGGTAGATTTTAAAAACTACCAGCCAGGCAGTTTTTTACCAGCCATTGGCGGTTGGCTGGTACTTATTTTGTTCCCTGCACACACAGAAGACAGAACACCAGCAGTTATGTGAAACACACACAGAAGACAGAACAACAGCAGTTCTGTGAAACACACACAGAAGACAGAACACCAGCAGTTATGTGAAACACACACAGAAGACAGAACACCAGCAGTTATGTGAAACACACACAGAAGACAGAACACCAGCAGTTATGTGAAACACACACAGAAGACAGAACAACAGCAGTTCTGTGAAACACACACAGAAGACAGAACACCAGCAGTTATGTGAAACACACACAGAAGACAGAACACCAGCAGTTATGTGAAACACACACAGAAGACAGAACAACAGCAGTTCTGTGAAACACACACAGAAGACAGAACACCAGCAGTTATATGAAACACACACAGAAGACAGAACACCAGCAGTTATGTGAAACACACACAGACAGAACAGCAGCAGTTCTGTGAAACACACACAGAAGACAGAACACCAGCAGTTATGTGAAACACACACAGAAGACAGAACACCAGCAGTTATGTGAAACACACACAGAAGACAGAACAACAGCTTTAATTACAGCTTTCTTACATGGCATTAGTGTGGCACATTAGGCTAAGTGTAACCTGAAATCACGAGCGTGGTGGATGGATGACATCATCGATGATGAGCACACTCAAACCTTTTGACAATGGGAGACATTAACATAAAATCAACTCTATTTAAAGTCTTTCTGGGGTACAGGCTCGACTCCTCAGAGGACAAGAATGATAATTGAAGACATCCAAGGAGACCTCTAGCTAATTCCTTTCTTCCCATTCTGTTGGCTCCGACCCCTGGGTGCCACAACCTCTGAACCATGACCCCACCCCGCCTTCCAGACAGTTCCTAAGGCTTTACTCACTTTTTTTTTTACGCATGGCAACCACCAACGAGCTATCTGGTCTCAATCAAGTATAGACAAAACACAGTGGTTTGCGTGAGTCATTGTGGCGCAAAGAGGAAGACAAAACATGCATGTAACGTGAGCGGTGTGTGTGGAGGTGAGTCATCCTTACCCTGAGTGGTGAAGAGCCACAGCCCTTCATTCAAGGCCTGGCTTTTCACTTCTTCAAAGAGATACCAGCGCCAGAGTGTCACACAACTAGTTGACTTCTAAAACCCTGGGAGAGGAAACGAAGGCTAACCAGCTCACCAGGGATCCCACTTCCCACACGTAAATTCCATACTTTTCCGGACTCATGTTTTCCAGATTTCTCTGGTAAATTTCGAAGACCGTATTTTACATCTCAAAAGAGTACAAATGACTAGATGTTTATTATGTAAATACATTATTTTAAGGTTAACCCTTTCACTACCACTCTACCAAATGATTAACCCTTTCACTGCCACACGACAAAGGGTTAACCCTTTCACAACCACCCTACAGACTGTTAACCGTCTGTGTGGTAGTGAAAGGTTAACCTTCTGTAGGGTGGTAGTGAAATGGTTAAACCATGCCGTGTATTTGTAAGGTGACCAGATTTTCCGCATCCCAAACGGGAACACTGGGTGCCCTGTGTGTATGCTGTGCATGGTGCATAATGCTGTGTCTCATCCTGGGCCTGGGTGCAGACTACAGTGGCTATAATACATACAACCTGTCTAAAGGTCAGGCACGCTCTCATCAGAGTCATAATATTAATATTCCTGTCATCGTTGCCATTTATAATCATTGCTAGTAGAACCAAAGGACTATAATCAGGGACAGACATATGTAGGCCTACAGATTAATAAGAACAAATATCATCCTTTCTATTAACCTATTTTAATTCAGGATATGTGCAAAGTAAAGTAAGATGCTTCCTAGGCTATAAAATAAGGGCAGCACTGACAATTATGTAAAGCTAGACTCTAGACCTCCAACATTGAGAGTGTGACCAAAACAATGGACAGCTAGGCCTGCTCTAATCTCATAGGACAGCTAGGCCTGCTCTAATCTCATAGGACAGCTAGGCCTGCTCTAATCTCATAGGACAGCTAGACCTGCTCTAATCTCAGGACAGCTAGGCCTGCTCTAATCTCATAGGACAGCTAGGCCTGCTCTAATCTCATAGGACAGCTAGACCTGCTCTAATCTCAGGACAGCTAGGCCTGCTCTAATCTCATAGGACAGCTAGGCCTGCTCTAATCTCATAGGACAGCTAGGCCTGCTCTAATCTCATAGGACAGCTAGGCCTGCTCTAATCTCATAGGACAGCTAGACCTGCTCTAATCTCAGGACAGCTAAACCTGCTCTAATCTCATAGGACAGCTAGGCCTGCTCTAATCTCATGGGACAGCTAGGCCTGCTCTAATCTCATAGGACAGCTAGGCCTGCTCTAATCTCATAGGACAGCTAGGCCTGCCCTAATCTCATAGGACAGCTAGGCCTGCTCTAATCTCAGGACAGCTAGGCCTGCTCTAATCTCATAGGACAGCTAGGCCTGCCCTAATCTCATAGGACAGCTAGGCCTGCTCTAATCTCATAGGACAGCTAGGCCTGCTCTAATCTCATAGGACAGCTAGGCCTGCTCTAATCTCATAGGACAGCTAGACCTGCTCTAATCTCATAGGACAGCTAGGCCTGCTCTAATCTCATAGGACAGCTAGGCCTGCTCTAATCTCATAGGACAGCTAGGCCTGCTCTAATCTCATAGGACAGCTAGGCCTGCTCTAATCTCATAGGACAGCTAGGCCTGCTCTAATCTCATAGGACAGCTAGACCTGCTCTAATCTCATAGGACAGCTAGACCTGCTCTAATCTCATAGGACAGCTAGGCCTGCTCTAATCTCATAGGACAGCTAGGCCTGCTCTAATCTCATAGGACAGCTAGGCCTGCTCTAATCTCATAGGACAGCTAGACCTGCTCTAATCTCATAGGACAGCTAGGCATGCTCTAATCTCATAGGACAGCTAGGCCTGCTCTAATCTCATAGGACAGCTAGGCCTGCTCTAATCTCATAGGACAGCTAGGCCTGCTCTAATCTCATAGGACAGCTAGGCCTGCTCTAATCTCATAGGACAGCTAGACCTGCTCTAATCTCATAGGACAGCTAGACCTGCTCTAATCTCATAGGACAGCTAGGCCTGCTCTAATCTCAGGACAGCTAGGCCTGCTCTAATCTCATAGGACAGCTAGACCTGCTCTAATCTCATAGGACAGCTAGGCCTGCTCTAATCGCAGGACAGCTAGGCCTGCTCTAATCTCAGGACAGCTAGGCCTGCTCTAATCTCATAGCTAAGCAAAGATAGTAGACTTGCACCAGACCTAAACACAACAGAATGAATCATAGTTTGTAGTGATGGCTAAACAGCCGTGTGTGTGTGTGTGTGTGCGTGTGTCTGTGCCTGAGAGGCAGGCTGCTATACTAGATATAGATTTAAAAAAAATATATATAATTTTTTTTTCAACTTGAATTCATTGTCAGAAACACTGTCGTCTATCAAATCTGTTTCCCGGTCATATTAGACTTCCGCAAACTTGCTAATTTAATAAGAGAAGGTCAGCTATCGGGAAAGGCGAGAGAGATAACAGCCCATCAACCAATGCCTGTCGTGCAGCAGCCAGTCTGACAAATGCATAATTAAATCAAACCCATAGAATTATGTAAGCCACACACTTATGGTATGAGATTGTAGCATTAGTAACAGAGTAAAAATACTTGAGTAAAGAATAAAAGTAGGCTACAGTCGTCAAACCCGGGTATTTTGGGGGAGACAACCTGCTGAAACTGGAACATATTGTATTAATTTAATCATTTCAATCTGTCCTGGGCCTACTCACTATATAGGCAGTTAAACAGACCAGTGCATTCTTATCATTAGTAACGTTATCTGGGTGCGGTTTGTTAGCTTTATAGTAGGGATGTCCGATATTATCGGCCGATATTGGCATTAAAATGTGATATCGGAAAATATCGGTATCGGTTTAAAAAATATATATATTCTTTGCATTTCTATAACCTTTATTTACCCAGGCAAGCAAGTAAGAACAAATTCTGATTTTATTTATTGTCAAAAGTATGCATAATGTTGTGTTGTTAATTCCACAACAAGAGATATGTAATGTTAATTACCTGAAATTATTCCGTTTTTTGGGGGGGGAAACCCTGCATATATCGGTATCGGTTGATATCGGTATCGGAAATTAAGAGTTGGACAATATCGGTATATCGGTATCGGTAAAAAAGCCAATATCGGGCATCCCTACTTTATAGACAATGTTTCTAGAGTTTCAGCTAAAGTTAGCTAGTCATTTGAAGGCTAGACTGACTACCGGAAGCTCGGATTCTCACCATTCATGAGGTTGGTCTCAAAGCAAGCAGTGAGTCTCTGGGTGCAGAGGAGGCTGTGACAGGACACTGTGGCCCTTCCAATGTCACCACCTCGCTAGGGATGGGTACCGAACCGAAACACGTCGGTACTACAGAGTATCGAATCAAGTGAGAAACCGATTTTTTTTTACTTTTTTTTTTTCATGTCAACGTTCACACGCACAATATATGCTTACCTAGGATTTGACTTGATTCAACAACAAAGCAGTCGGAGCAATGACAAGCCGAAAACTGTCGAAATTGTAGTTATTTGAAGTTTGGATTTTTTCTTTTTTTACGACTGAGGTAGGTAAATTAAATTTCTTGAGACTAAAGTACCGAAAAAAGGTACCGTTGGGTACCGGTATCGATTCACAGGTACCGGTTCAAATGTGAAAGGTACCCATCCCTACACCTCGCCCACCACGTTTCATTTCACACAAACTTTCTATTTAAGCTTTAAGCTTTGTATTCAATAATAGTGTGCGCCACACACACACACACACACACACTACTTGCCTTGCGACGACGTCACTTGCTCGCGTGTGCTCAGTGGCAAACATTTTGGCTGCGCTAGCTGCCTGCTTCAAATGCCCATCAAAGATTCATTGCATGATCAATACATTTTTTGATATCAAAGGGGAAGGTACCGGAGCACACGGATAATCGTTAGAAGAACTTTAATAAGGTGCAAAGAATCACTGACACTTTGATTTTCAGCACCTTATTAAAGTATTTCTGAAGACGATCGGTGTGCCCCGGAACCTTCCTCAAGTCGTTGATGACTACTGTGTCCAAAAAATCTACTTCCATATTGTGTAGGAACCCTACACTTGACACCTCTACTTTAGCACTCACCACCTTCTGCTACTTGTGTCCTTCCCCACCCCCAAACACACACACACACACACACACGGTCTCCCCTGTGCCTTGGTCATTCCTGACATGCGTGTCAGTCAGTCAGTAAGATCAGAGGGGAGCCGAAACAAAACCCTGTTGTGCATCTGTCGGCCGGAGCCCCGCCCCTCTCCCCTCAGCGCCATTCTCTGGCCAGATAAGAATTGGAGGGGGAGGCCATGGCTGGACTGAAAGCGCTGTACTGCGAGGGGGGAGCCGGTGCAAAAACCTCAGGGATGCACAGGAAGAAGAAAACTGTGTCGCGGACAATAAGAAAGTAGGTGGCGACTCGAGGGAGTCATCATTGCGGTGGAGCGGACCGGTGGGTGGGGACCAGGGGAGGTGAGGCGAGCGGTCCCCAAGGAGCAACACTCCTGGGCTGGCTAGAGACCAGACAAGGCAAACACAACCAGAGCTTTGATCTCAAGTCTTTTATGTTCCGACATCTTCCACCTGCACTGCCGCCTCCTCTCCCTCTCTCTCCCTCCTCAGCAGAGTACCATGGGACAGTAGAAAAGACATGAAATGCTACACACGGAATTGGAAATGCGCGGGGAAATCACCATCAGAGACGGCTTTTTGAAGACACTTCACAATAATGCACACTGCGAGGACACACTTTGGTTTAGAGTGTGTGTGCGCAAGTGTGTATGTGTGTGTGTGTGTGTAATGGGAGAGGGGGGCTTAAACACAACATTGTGCATTCCACCGCTAGACTATAGGGATCATAATCAATTCCGAATCTTAAAAAACATAGAACATAATAGCGTAGTTGTGAGCATACCCACCTCTTATCTCTTAACAAACAGGCCTTTTCAGTACAGAGGGGAATTCCAGCAGGATACAGACTCCTTTGAAATGGGCCCAAACCCTCTGAAGTGATACTACTACGGTAAATGAGGCCAGTCCCCAAGTAGCGATTTACAGCAGGGTCTGTGATCTTCGTACCTGCATGGTTAGGCAGATACATTATCAGACCGCTGACATTCCAGTGATTCTACCCAGAGCGCCTTGACATCTATTCATCCACCCTTCGTGTGGAGCGGGGTCGTCCAAAAGTGGAGCCCATTTGGCCCTCCGTCAGTTTTCGGTCCATTGGGGGGGGGTCTAAAAGGGTTCCAGTGTGTGAAGATAGTTTGCATGTGAATGTAAAATAGCCCAATTTAATACCTTATGTATAATTTAGAGATTTTGTTCATTACAAACAAAGAATAAAACAGGCATGTTGATGAGACCTTTTTTTTTTTTTTTTATATATATAGTTTACTTGTAATGTGCAATGGCTTTTCTTTTTTTTGGCTTACTGCCACTATAGCATACAGTGTGCTTGCCAAACAGTGTGGGCACCCGTGGTATAGGGTTTCAGAAAGGGTAGAACAATGACGCACAGAACGGGGGTAATCTTGAGTTTCAGAAAGCGTGAGCATTACAACCCGACCACAGAGACACTGTTATCGCCGACCTGGGTGTGACCGATTTTTAAAACCAATAATTAGGAACACGTGACGGACCACAATTAGTACAGAAAGAGGCCCGGGACCTTTAGAGGGAGAAATGTAAGCGATATGACAGTATGTAATTAAAAACGCTGGGCCTTATTGTAGGTAAAGGTGCCATTTAAGAGCACAAAAAGCACTGTCATGACAACCATCTGTCAAAATGAGATCATTCGAAATCAGATAAGAGTTCAAATCTGTTTCATCTTACATGTGGTGTCTGCCTCCACATACCCCATTCAACACAACAAAACATACCCACACATTTTCTGTCAACCTGCCCATTTCACTCAGAGCTCCTGAAAGGAAGGATCAGAAAAGGTTATTCCCCACTCCCCCAGTCAGTGAGAGCGATTCCTCTCAGATGCTTAAATTGTTCCAGAGAGTGACAAGGACTAATAGGAATTATAGGATTACATTATTTAGGCTACCTCTGTGTCTACTCTACAACTATATATATATATATATATATATATATATATATATATATATATATATATATCCTGACTGACTGTTCAGTGCTGCAGAATAAATATAGCCTGTCCTTTCATTTCTGCAGAACACTCGATTCTCACGCGCCCCACCCTGTCTTTCTCATGTACTCTCAAAAACAACACCACAAGAGGGACCTCGTGCAAGAGAGATTGGGGCACTGAGCATTTGACCGCAACCAGGAAATCATAAACACCCTCCTTAAGAGGCTGAGTGAGCTAACTGCAATCAGCAGCAGCCATAGTGGAATAATTGGTTGGCTCAACCATCAACTGCTCTCAATCACTGCCGTTTGTAATACTGGGCCGCTGGTCAGCTGGCTGGCTTTAGGTTCACTATGATAACTGTTAATCTGGAGCAAAGATTAGAGCTAGTAGTAATGCAACATGCTGCTTTTAAACCCTGCAGATTCCCCCCTGCTTTGTTTCAGGCCGGCTTCAAGCACACATTCACGCTCACTGATCCATAGTCAAGCATGCGGAGAATACGAACCCTGACTAGGGTGCTCTTGGCCTGCGCTCTCTGGGGTTGTGCACCCGGGAGTCCGGGCACGCCGCCCTGCACTCTGACCCCGGCTCCCGCCGTGCCGTTGGTGCTGCAGACTGCGACTGCCGCGCCGGGCCCGGCCTTCCGAGGCCTCTGCTTGATGCCGTCCAGCAGCCGCACCAGGAGGATGTTGCTCGGCAGCTCGTCCACCGCACACTCCACCAGCGTCCTGCACTCCGGGCAGCGCAGCTCGCCCCGGGACCCTAGGATGCCCTGCAGACAGCGCCTGCAGAAGGTGTGCTGACAGGGCAGGACCTTCGCTGTGGCGTCGAGCCGCTCCAGACACACTGGGCACTCCAGCAGGTCCAACAGCACAGATTCATCCATTTATCTGCCTGTTCCCCTTCCTTACTTCAGCAGGGAAAACATGGTGGTGGTGGTGGTGTGATAAGGTTCTGTTATGGAAGCACGGCCAGCCGCGTCACGTCACTCCCATGCCTCGGCTATGGCCATGGCGCCTGCATTATCTGTAAACGGAGGGTTAAGATATGCAAATCGTTCAGCTGTAAACACTGAAATAGGTCATGCTATTCAGACGAAGGCATTATGGCTGAAGTAATTATGCAGAGTTGCTTTGTGCTGGAACACAATAAATGTTAAAATCTCAATTGTCAAGACAGTATTAGGTAAAGTAAAGTCACACCAGGAACAACAACAACAACATGGAACATAATGTGAAGAATAATGGCTAGTTGATAACACTGCTGGGGACAAACTTGTCACAATGCCCCAATATTCTTTTAAAACGATCACCCATTTAATAGTGCAAAGAGATCAATTCGTCAAAGTACAATAATGCCTCGGTTGAGAGACAATACAAGTGTTGTAATTCACAGCATTAGATGTCAACAATCAGATAGGGAAATGTGCAACACTGAGCCTTTGATTGATTGAAAACTTTATTAAACAGATTGCAGAATGGGTACAGTACAGCTCAATACATACAATTGTTAAGGGGATGCAGACCAGAGAAAGACTTTAGTCTTGTTTACATCAGGGTCCCCCATTTTCAATTATGCATCGCACTGGCAGCAAAGTGTTTATCACTCCAAGGAACAAAACTCTAATCTGAAAAAAATGCTCCAGTGTGAAAATGATAACGTGTAACTTGGGTCTGAAGTGTAGTTTACTCCATGTCCTCCGAGGAGGCTACTAACGTGACTGCAGGGCAGCAGCCTGGTGACACTGGGTGAACTGCTCGTGTGTCAGGTTCACTTCAGCCCAGTAACTAACGCTACAAAGTTCGCATTCAGTCACCTACTGAATGCGAACTTTTAGTCATCCACTACTATTGCTGCGATTTCGAGTTCGCGTTACATAAATATGGCAATGTTTACACTTTGACTTTACGGTTCTTTTAGAAGTTTTTTTTTATGCCATTTTATTGAAAGTTGAGTCAAGTCGATTTCTGAAACGACTCGTTGTGTGGTGTAATTCATGTATACTTCTTGGTGCTCATTCGCCTACAAAATAACGTAGTTTAACTCATGTTACCTCTTTGAAAACAGGAGTCCTCTCTTCGTCCACCTCTCCTCTCTCTCAGTCCTCCCTCTCGACTCGCCTCGCGTTAGCCAGCTAGCTGGAATGTGCTGCTGGCTGCTACTTACAGAGTCTTTGGCGGTCAATTGGTGTAGTTCCCAGATATAGTTTCGCTTTCGGTGTTCAAGGTTGTTCCCGTGCGGCTGTATTAGAGACTTGCACACTATCTGGAGTAATTACAAACAGAGAAATTCACGCAGGAAGCGAGGCGGTGTCGGGAAAGCTGAACTCCAGCCGCCGTCCTCGAGCGCCATGATGATCGCTGCGAACGTTACTCGATTGTGTTGATGGAACATGCAGGAGAGAGAGAGGGGAGGGAGGGTGCAAGACTGTGCCCCAGCCGGGGCGTACACACAGTGTGTGTGCGAGTGTGTGTGAGTGAGAGAGAGAGAGAGACAGACACACACGTGTCTCTCTCTCTCTCTCACACACACACACACACACACACACACACACAGTCTCTCTGTGTGACACACACACAGACAGAGAGAGTGTGTGTGTGTACTGTATAATCAGCACATCCTCCCTACAGGAGAACAGTCGTAGATGTTGCATGCACCCCTCTTTCTGCATGTCGCATCAACACCATAGGCTTATCGCCTCATCTTGTCAAAAATCAGCCACAAAGAAACAAATAAACAATATGTATTTATCCTTTAACGTTATACCCAAGAAGACGTCTTTATTTGTCATGCAGCAACACACACATGTTGTGCAGTATTACCTATAGCTATTACCAAGATAGTAGGACTTTGGTCCTGAAAATATATGGTCCTAATAAACTATGTGGCAAGAGAACATAATCTGAATACCTTACCACAGCTAGTTGACCACAAGCAACACAAGCACTGTGCCTAGACACCACCCCCTCAAGAAATCGTTTGTCTTCATGTGTTGATATTCTGTTCAATCTAAGGATTGCAATAACAATCTGGATGGGGCTGGTAAGGGGGAGGGAAACCTCCCAAATAAATTCGTAGGGCCCCCAAAAGTAGTTGATGGTGGTTGTGACCATTAGTCATGTATTTCAGACTGAGCAAATGCAGTCGTAAAAGTACAACCCAACTATTGAGTACCTTTTTCTTTCCCTACAGAATGTTTAGGAAATGTTCCCCTCGTAGCATAAAATGTGGCTCCAAAAACGACTCAGAAAACAGACATGGCTTCCTGAGCCAACACAGAAATGGTCCTGTCCATCCACCAAACTACAATACATGTCTTCCACACACTCTTTTTGTGTGAAAAGCTAGACAAATAAATGTCTTCATGTTTGTGTGAGAGATAGAGAGCACTTTCAGAAGGTGGTGCTTTTATTACAAGACTCCATCAGGAAACAAACCTTTCACCCAGTAGAACCTCTACAGCAAATGCACAGCTGCCCAAGGGAGAGGAGTAAGGAATGAGAGACTGCCAAACAATTACAAAAAAAAAAAAAGATTTATATTGATCTCACTTTTGTTGAAGAGGACACTGCATACTGAGAAAGAGAGGGAGAGAGAGAGGGTGAGGATGGGTGAAAAAAAGAGCAATAAAGAGGGGGGATTTATATAGAGTTGTCCCTCTTCTGTCAGCAGTGATCCCATAGGAACTGACAGGAGCTCTCAGGTCATATTTCATCGCTGTGGAGAGAGAGGACTCCTCCCACTCACAACCTAGGCTGGGACAATAACCCCCATGCCCTCCTTTCCTGCATGGCCCTTGTGTATTTATTGCCCCGCCGCAATCGTATATTATACGCATCCAGGCCTGTTTCACGAGCTTCAGGTTATGAATTATTTTGTGCCATGTAAAGAGGCAGCGTTCGTGAGCCCTTGAGAGGTAAGGCAATAGTCCTACACAAGGACCCCGTCAGAACAAAGAAAACACAAGGTTATTCCATGCAGCCGTGTTACCGTTAGACATACAGAGGGACGGAGGAGACACACACACGATGATGGAGGTGACAGCTGTGTTATTGCCTATAAACAGGGAGGAGGGAAGCAGGGGAGAGGAGGACAGGACAAGACACGTGCCCCGTTTTCCCCCCGAAGGGATGGAACCAGACAATAGTAATGCCCTCTACAGTCACTTGCATGTAGCCTAAAGAGCAAAGCATCCTCTTGAGGGGTGTGGCGTGAAAAAGTGACAAATGGGAGAACAAAAAATAAATCAAGACCATTGGGGGGGGGGGGGGGGGTCTATGCCTTGTTTGTTACCTGGATGATTGCTGTTGCATATCATTATTGTTTACAATATGACAATCTGACATGGCCACATGAGGCACATAAGGGGAAAAAATTGCATGGGAGGTTAATTGCAAATGAGCACAGATACTCGGCCAACATCCGTTTGGCTTAATACATTATTTGCATTCCTCTGATAAGACTTTCAAACTTACTACCTCAGCCTCAGGCAAACTACTTTCAAATTAGATTAGGGACCATAGCTGAATGTCAATGAATGCTGCCTGAAAGTGTGTGTGTGTGTGTGTGTGTGTGTGTGTGTGTGTGCGCATGCTTGTACTGGTGGGGTAATTTTTCCTTTGAGAGTTGAGATCAAGCTAACCTGGGGCCTTGTGGGGAATCTGAACCTAGAACGGAATTAATTTCATTCCAAGGATAATGTCAACTGGAGAGATGCGCTGGGAGAGTGAGACAGTAACCTATTAAACATTATTTTAATTACATTTTATGATCCGTCCTTTGATCTCATGGCTAGTTCATACAGTAGTGCGTTTCAACAGGAACCTTTAGGAACGAGGTAGTATTGTTAATGTTGGTTGCACTATTCAAACATCAACACACCCATGGTTTTCTGGCTCCGTAGTCTTGTTACCTTAATATGAAATTACAAAATGGCTTTTTTCACATTTTGTTAGGATGTTAAATGTCTACCATGACCCATTAGTGGAGAGAAACAATCACTGCACCGTTAGCACTTCAAACTCATTAGTCATCACTTCAGTTTCACATCCACATCCAAAGTAAAAAAAAGTATGTACCCAAACTATTCAACAATTGCATTGACTGTTGTTGAAATTACCTTAATTAACATCATAGATTACTTTCTTTTGGGGTTCTAACTACTTACCGCCAATAAGCACTTTCAAACGGGTAGAATGGTAGCAAAATGGCTTTCAAAATGGAAATTAACCTTCAGGGCAATGGACCAAAACTCAAAATACAGATCCATGTTCTCAATCAATCAATGTGAATAATAATAATAATACTAAAATGGCTTCAATCTATCAATCTAATGACATAAAGATAACCAAAGCGGTGTGATAGTAGTAGAAATAAAAACAATATGTATATTGACTTTACCTACTTTTTACTTCTTAACACTTTGTGTGCCGGGAAACGCTTTACAGCATCATTCCCGGCCATGCTCAAGTTGCCGAAGGACGCTCTACAGCGTCTTTAATATCAATATTTCAAAAATCTGTGATCGGATTCATATTTCCCCTCCGCTGGCCTGAGATCCACCAGGAGGACCCACTGAGCTCTCTGGCGGTTCAGGAGCGCCATCTGGTGGCCGATCGGCGCAATCGCCAAACAGGAAGTGCTGTGGAGGTTGTGCTGGTCGGCCATATTACTTCCGGGCACTCGGTTTGGCTGCCGGCACTCTGGCTCGTCACAATATATAGCGATCAATTGCCAATAACTCGATAAACAACATGATTTGGACGTATATAGTATTATACAAGCTGGAAATGGTTCATCAGGATAAACATCCCATAATCGAAAACGGTCTACACCACGCTGATCGTCCAACGGCGCGAGGAAGATCCGGTAAGATTCAGCGTTATTTTCGAACGAGTTCCATATAAACTGTTATGATGAACATATGACCCACACTAGATGAATGATATAACGCTGCCCACGGAATTATAAACGATCCCCCGCCCATCCGGTCATCATCAGATCATACGTAGATCATTCTAGAAGTACGTCCAATTGAAATTTTTTATATCGCCCCGATTGCCATCAAACTGTATTTCATCATCAATATAATGCATTTGGGGCTATAGATCACGTTCTGGAGAAAGCTGCAGAAAGAGATGAAAACATACTTATACATTAGACCATACTTTACTATGAATATGTGAATGAAAAAGTTTAACGTTGCTACACAATGAACAATACATATAGGACTTTGAATGGGCCCTAATAATGGCAATGTAGCAATAGAATTAAAAAAGTTATAGCCATGCAAAGAAGGGGTACTTCTCCATAGACAAATAGAGCTGGCAATCTATGGTATATCATGAATTTAACCCATGGCACCCAAAGTGTTAACTCATTCAACGCCAGACCCGATGATAGTCGGGTTAACTCGCAGACCGGTCAGCGCCAATCACGAGTATAGTCGTGATTGGTGCTGAGCTCGCAAAAGGGCAAATACCGCTGCCTACGCCTTCCAGCTGGTATTGCACTCCATTAGAAATGGTGTAGTTTCTTTTCTGGGACGATCCGAGCCGTGCGGGCGGGGTTTAAATACTCAGGCGAGGTAGGCCTTTACAACGGTGGCATGGAACAGTAACCCTGCCCGCCCGTCAGTGTGTAACGCTTGGTAATGTGGGATGGACCTCCACGAGCAGTATTTGGAATGGCGATCAGATAATTGGATTATTTCTTTTGCATTACATCAGATACCAGGTAAGGACCATATATATAACATCTTGCGTTGATCTGATATTTCTTTCTACCCCGATCACGGCTGTCTGTGTGTGTGTATGTGTGGCTGTGTGCCGTTGGGTGCAGGAGGGGACTGGGGGAGCCTCGCGCTACGAGGCTCTTTTCATTCTTGCATGAGGAAGGATAATAGCGATAATCTAGCATTGATTTCAGGATGATTAGATAATCAGGCAAAAAATTACAACGTGTTTAGTGTATTTCACTAAAGGGCTATTATCGCGTCTTTTCCTGGGATTACTAAGAATCACCAAAACTATATTCATATTCAAAACGGTATAAAACAGAAATGTACGGATGAAAAAACAATCCGTTTTGTACATGTTGACTGGAAGCAACTCACTGACAATCGACGGGTGTATTACACACATAGCTAGAATATAAGATATATTTCTAGAATATAAGATATATTTTAAGCACTCGCAAGTGAACAAAGCGTCCCCATTGACCTACATTGCTGGCGTAATAGTGCTCTCTGGCGCCCCGACCCGTGGCGCAGAATGAGTTAATTATTATTATTATTATTTTTTACTTACTTTCTTTTTACTGTATGTAGCACACTCTCAGGGGCTCATACAGAAACAAGCATTTCATTATAAAGTATTCTGTATTTTGTTCTGACAAATAATAAACAAACTTGAAACTATGGCTCTGTACACATTCCAGATTTGACTTCCTAATCATGTATTCATCACCGTAAGGCCCGAAAACACCCCCTTCAGAAACCAATTCCACCCCTACATTGAGAAAATGAACGGGCGGCGGAATACCTCCATGTAAATACCACACAACTCCTTATTTGTAATTCACTGCCGAAGATAAAACAGCCGACTAAGCATAATGCAATTCAGAAAGCGGCGCATGAAATAGAATTTGTAAATTAGAAATTCAACAACCAAACAAATAAACACAACTACACTATAAATACTGAGCTCGCTGCGCGGCACACGACAGCAGCTACTTCCTCATCCGTGGTCCTGGAACAGAGCCTGGCTACAGGGAAACGAGTGTGTGTGTGTGTGTGTGTGTGGGGGGGGGGGGGGGGGGGTTATTCCATGCTCTTCTAGCATTACAAATATGTAAGCAGTGAAAGCATGCAATATCATCCGTGAACATGGGACGGGCCTGTAAACCCCATTAAAACGAGTGAAAGAAGTGTAGATGACACGGTCAAATGGGATGGAACATCACTTACATTTTATCCATATTAGGAGTGGGGATGTTGCATATTAAGAATAGGGATTCTGCATATTAAGAATAGGGATTCTGCATATTAAGAATAGGGATTCTGCATTAAGAATAGGGATTCTCTGTATTGGTCCTCATTTGTGTACTTCTGCACTTTAACTCAGATTTAGTAACACTGGATACAATTATTATAGAGTGGGGATTCTGCATATTAAGAGTGGGGATTCTGCATATTAAGAGTGGGGATTCTGCATATTAAGAGTGGGGATGCTGCATATTAAGAGTGGGGATGCTGCATATTAAGAGTGGGGATGCTGCAGCCAGATACTCAAGCGAAGGTTGAACTCGGGAGGAAAACCACCAAGGCTTCCCCTGGCATCCTAACCTCCAATATGATTTAAGAACATTAGAGGTCATCTTGATTTACAGTATTGAACCAGAGGGAACCCTGCTCCTACATATAAATCTTGCTTCCTGACAGGAGGTTGAGTGGGTCTCTTAAAAGCATCTGGGTGAGTGTTGTGTGAGAGCAGCCATTACCAGAGGTCACCACACACACAGCAAAGATTTGTGAAAAGCATAAAATAAATGGTTTTGAAACCACTGCAATCTTTTGACGAAAGACCACTGCATCTAGTTCCAATATCCAAGTCCATCCAGTAGTAAAATAAATGAGAAATATGAAGACAGTTTAAAAAGAAAAACAACCTTTATTTAATATAAATATTTACATTAGGTCCTTAATTATCAAACAGCCATTATATTTTAATACCCATACCTTCTCTTATCTGTACAATTATCTGTGCAGAATATCAAGCTGATACACCTCACAAACAGCGCTCCGTGCAGCCGCTTTGCTACAGTATGATGGCAACACACACCACTCTCGCATGAAATGTAATCTTCCCTTTTTAAAATTTAATAAAATAATAATAATAAAAAATATAATTTAATATATAATATAATATAATAATTTTGTGCTTCACCAAGAAATTTGGTCAGCAGCTGCTGGCAAGTCTACCATGGTTTCCACTGTACTTGAATTAGAGTATCGTAATTGACCAAGCCCGCCCTATTTTCTTGATCCTCCAATCACAACGGTTGCTTCCCCTGTTGCCGTCGTTACAATTGGAGGATAAAAAAAAGTCGGCGAGGCTTGAGATCAATTACGATACTTTGGTACATGGCAAGTAAATACACTGATGTTGCTTACTTCAGTTCATGTACTGTAACCACCTAAATGTCCTGAAAAGGATGTAATCTGCAGAACACTGAGACTAAACCTTATAAGTGTAAGTTGTACGTGTAACGCCCGGCCTCATAACTTGAAACAGTCGACTCTGAATGGACCGTGAAACACATTGAACGTGATGCTATCAGCAAAGGTGGCAATGCATACAGCGCGTGTAGGTATTTAAACAATTCATAAGCACAGACATCCATGTCTAGTCAGTTAACTTTGGTTAATAAGAAACGTGATACTGGATAATAATGTCTGTTAGAACATTGCGCCAGGTGCTGAAAGTCTAAGTATGAAATACAGTCGTAAGTGTTACTAGTTACTCATCATGCCAGTGTGCCTGAAACACTTTTAGATGCGTGTGGCCCCATACCCCTCCTCATGCATAGACCCTTCCGCCAGACCCCGTGCATCATGGGAAGACTTCAGATGGCTAGCAGATTGTCGTAGCAGCCGGCAGCTTCGTCGCATTCATCACCACTACTCGTCATTATCTACAACAGGCGGATGGTGGGGGGGGGGGGGAGAGAGAGAGAGAGAGAGAGAGAGAGAGAGAGAGAGAGAGAGAGAGAGAGAGATTGTACATCATATTATTAAGAGGAATAAATCAGTAGATAGCTGGTAGGCTGAGTGCTTGAATACACAGAGCCCTCTGGGGTCATTGGTCAAATCATCCCTCCTAATCTGAAGTGATGGGAGAGGAGCTAATGACTCGGGATGCCAAGGACAGCAGTGAACTTTGACCCCAGAGCGCTTTCGCATAGATCAGCCATGAATGGCGGAAGGGCGGGGGTGTTAGGCAACACAAACCTTTACTAAGATAACACACAGCGGAATTAGCCCCAGAGACGCGCATTTCCTCACACTTTTTGGCTAATTTATTTAGGAAGAACAAGAAGGTAGAATGAAGATTGAATGAAGATTCTTATTCATTAAGTCTGAGAGAGAAGTTCATGGACCATGTGAAACTTGGAGGCAGAAGGGTTGGGGTTCCTGTTATTAATGGCCACACAAACCAGCTGCAAAATGTAGCCGCTGCTAATGCTCAATGAATGTTTCATGTTTCATAATTCTTGGAGAAAAGGGTCTGAGGAGAGGACGTCACTCATACCGTACAGAAAAAGAAAGAAAAAAGAAAAGAAAAAAAAAGGTAAAAATTGATATAAAATGGAAATGAGTAAAAAATGTAATAAAAAGGAATAGTTCTGTGAGACAAAGAGCTTCATCTGAAGACTCTGCTCTCATCCTGAGGGAGATATGTCAGACTCCAGTGGAGCCCTCAGCCTCCTCCTCCTCCTCCCTAGCTCCCTCCCTCCCTCCTCCTCCCTAGCTCCCTCCCTCCCTCCCTCCAATCCACCCAAGCCCACATCTGACAGCCCTGACTTGGCACAGAAGGTGGAGGCAGACAGACAGTCTTAAGGGTGTGTTTCACATCTACTTAGTCCCTACGTGACTGGGTAAAGCCGTAGGGGCGTTAGGAGGGAGAATAGGATTTGGCAGATTAGATTAAACTGCTTTTGTGCCCCCTCTCTCTCTCTCTCTCTCTCTCCTTCTCTCTGTCTTTCTCTGTCTCTTTCACTCTCTCCCTCTCTCTCTCTCTCTCTGTGTGTGTCTCTCCCTATCTCTGTGTCTCTCTCACTCCGTGTCTCTCTCACTCCGTGTCTCTCTCTCCATATATATCTCTCCCTGTCTCTCTCTCACTCTGTATGTGTGTGTCTCTCTCACTCTCTCCCCCTCTCTCTCACTCTGTGAGTGTGTGTGTCTCCCTCTCCGTGTCTCTCTCACGGCGCGTGGCCAGGCACACCGAGTCCGACTTCAGAGCAAAGTGCACGGAGGAAGGCACATTTACATTGGAACAGCTGTAAATGCCTAGTCTATTGCGAAGTCAGTCCCCGTTTGAAGATTATTCTAAAGATTTCCAGTTCCAGTGTTCTATTGTCCATTTTGCATGTATAACCAGTTATTATATAATTAATTAGAATGTTAGAATTCATTTTAGAATGATGATCAGTGTGACTGTACTCCTGAAAAAGTATAGTAATATGGTTTATTTGTATTGGGAAACATACAGACACATTAGCTGGTTGAACAACATCTATATGTGTGGTAATAATGCAGATATTGAGTATATTTCTGTGAAAATGCGCGTGGCGCACGCCTCTGAATCCAACCAAAGCGAAAACGATAGCTTCCAGCCCGTGCGCGGCCGGTGGGCACAGCTACGTCCGTTAACATGGGAGCCAAAGTGAAGCGCTGGTCGGTCGGTCGCGCGCGGCTGGTGTGGCTGGGCTGTCACTCGGTCTCTCTCTATATATATATATATATTAAGGCTGTCAAAGTTAACGCGGTATTGGGGGAGCTCCCGTAGCTCACCGCATATCTCGGCGCTATTTCTGCGTCGGGGAAAACCGTGCTCGTCACGGATCTGGGGGACACGAGTTAGATTCCCGGACCCGCCGTCATTTCTCAGAATGTCTTCCCCTGCTCTACATCCCATTTCAACCTGTTTCTGTCGGTCATGCTTGACCAGAAAAGCGATAAACGCTAAAAAATAAAGTTTAAAAAAAAAAAATAATAATTAACGCGGTATTAACGCGTTATCGCCCGATTCTATTAACGCCACTATTTTTTTTAACTCACGATTAACTTAAATTTTTTTTTTTTAACTAGACTTCACTCAGGTGTATTATTGATGCTCTCATTGATACTATGTTTGTTTCTGAAGTGTGTGTGTGTGTGTGTGTGTGTGTGTGTGTGTGTGTGTGTGTGTGTGTGTGTGTGTGTGTGTGTGTGTGTGTGTGTGTGTGTGTGAGAGATATAGAGAGAGAGGGGGGGGTGAGAGAGATGAGTAAGGGGCTAGAGAGAAAGAGAGCTGGGAGAGTGTGTGTGTGAGAGAGAGGGGGGGTGTGTGATTACTCAGCCCTTGTGTGGGTGAATGTAATAAGTTCCTAACGTTTTCTTTCCCCTATTATTTCATGCACACTTTATTCATTGTTTTAAATTATTATTTTCTTTTAAGTTATTTTGTGCATCACTCGGTTTTGAATTTGATGCAAATTTGCAATGCATGAGGGTCATCCTTTTGTGTTAAATGGCTGCATAAAGCAAGCATTTGTTGACTTGCATGTTGATAAGAGTATTAAAACTTGGAACTTGAAAAAGATCTGTTTAAGGTAAAAACTAATTATTATTATGAGATTAATCGCGAGTTAACTATGGACAATCATGCGATTAATCGAGTTAAATATTTTAATCGATTGACGGCACTAATATATATATATCCCTGTCGCTGTGTGTGTGTGTCTCTCTCTCTCACACGGTTCTCCACTATTGAAAAAAACAAAAACACTTTAGACGGCACAGTTGCCTGAGCAGAACAATTAAAAGGAGGTACACATGCATGTCTGTGGTTTAAACAAGAGATGCTGAAACAAAGAAGCAGGGATTGCTGTGGGAAACCAGGGAGACAACGGAACAAAGAGAGGAGGAGTAAACAACAACACCCTGGACGACTGATCGGTGCTTAAGATGAGATTCAAATCAAGTTCACTGAATCTGTGCTTAGGATGAGATTCAAATCAAGTTGGGAGGACAATGGGTCTCATTCACCAACGGACTTAGGACAAAAGATCAATCAAACAAATTTTTGTCTTAGTGCTACTTCTTCCTTGCTACCCGTTGAATACAGGGCAATCCCGAACCTCTATTTCCACATGGCCCTCGCATTATAATGAGCTGGACAGGCGTGTCTGTATGCAAATTAAGTAAATGGGAACGCACGTTCAAGTTTGTCAATGAGTGACGCATCTCATTCTGGGCATCGCAGCTGTGATCATGTTGGCGAGTTAAGACAGCCTCTCCACGCGTTGGTGAATCCGGGTGTAATTGTCGTCGACTTTCTCTTATGACCTTCCAAGGTGGTTGTCGTAAGAGAAATCTTATGGTGAATGAGACCCAATGATGCTTTTCAGAGGGAAAACAGGGAAATGATGATTGATCATGACAAGATGATTTCAATACCAACCCTCTTGATACGCCCCGTCTGCCATCACCAGGTGCAGGATGTTGGGATACAGGTGCTGGTGCTCTGTTCCCAAAATGTTCAAGACCAAGCTGGAGCCCAGGTCGATGTTCTCATCTTCATCTTCGTGGATAGCCTTCAGACACAAGAATACAGTCATGTCTCTTTTTGTGTGCCATTCTACCTTTTCTCCCCCAATTTTCGTTATGCCAATTCTCCCCTGGCCGTTGCTGGGGAGGGTGTAGACTACCACATGCTGCCCTACCATCGGTCTGGGGAGGGTGTAGACTACTACCACATGCTGCCCTACCATCGGTCTGGGGAGGGTGTAGACTACCACATGCTGCCCTACCATCGGTCTGGGGAGGGTGTAGACTACTACCACATGCTGCCCTACCATCGGTCTGGGGAGGGTGTAGACTACCACATGCTGCCCTACCATCGGTCTGGGGAGGGTGTAGACTACTACCACATGCTGCCCTACCATCGGTCTGGGGAGGGTGTAGACTACCACATGCCGCCCTACTGTCGGTCTGGGGAGGGTGTAGACTACCACATGCTGCCCTACCATCGGTCTGGGGAGGGTGTAGACTACCACATGCTGCCCTACCATCGGTCTGGGGAGAGTGTAGACTACCACATGCTGCCCTACCATCGGTCTGGGGAGGGTGTAGACTACCCCATGCTGCCCTATGTTGGTCTGGGGAGGGTGTAGACTACCACATGCCGCCCCACTGTTGCTCTGGGGAGGGTGCTATTTCATTAAAATAGTCTATTGCCTTGTACCTTTTAAATGCTAAAAGGGAACAAATATCTTATAGTATGTATTATTATTATTATTATTATTATTATTATTATTATTATTATACCATACCTTTGTATGCATCCATGACGGTATATAGACCTTGATATTCGGTATACCTCACAGCCCTATTTAGCGGTATGCAATAAATAAATAAGAAGGTCCCATACCTTAATTTTATTGTAGGCCTCAATGAAGTTCTCGAAGCCAATCTGCTGCTCCAGGTTGAAGCGCAGCTCCTCAAGACGACTGAAGATGCTGTCCTGATGTTCCGCCTCTTGATCCTCCTCCTCATCTTCATCACTGACATCTGCAGCCCAGCAGGAAAACAATGAACCCATCACAAATCCTGCCCTCTTTTCTTGACCCTCCAATCACAACTGTTGCTTGAGGGAAGCAACGGTTGTGATTGGAGGATCAAGAAAAGATGGGGGGGGCTTGAATCCTCTTTATCATAGTATGTAGTACCTTTGCATGCTTACAGTGTTTCAAACAGGCTCTTTAGTTCAATTAACCTATTTCAAACCCCACCCTCTTTTCTTGATCCTCCCATCACAACCGTCGCTTGAGGGAAGTGATTGGAGGATCAAGAAAAAGAGGGCAGAGCCTGGAGTGGGTTAAGTCGGGCCACCGAAAGGAATGTGTGCACTGCACGTGAAACTAGAAATATTTTTAACGTGCCAATTCAGTAGTTTGGGAAATCCGTTTGCGGTGGGTCTATCTGAAATCTGTTTGTGTTGGGTCTATCTGAAAACTGTTTGTGGTGGGTCTATCTGAATTCTGTTTGTGGTGGGTCTATCTGAATTCTGTTTGTGGTGGGTCCATCTGAAATCTGTTTGTGGTGGGTCATGGGTCTATCTGAAATCCGTTTGTGGTGAGTCATGGGTCCATCTGAAATCTGTTTGTGGTGGGTCTATCTGAAATCGTATGTGGGCCACCGAGGAGAATCCTTTGAATTATTTTTGGGACTTTTTAAATACTTTTTTAAAGTCCAAATAGGGGAAACACTATTACAATTCCAGCGAACACAGCAACACCAGCTCCTCCAGCATCAGTCTCACCTGACTGCCACTCTTCATTGAGCTGGCTGTCACTGCTGTGGTGTTCCCCACCCACTCCGTTAGCGAGCGGCTCCCCAGCGTCCTCGTCACCAGGGCTCCCGTTGGAGCCTTCCTCCTCTTCATCATCTTCCTCCTCGTCATCCTCGTCATCCACAACCATCCGATCATGGTGGTCATCATCCTCCTCCTCCTCCTCCTCCTCCTCCTCCTCCGCGGCCCGCCCGTCGAGAGGCTCTTGCTCGTCGTTCCCGTTGAAGTCCCCCGCCTCGTCCTCGGGGGGGCTCCCGTCGAAGTCCCCCTCCTCCTGCAGCAGCCTCTCCATGGAGGCCCTGAGATCCCGCAGGTCTTCATCCTCGTACGCGCTGAGGGAGGGACAGCACACTACCGATTACACACAGCATGCCTAGCCTTAGCCATGCATGCGGTATGTTGTCATACTGAGTAGAGGCATTCAGCGTGTTAACTAGAACACTCCAGGGTGCAATGTGCATTATGAAGAAGTGTGTGTGTGTGTGTGTGTATGTATGTGTGTGTATGTGTGTGTATATGTCTGTGTGGATGTGTGTGTGTGTGTATATACGTCTGTGTGGATGTGTGTGTATAAGTCTGTGTGGATGTGTGTGTGTGTGTATAAGTCTGTGTGGCTGTGTGTGTGTATAAGTCTGTGTGGATGTGTGTGTGTGTGTGTGTGTGTGTGGATGTGTGTGTGTGTATAAGTCTGTATGAATGTGTGCCTGTGTGTATATGTCTGTGTGTGTGTGTGTGTGTGTGTATGAGTCTGTGTGAATGTGTGTGTGTGTGTACACGTCTGTGTGAATGTGTGTGTGTGTGTGTGTATAAGTTTGTGTGGACGTGTGTGTGTGTATACGTCTGTGTGAATGTGTGTGTGTGTGTGTGTGTGTATATGTCTGTGTGAATGTGTGTGTGTGTGTGTATAAGTCAGTGTGAATGTGTGTGTGTGTGTGTGTATACGTCTGTGTGGATGTGTGTGTGTGTGTATTAGGGGTGTAACGGTACACAAAAGCCACGGTTCGGTACGTATCTCGGTATTGCGGTCACGGTTCGGTACGATTTCGGTACAACAGGAAAAAAATATTTATAATTATTATTATATATTTATAATAATTATTATAATAATTATTATTAAATATAATAATATTCTATAGGCTTGCCGTAGTAGTCAGTGATACTGGTGTCATTCTGTGTTCAGGCATCCACAGAGTAAATTAATTGCCTACTGCACCTTTAACAACAACTTAGTTTCAGTTTCACTTATAGAGAGGATTTAACTTCACTTGAAACCGAGACTGAAGAAGACTAGAGAACAGATGACATGTTACACAACAATGGCAGAGGATTATCAATATTTTGGATTTAATAGCAGCAACTGGAGACGAGCTCAGATGATATGGTGGTATGTTGTGCTTTTATTTTTTCTCCGATCAGCTGTGAGACTCCGCGGTCCGCTGGCAAAGGTTGACGTGTGTGTTCGCACGCGCGTGTGTCTTTTGGTTATTGGGCGAACAAGAAAACGAAAGAAAACTGCAAAATTGTAATGACCCTGCTGTGTTAAACATTTAATTAATTCATCATGGTTTTGTTTTAGGGACAAATAGGCTGTAGTAAACAGGAGAGGAGGAGGGGAGAGCCGAGTGCAGAGTGTCAGTGCGCTTGTTGTTAATTCTGTCCGCTTGTCATTGTGCCTGAGACGTATTCTTCGTATCACTGCGCGTACCGCACCGTGATGGCCGTACCGTGAATTCGCGGGACGAATACACGTACCGTTACACCCCTAGTGTGTATACGTCTGTATGAATGTGTGTTGTGTGTGTATACGTCTGTGTGGATGTGTGTGTGTGTGTGTGTGTGTGTGTGTGTATACGTCTGTGTGGATGTATGTGTGTATAAGTCTGTGTGGATGTGTTGTGTGTGTGTATACGTCTGTGTGGATGTGTGTGTGTATACGTCTGTGTGGAAGTATGTTTGTGTGTATAAGTGTGCGTGTATAAGTCTGTGCAGATGTGTGCGAGTCTATAAGTCTGTGTGGATGTGTGTGTGTGTATAAGTCTATGTGTGTGTCTGTGTGTGTGTGTGTGTGTGTGTGTGTGTGGATGTATGTGTGTGGATGTGTGTATAAGTCTGTGTGGATGTGTCTGTGTATACGTCTGTGCAGATGTGTGTGAGTCTATAAGTCTGTGTGGATGTGTGTGTGTGTATAAGTCTGTGTGTGTGTGTGTGTGTGTGTGTGTGTGTGTGTGTGTGTGTGTGTGTGTGTGTGTGTGTGTGTGTGTGTGTGTGGATGTTTGTATAAGTCTGTGTGTGTGTATATATAAGTATGTGTGTATAAGTGTGTGTGTATACGTCTGTGTGGATGTGTGTGTATATAAGTATGTGTGTATAAGTGTGTGTGTGTGTGTGTGTGTGTGTGTGTGTGTGCATGTCTTACTCCTCTGTCTCTGACTGATCCTCGTCCTTAGCCGCCTCCTCCAGGTCTTCTATTTCCAGGTGGTTGTCAGGGGCAACGGTCCCGCTAGCCACAGGAGGTTCCCTCTGAGGGCTGAAGAGGCGACTGAGGTCTGGGAGAGAGCAGGTCCTCAGCATCTGACAGCAACACAAACACCCTTATTACCACCACACACACACACTGCATACATACATTCCATCGTCCCAGTTATGACAACGTTCGTCGGGATTATTATCGGAGGAAAACCTGAGGACACATGCATATGGGTGTGGGAGTATGTGTGTGTGTGTGTGTGTGTGTGTGTGTGTGTGCATGAGAGAGGCCAAGGCAGGGTCCAGTGGAGTGGCCTCTGGTATGGTGACACATCAGAGATGTGGAAAGATTGCATTAGTAACGCTCTATATATATATATATATATATATATATATATATATATATATATATATAAAAGTGTCCCTGATGGAGGTAATGAAAGATGTAGGATGATGGATGTTCTTTCTGTCCTATCAGGCCCACTACTGTTCCAGACAATGTGATTAATAGCACTCGCACCATCCCAGGCCCCCTCATTAATAAAGACAGAGCGTCGACCTAAAAATACCCCAAAACCCCCCGATATTTTCAGCAGAGAGAGAGCGTTTCCTTAGCCCTTCAACCAGCTGCTGGCCAGGCTGAAATACGTGCCATCCTCATGCGTCTCACTATATAACGCCTGAATATCATTGCGGGGGTCGCACGCCGAATTCCGCATGCCATTCATTCATTCCACAAAGTAATGATACTTCCCATTTAGGAATTTATTTCGGAATCAGTTATGGAATTTGAAAACGTTGAGAAATGTGGATGTTTTGACTAGGATGCCGTTTCCAGTCAAGACACAGAAGCATTTGTTTTGAAGTCACGCTCCATTGTTGTTGTTATTGTTCACCTTGGGGTTGTTGGCGTCGAACATGCCCGTGGAGAGGCCAATGAGGAGCGCGTCGTGGTGTTTGGAGCGGAGCGGTGAGACGGAGCGGGAGCGCGAGGCCAGGGAGGACGAGGAGTCGTCCATGGAGGACTGGGCGGAGAGCATGGCCAGGGCCGCTGTGCGCCGGTGGGCCGGGGAGCACAGCCTCAGAAACAGTGGCTCCTCGCAGGCCGGCAAGCCTGGTGACGAGAGAGACAGCGGTTACCTTTAACCCTTTCACTACCACATGGATAACCCTTTCACTGCGACAATACAGATGGGTTCACTACCACACTACAGACGGTTAACCGTCTGTAGTGTGGTAGTGAAAGGGTTAACCTTCTGTAGTGTGGTTGTGAAAGGGTTAAAGGTAGAATCTGTAATGTCGTCAAAACAGCGACTTCGAGACAAAACAATGACAACATGGTACTGCGCTTTGCTTTCATCTTATGTGGGTGGTTGGAGTTCAGTGGGTATAGAGGAGGGGTTACTTCTGCTGGCCACACCTCAGGCTCTACCAAGAGAGGTCTGGTAGGAATTCACAGTATAATAAAGTTACTAAACTCCAACCCACACGTCGGACCAAAACAAAAAAGTAAACAAAGTGCAACACCAAGTGGGGCTCTTTTGCCTAGAGGTCACCGTTTCATGGCAGATGATACCTTTAAAATGACACTCTACCTTTAAATACCTTAAAATGCGGGCTCACAAGCATACATTCAATAAAGGTCACCAGTGTATCTCTGTGGTGATAAGAATCACAATCCTACATTGTGTGTAGGGGGTAGTCCAGGGAAAGTTAGGCAGCTAGTTAAGCTAAACCTGGCCTAACTGTACAATTGTACCAGGCCAGATCATATGGCCACTGGTTAAACAGAAACACCATTGTTTATGGATGAAATACAATACTTTTATAATATAATAATAATATAATCTTGGTGCTGCGGGTGACGACCATACTGTGCTGGCTATAGGGAGGTGTAGTGGTTACGTCATTGTTGTTTCCGGCCGGTCCACCTCGCTTGAAATTGTAATGTATTTCCAATGGACACATTTCTAAATAGTCTACCGGTAGTTTAAAACAAATAAAGCATGAGAATTGGCATGGTGTACCTTTCTGTGTGTATTGATACGCAATCTATAGCTCAACATGAAACAATTTGCAATTAATCGTAAAGTAATTACGTATCATTTTATTTCAACCAGAAATGCTTAAACAATAATGTTAGCGATAGAAGGGAACTCATTTTGTGCACAAATGGAAAGCTTGCCAATGTTCATGAGGCAGAATTATTACAATAGCCGATAATACATTTTTCCAATGATAAATCCCTATATGGGTGGGAAACTAAAGTGATGTCAGACTACACCTCCCTATAGGATAAACACCACTACAGTTTTTTTTCATCAGCATTTTTTATTTTTTTTTTTTTTTAACTTTATTTTTTAGCGTTTATCGCTTTTTCTGGTCAAGCATGACCGACAGAAACAGGTTGAAATGGGATGTAGAGCAGGGGAAGACATTCTGAGAAATGACGGCGGGTCCGAGAATCGAACTCGTGTCCCCCAGATCCGTGACGAGCACGGTTTTCCCCGACGTAGAAATAGCGCAGAGATATGCGGTGAGCTACGGGAGCTCCCCTCATCAGCATTTTTTTATTTAACTTTTGATACAAGTAAGCATCCATCAGGTATTGATAGTGATAGGAAGTGATAGACACCTCTCCTCCATCTCACCTGAAGATTCTGTCTGCTTTTCTGTCCTCCTTCCCAACTCCTTGGTCTCCGCTGGTCTCCCGATGCCCTCTGGTGTCCTAAAAGGGAAGTGCACACAATTGCAATAAACTAATGCTCAATAACACCCACTATTCATGTGCTTTTAATAGGACCATATCATGGGAGATGACTACTTGTCACAGTGCGGATGTGGAGCGCACACAGATCGGAGCTGCTTCTGCCCTGTGCCCATGTTAATCACTTTCACTGCCACACTACCAAACGGTTAACCCTTTCACTGCGACAATACACAGAAGGTTAACCCTTTCACTGCCACACAACAGCAGGTTAACCCTTTCACTGCCACACTACAGGAGGTTAACCCTTTACCATCACACTACCAACGGAAACCGTCTGTAGTGTGATAGTAAAGGGTTAACCTTCTGTAGTGTGGCAGTGAAAGGGTTAATGGACGAGTGCGTCCCACATGGACTGTACACTTGGCTGGCGGGCTAGGGTTGGGTACTGAACTAGGTACTGCCAAATCTTCAGCACCTTGAGATTGTTTCCTTCCAGTAGCATCATCCTTTTCCAATACACACAGTAAACCTTAACATTAGCGTTGCAGTGGGGCAGGGTGCACGAGTTCGCTCTAACTCTAGTTTGAACATGGATACTTGCTCTTTGCAAAAGTGACAATTTTATTAATTATTAATTAATCATTATTAATTAACCCTTTAATCGCCGTTGACGCTTTTCAGCGTCATTCCCCGCCATGCTTATTCTGCCGATGACACTGTACAGCATCATTGATATCAATATTTCAAAAATCTGTGATCTAAATCATATTTCTCCCCCGGGGACATTATATCTACTGGTGAGACCCTATCAACTCTCTAGCGGTTCAAGAGCGCCATCTGGTGGCCGATCGGCCGCTCGCCCAAACAGGAAGTGATGCGGATGAAGTGGTGCTCACCCATATTTCGTCCGGGCACTCGCTATCATTAGCAGGACTCCATCTTGACACAATGTATGGCGATCGGTTACCAATAACTCGGTAAACAACATGATTTGGACGTATATACTATTATACAACCTGGAAATGGATCGGATATTTCGACATCCCATAATAGAAAAGTTTTTGTTCCATGCTCATCTCCCAACGGCGCGAGGAAGCTACGGTGAGTTTCAGCGTTATTTTTTAATTTCTTCGATACTAACTGCTCTGATGATCATATCACCCACACTAGATGAATGATATAACGTTGCCCACGGAATTATAAACGACCCCCCGCCCATCCGGTCAACATCAGATCATACGTAGTAACTCCTAGAACCACGTCCAGTTGACATTTTTTATCTCGCACAGATTCCTACCAAACTGTATTTGATCATCAATATAATGCATTTGGGGCTATAAATCAAGTTCTGGAGAAAGCTGCAGAAAACGATAAAAACATACTTATACTTTAGACCGTATTTTAGTATGAATATGTGAATGAAAAAGTATAACGTTGATACACCCTGAACAATAGATATAGGACTTTGAATGGGCCATGGTAATGTCAATTGAGCAATACAATTTAAAAAGTTATAGCCCTGCAAAGAAGGGGAACTTCTCAATGTTAAATAGGGCAGGCGAGGGATGGTAAATTATGAATTTAACCCCGGCGATCAAAGGGTTAATTATTATTGTTGTTTATTATTATTGTTTACCAGAGAGGAGATCCGGTACAAGAATCTAGTTCGTTGGTTGACCTTTTTGATTACATTGGATGCCATTTTGTCACAGGAAAGATTTGCCTCTAGGATGGAACCTAGGTATGTAATTTCATCTTTCCTTGTGACAATATTGTCACCCACTGTAACTGAGAAGCCGTCGGTCTTGCTGAGTTTGTTATTTGATCCGAAGAGAATGGACTCTGTTTTTCCCAGGTGTAATGATAGTTTGTTATCAGCGAGCCAGGTGCAGATTCTGCCGAGTTCCGAGCCGAGGGCTTTTTCAACCTGCAACTTGTTCTTGTCAGAGACTAGCAGGGCTGAATCGTCCGCGAACAGGAACAAGTTGCAGTCACAAGCGGACGACATGTCATTTGCATAAATTAGGAACAGTAACGGTCCTAGTATGCTTCCTTGTGGAACACCTCAGCTCACTGGGAGGGGGGGGGGGATAGAGTACCGTTTACCTCCACCATCTGTGCTCTCCCCTCCAGGTAGGATTGCATCCAGACAGTCTATCAAAACCAATTGCTTTTAGCTTGTCAATCAGAATGGAGTGATTGAGAGTGTCGAAGGCCTTTTGTAGGTCCAGCATGACCATGCCGCAGTATTTGCCCGCGTCCACCTCTTGTTTGATGTGGTCGTTCAAATAGAGAAGGCATGAGTCAGTGGAGTGGGATGTTCTGAAGCCAGATTGGAATTCGTAGTTTCGATTTTTTTTTCCACAAGGTACTTTTTGACCTGTTCGTATACTATTTTTTCCATGACTTTCGAGATGGAGGTAAGAATAGAAACAGGGCGGTAGTTGCCTGGGTCCAATTTGCTGCCCTTTTTGTGCAGGGGGGTTACTCTCGCCATCCAAGTTGACTCCAGAGTATTCTGTGCTTCTCGGATGTTGAGGAGTAACAAAACTAGCTACAGAGTTTTACTGCGAGGTCTGCGTTGGTGAATGAGAGAGCCAGCTGTGACGACCCAGGGATGTGTTCCAAGAGCACCAGTGGTTGAGAATGAGCTACACAGTTGTTTTCACACATTTAACTGGTGTTTCTTCTTTTTTTATTATTGTCATTTTTTGTATTATTATTATAATTATTATTATACAAAATATTCTAAATAAATAACAAATAAAAAAAAAAAAAAATTATATAACCGAAATTATATTTTTGTTATTACAGAACCGGTATGGGTACTGCCTACGCTCCAGTTTTCTGCTTCACTCCAAGTGGAAGATACACACACACACTGGACGTGGATTTCATGGAAATATACTGTAGCCTTTTGGCTGGATGTGTGGGAGGAAAGTGCAGTTGGTATGAACAAACACACAAGGCGAGGGGCACGTCCATTAACTTTGTGTGTGTGTGTGTGTGTGTGTGCGTGTGTGTAGAGGTCTTGACTCACCCTGGCTGCTGGGCCTGTTGCTCCCAGGCCTGCTGTACTCCAGCGGGGAGACGTGAGGCCTGCTTTAGGCCCTCCCCCAGGACCAGAGACTCCAACTCTGCCAGATCTGTAAGCATTCAGGTCAGATGTGATCGTCTTATACCTTTCCTGTCTGAATGAGTTGGAAATGTTGACCAATAGCTGCTCAAGGTTATGTACGAACCCTCAACGTCACCAAGGTCTGGCGGCATAGTCAGTCTCTCCTCTGCGTTAGTCAGAGTTCTCTCCTGACCTTTAACCTCAGGGCTCTGAACTACTGCAGGTGGGCTTGGCTTAGGGGGTATCACTCCTCTAGCTGCACTCAGACGCTCTGCTGCTGTCGTCTGGTTAGGCCCAGCTGTTGTCTGGTTAGGCTCAGCTGTCGTCTGGTTAGGCCCAGCTGTCGTCTGGTTAGGCCCAGCTGTCGTCTGGTTAGGCTCGGGTGCTGTGGTCTGGTTAGGCTCGTCTGAGAAGATAATTGGCTCATTAGAGAGAGAATTACCTATCTGGTATATGATAATAATAATAATAATAATAATAATAATCAATTCTCTGACATAAACTGTTATAATAGGGCGGCTAGGTGGCCCAGTGGGCAAGGCGCTCGCCACCAACGCAGGAGATGCTGGGTTCGAGCCCAGCTCTCGGCGTTGCTACCAGCTTGGCTGGTCGTTCATACTAATACAATTGGCAGTATTAGGGGGTGGGAAGCTGGTGGGTGGGGATCGGACGTTGTGGACAGCGACTCCTACAGGTCGGTTGGTGCGCCTGCGCAGTAGAATCAGGAAGCGACGAGGGCGGCGTGTCCCTCCCACGCAGACCCTCGCCGCTGAGAGATCGCGCTGTGCAGGTGAAAAGATGCGACAGCTGCCTCCTCGAGTACCGGAGGGGACGCGTGATGCAAGGCTTCGTCCACATTGCAGCCGGCTTGTGGGAGGCATGGCCTAACAACGTTCGAGACAGGGGAGGGTAGAATTGGACAATATGAAATTGGGGACGGGAGAAAAATTGAAAAATGGGGAGAAAAAGTAGATCAAAATATAAAATAAAATGTTATAATATTATGAAGTGAAACTGTATGAAGGTTCGTAGAGCTCTGTGCAGTGGGTAATGACAAGTGGGTATTTTAAAAGGATACAATTCACTTTTAAAGGAATCGGATCCAATATTCCAAACCAATTTCCGACAATTAGTTACACAACAATTATTTCTTGATTCAGAACAATTTTATCATGGATGAACAAAACTTTCAATGCGAATGGTAGGAGTAGAAACCTAGCATGCATGTCTGTTATGGTGTGGGAGGAAACCGGGAGTACCTGGAGGAAACCCACAAACATGAGAACTTGCAAAATCCACACAGAAAGGCCCCCCTGCTGGGGTTCGAGCCTGGGACCTTCTTGCTGTGAGGCAACAGTGCTGACCGTTTACCGCCCACATGCCAAAGAAGCATCCTCCAAGTGACATTTCTTTATTTTAAAGGGTCATTTTGGGGGATTTGTATTGATATTATACAATATTCAAGCATTTGTAACTAGTTATTGTAGAGGTTTTTTTTTTATGTACCCGGTACAGCTTTAGAATACTATAACAAATAAACACAATGTTTTATTTTACCTGGTTCAATATATTAAAGGTAGAATCTGTAATGTCGTCAAACAGAGACCTCTAGGCAAAAGATGCCAACATGGTACTGCACTTTGTTTACAGTTTGTCTGAAGAAACCAAAACAGTTAACAAAAGTAAACAAAGCGCAATACCAAGCAGGGCTCTTTTGCTTAGAGGTTGCCGACATTACAGATTATACCTTTAAGTAGTATTTTTATGAGTAAATGACAACTCTGTGCTCCCTCTCGTGGTTCATCACCCTTTTTGGATTCTGACATTTCACAAACAATAGTATCCACACCAGGGCCCTATTCCCCGTACCTGGTTCAACTAAGTCGATCAAGAGTCCCATTATCCAGATTCAATTAACCCGATGTTTGAAGCCGGGATTTTCCTGTTCCTCGAAGGTGGATTCAGTCTCGTTAACTCGAACCAGACTTGAGACCCAGGATAAGTGCGCGCGGCCGCTTCAGTTGAAAAGCCAGCAAGTATCGATAGCAGAAATCCTGATTTTCTAACGGCATTGATTGATTAATTGATTTAAAACTTTATTAACAGATTGCAGTACGGCTCAATAGCCTCGCCGACAAGTTAAATGCATAATCTATAGGCTAATTTTAAGTCCCTCATTACCATAATCAATCAGATTATATTTCTTTAAACTTGCCTGCTGGCAGTAGGTTTATGGAATGGATAATCAAATGAGATCTTGCTAGCGAAGATAAATAATTAGTTCAACTGTTTCAGAATAAGGATACGGCTCTCTTACCCATTGATTGATGTATGGTGGATGTTTTACTTATCTGCACTGTGGTGTGACGGTTTGTCCTTTTGACTTTCACGCAGACGACCCGCGTTCGAATCCCACTTCTTCTAGTCTTTTTCTTCTTTTTGCAATGTAGGAATAATTCAATTTGGTGCACGTTGAGAGCTATATAAAGAATGACATCCTCAATGCATGTAGATTTATAATATTTTAACTTAAAACTAGGCTACTTTTGCGTATAATCATTAATATTATATTCCAAAAAAATTATATTGGAAACGCGGGGTCTCGAACTCGGGTCGCCCGCTTGCCAGGAGCGAACACTGGCCGTTGCACCACTGTGCCAGACGGGATATATCCATTGTGTATCCATCAAAGCACAAGAGACCCGTGTTTCGAATATTTTTCTTTTGAATGAAGTTTTATCTCTTTATTCTCAAATGCATTAATGTGACGTCAACGGCTCATTCAATTTCTCAAATCCGTCAAACAGCGCATCTCATCAGACATTTTAATCCCAGTTACAATATCACAATAACGTGTGAGTGATGATACAATTCAACAATCCTCAGATTCCTCGTAATTCATAATCCACAAAAACCACAATCCACGCATTCAATTTCAATTTTATGCTTAAATGAAATACAATCCGGGCGCTCCGTTAAGCAAATCTACAGCGGAGAATATATGAAACTAATCAGAGCCAAACGGCCGATAGGTTTCATTCATTAAAAATATCCCTGCGGGATTCACATTTGCAATGCGCCGTTATTAAAATAACCACATGCAGCGTGTATCGCACTCCGAGCGCCGTATATGACGTGCATTATTTTATTTAGGACAAAGTAAATCTATAGGCTGAATATGATTTATTATCAGCATTTAGTTCTATTATTATACATTTCAAAAGCCCCCTCTAGGAAAACGAAGCACAGAAACATAATTCAGAATGGTATAATGCAGATCTAGACTGTGAGAATCATTTCAGGAAGCGAGCTGGCATTTCTTTGCGGGGGCGTGGCCATGGTTCATCCAGCTAACTGAATTTAACCCTGCTCTCGACCAGGCTCAAACTTTTTGATCTGTTGTCATGGTGATTTAGACAATCGAGCGTCGGGGAACAGAAAGGTCCGGCTTAAGTCAGGCTATGCTGGAAATTATCCGGCTAACTCAGTTAGCCAGGTACGGGGAACGGGGCCCAGACCCCGTTTGTGAATTGGCCTACTACAGCTCCGTCTCTTACTTACTTAATTTCAGCAGTATTTTTTATGAGGGATAAGGGGGAAGTAGTAGTAGTATTTTATTCAGTCATCATCTCACACAATACAATATGCACAATCATTTAACAATATTTGATTTTACAGTGACTGAAAAGGTCCAGACTGAAGCATAATGCTTATACATGCCTGTCCTATATTCTTAACTAAATGAAGACTCCAAAACAGTATTCTAAAGGAAGGATCATGGCAAATTCTAGTTTCCAATTTCCACACTATCCAGGGATTCATCCTTTAGATCGTAAAACTCACTTCTCTAATCCCTTCATCCAAATACTTCTGAGTGAGTAAGAAGCAATTCAGCACTTGAGATTTATCCATGGGTTAGTGATGTTGTCTGAATGGTAAATACAGTTTGAATAGGGGTGTAATGATCTCAATTGAAAATGTACATCCAACATAGTGTATTGAAATGTCATTTATTCTCTTCCCTAGGTCTCGTAGTTTAACTGGAGGTATGGTATAGCAACTGCTATTTGCACAATGTTTAAGGCTCAGCCAAAACAAAAACAAAAAAGCCCATAACCAACGCAAAGGATTGAGAATCTAATTGAAATTTCTAAATCTAAATTTGCATTGAATCAGATTATGTGTGTGTATCAGATAAGATAAGATATTCCTTTATTGATTCCCTTGGGGAAATTCGGGAAATAGTGTATACGATATTCGGGTGTATTATTGTACGTTTTAATGATGAGGTAGGTTACCCTCACAGCTGCTAAGTTTTAATGATGACGTCTAACCAGGGATAGTTTTAATGATGACGTCGAACCAGGGAGTTTGAATGATGACGTCTAACCAGAGATAGTTTGAATGATGACGTCTAACCAGGGAGTTTGAATGATGACGTCTAACCAGGGAGTTTGAATGATGATGTCTAACCAGGGAGTTTGAATGCTGACGTCTAACCAGGGAGTTTGAATGATGACGTCTAACCAGGGATAGTTTGAATGATGACGTCTAACCAGGGATAGTTTGAATGCTGATGTCTAAACCAGGGATAGTTTGAATGATGATGTCTAACCAGGGAGTTTGAATGATGATGTCTAACCAGGGAGTTTGAATGATGATGTCTAACCAGGGATAATACTGTAGGTTGGTTACCCTCATAGATGCTGAAGTCCTCTAGCCGTTGGGTGACTGGCTGAAGCTCTGCCTTCTGCAGGACTCTCAGCACCTGGGAGTCTGGACTCCTGCCCCAGGCTTTCCTAGGAGCTTCCTCCTGAGGAACATCCATCATGATGACTTCTCCCACTGTCTGCTCTGGGTCAGTACAGACACGCACATGCATCAATGTTAAAAAAAGAGATAAATGTACAGGTAAATAGGCCAACCAAGGATATCGGGTCTTTCTTTTTTTGAAGCCGTATTCTACACTGGGTATTAATGAACAAGGTACACGGCACACGAGGAAGCCGAGATGCTTGGCTTGTTTCAAAATCCATCTTCTCACACAAGTGCAAGAATACATCAGCGAGCGCTGCTGCATGTTACAATGTTTCATCAGGTTCACCCTGTCTGTGGAGCAACCAACAGGTGTGTTAGAGAAGCAGGTCTTACAGCCTTCTTGTGTGCAGTGGACCTTGTTGTCGACATGAATCATGCATCCTGCGTCATACAAGGAAGACAGGCTAAACCTTGTATTCTAGTTACCGGAGATGTTGTATGGATCCCCCCCCCCCCTTGCAAAGCAAAACTAGTTTAGGTTGCAAACATAGTACATAGTTGATTGTGCCCATGGCTGCCTGGCGGGTCACAACCGAGACTATTCTAGTGTATAGGCCTGCATTTGCTCTGGTACCGAGTACAGAGTGTAACTCACCAGCCGTCCTGATGCAGGTCTCCTCTAGTGTCTGCTGGGCTACAGACAGGAGAGGACCTCCTGCCTCCCACTTCTTCCTGTCTCCCCCAGAAGGTGGCCTCTCCTCTGGGGATAGAAGCCGAATGCCTGGAGAGAAAAGGAAAAAAACATTACCATAATGAAAACCATCTTTCTATGTATGCAAGTCTTTGCGTCCAGAGAGAGAGAGAGAGAGAGAGAGAGAGAGAGAGAGAGTTCTGTGAAGGCTCAGCTCACAGGCAGTGATGATACCGGTCTCCTCTAAGGTGTGCTGGGCCACCGAGAGGACAGGAGGCGCTGCAGCATCCCACTTCCTCCGGTCTCCTCCCGAGGCCGGCCACTCCTCTGTGATGGGCAGACTCCTCCGCTGGGGGGGTGCAGGAGGACACGGTCCCTCTCCCACCGGACTCCGGGCCCTCGGGTTCTGGTTGAGTCGACGCAGGATCTCCTTTTTTTCACTCTGACGTGTAATGGGAAATATACAGACGTCACAAAGTAAGGCGTCGTGTAGCAATGTTCACATTCGTCAATTGTCAAAAACGGAGGTACAAAAATCACTACGCCTCCTGTAGTTTTCACCTCCAATTAGGCTTACAAGATTACAAAATGTGGCAAGGTGAGATACTGTAAGAGATTGATTGATTGAAAACTTTATTAACAGATTGCAGAATGGGTACAGTACAGCTCAATACATACAATTGTTAAGGGGATGCAGACCAGAGACTTTCGTCTTGTTTACATCAGGGTCCCCCGATCTCGCTTAACATCGACCACAGGAAAAATGAACATATTGTACGTTATGTTATAGCCATATGTAATATATTGACGAATTTACGAAAATGTACAATGTTATTACAAATAAGTAGATATATTACATATTCAAAGATAAAAAAAAATAATAATCTTTTTCCCCCTTCTTTTTCCATTTTTCTCCCATCCCAATGTTAGCCGTTATGCCAATTCCCAATCCCCTTCCTGGTCGTTGCGCACTCTACCCCCTACCGTCGGTCTGGGAGGGCGGAGACTATCACATGCTTCCTCCGACACATGTGTACCCAGCCCACCGCTTCTTTTCACCTGGCAGCGCGGACTCTCACTGGGAGAGTGTAACGTGTGGAAGGTCACACTACCTCTCCTAGATCCTTCCCCTTCTGTGCAGGCGCCCCGACCGAACTGTAGGAGTCGCTGTTTACAACGACCCGGACACACCCACGCCGGCTTCCCACCCGCTAACACTGCCAATTGTGTTAGTATGGACAGTCTGCGCCGGAGGCACCACAGCCGGATTCGATCCCACTGGCTCTGTGGTGGTAGACAGACGCTTAGTCCGCTGCGCTACCCGGCCGCCAAGATTTTTTACTTTTAACGTTTTCAGAAAACACTGTTACCTTAAACTAACCATAACCATCTAACCCTAACTTTATATTTTATTTTTAAACCATAACCGTTAAAAGTTACCATAATCATAGTATTGCTAGGTTTGTATCAGGGTGGGTGGGTCTTTTAGGTCGCTTTCACACAGGGGCTGTTTGGTCCGGACTTTCGGACCAGAATTCGATAGTCCGGTTTTTCGGGTTTGTGTGAATGCGTGTCGAACTCGGTTCGCGGACCAAACAGGCGAACTCTGGTCCGCCTGAAAACGTCGGTCTCGGTTGGCTTCATCGGACCAAACGCGAACCAAATATAGGAAGTGATTATTAAAAACGCGGCTTATTATTATTATAGTAATAGTAATACTATTATTACCTTACCACTGCTCGCAGCATTCATTCACTGCAAAACAAGCACACTGCATCTATCTCTCTATCTATCTATCTATCTAACTGTGCATCTTGGGAAGAAGGAAGAAAAAACGCGGCTTATTATTATTACTGAGGCGCACGGCATTTGATCAATGGATCAATGCCACGTCAATACTATTATTACCTTACCACTGCTCGCAGCATTCATTCACTGCAAAACAAGCACACTGCATCTATCTCTCTATCTATCTATATATCTATATATCTGTGCATCTTGGGAAGAAGGAAGAAAAAACGTGGCTTATTATATTATTAATAAAACAGCTACTTGTGGGCACTCATAAAAACACTGTGGTCTACAAGTTGTTTAGCGAGAGGATGGTGGTAATGTTCTTCAATAGAACAATGGATCAATGCCATGTCAAAACTCGCCTCCGCTGATCTGGAGGGCTCGCAGACAGTCCACACACAGACACACACGGGCTCGCAGCCACACACACATTTCCACTGTCCAATAGACAAGCGCCCTTTTCGACCGCGTGACATTGTTCAGAAGGTTCGGTGCGCCTCACAGATTTCTATGTGAACGCAGGCGAACCAAATGAAGAATGCAACAATGTTGCAACTTCACCACCAGAACCGCACCGAGTCCACCAAAACTATATGTGAAAGCGACCTTAGTCTAGTGGTGAGACTTGAGAGGACTAGCCTGCAACCACAATCATTATTGGTTCGACACCTGGTGGTACACAAAACTTAAATATATTATGTACCTTTTTTCCTGTGGTTGATTAGTACTTTATTTACGTTTTCTGATCGAGACTGTATTGGAGATGACTAAACCTCTAATAGATGCTTATGGACTGCCGACAAACTCACCTGGATCACAACAGCAGCCTCTGGCTTAGGAGGCTCTTCGTTAATGGGAGAATTCTGCCAAACAAAAAAACAACACTGTTTCAGCAAAGCAACAACTTTAAACAATATATATATAGTGATGATGGAGACTGTAGGATTATAAACCGTGTACAGATGTACTTACTGCGCCAACATCCTTCAAGGCGGCACTCAGTGATATGGCTGGGGTGGAGGGCTTGGATGGAGGCAGGAGCAGAGCTTTAGCAGCAGACTCTGGCTGGGAGGGGCCAGACTGAGGAAGAGGAGGAGTCTCACAGGTAAGAGGTGCTGCTGCTGCTGCCATGGCAACCTTCAGGCCCCGAGCTGCAAGCTGCCACAACACACAGCAACAGAGATCACCAGTTAACAGCTAGAACGCCGAGCACCTGATGAGGGTATACTGTGCATGGTAGAGGCAAGACGAAGAAGGGGCTGATCTTACATGTTCCTCCCAGGCGCTCTTCTCTCTCCCGTACGCCTCGTTCCTCTTCTTCTCCAGCTGCTCCTTCAGCACTGCGGCACGGGCGTTCGTTTGGGCCTGGGAGACGTGCGCGCAAACAGTGGCATGTTCAATGCAGTTTTCTTTGTCAACGTTTAATTTCAAATTACCATATGTAAAATAACATAAGCACAACTTGTTCCACCCCCCAGGGTCGGTACCGACCCCTAAATGACATTATGATCATATATCCATATTTTTCAGAGTGATGCAAAAAAAATGCGATTTTAAAATCAAACTTATTCAAGTATTAACACTTTGGTTGCCTAAGGTTAAATTCATGATATACCATAGATTGCCAGCGCTATTTGTCTATGGAGAAAGTCCCCTTCTTTGCAGGGCTATAACTTTTTAAATTCTATTGCTACATTGCCATTATTAGGGCCCATTCAAAGTCCTATATGTATTGTTCATTGTGTAGCAACGTTAAACTTTTTCATTCACATATTCATAGTAAAGTATGGTCTAATGTATAAGTATGTTTTCATCTCTTTCTGCAGCTTTCTCCAGAACGTGATATATAGCCCCAAATGCATTATATTGATGATGAAATACAGTTTGATGGCAATCAGCGCGATATAAAAAATTCCAACTAGACGTACTTCTAGAAGTTACTACACGTCATCTGATGTTGACCGGATGGGCGAGGGGGCGTTTATAATTCCGTGGGCAGCGTTATACCAATCATCTAATGTGGGTCAAATGTTGATAATAACAGTTATTATCGAAGAAGGTAACGTTACACGCTGAAACTCACCCCAGTCTCCGCGCGCCGTTGGGCGATCATCGTCGAGTAGAAATTTTATCATTATGGGATATATTTTTACCCGGTCCATCTCCAGCTTGTATAATGGTATATACGTCCAAATCATGTTGTTTATCGAGTTATTGCCAATCGATCACTGTGTAGCGTGACGAGCCAGAGTCACATGAACTATAGCGAGCGCCCGGAAGTACTACGGTCGTCATGACAACCTCTATTCAACATCCTGTTGGGCGATTGCGCCGATCGGCCACCAGATGGCGCTCCTGAACCGCCAGAGAGCTCAGTGGGTCCTGCTGGTGGATCTCAGGCCAGCGGAGGGGGATTATGAATCCAATCGCAGATTTTTGAAATATTGATATAAGGACGCTCTACAGCGTCCCCCGGCAACTTTAGCATGGCCAGCAAAGACGTGAAAAGACGTGTCCCGGCACTCAAAGTGTTAACATCACTAACATGTCATAAAAGCATGTAGAATGAGGGGAGCTCCAGTAGCTCACCGCATATCTCGGCGCTATTTCTGCGTCGGGGAAAACCGTGCTGCGTCACGGATCTGGTGGACACGAGTTCGATTCCCGGACCCGCCGTCATTTATCAGAATGTCTTCCCCTGCTCTATATCCCGTTTCAACCTGTTTCTGTCGGTCATGCTTGACCAGAAAAGCGATAAACGCTAAAAAATAAAGTTTAAAAAAAAAAAAAAAAGCATGTAGAATGTATATTATCATCAATACGTTAGTTTAGCAATAGGTTAAAAGTGCCATTAGATAGTTTTACCTTCTCGATTTGCTGAAGTATATTCCAAGACGGCGACCATTTTGAAAATGTTGAACCATGGGAATTGTAGTTTTTTTGCAGCCATTTTGTCGAGGGCATGCATAGCTGTGGATCAGCGTTGGAATTTTTCCGAACTACATTTCCCTTCAAGTTCTATAGGGGTTAGGGCGGCTAGGTGGTGCAGTGGGCAAGGCACTTGCCCAGCTCTCCACATCGTTTTCAGTTTGGCTGGTCGTCCGGACTAATACAATTGGCAGTATTAGGGGGAGGGAAAACTGAGGGGTGGGGATCGGACGTTGTGGACAGCGACTCCTACAGGTCGGTTGGTGCGCCTGCGCAGTAGAATCAAGAAGCGATGGGGGCGGCGCCCCTCCAAAGCGCAGACCCCTGACGCTGAAAGATCGCGCCGCGCAGGTGAAAAGATGCGACGGCTGCTACCTCGAGTATCGGAGTGGACTCGTGCTATGTATGGCTTCGTCCACATTGCAGCCGGCTTGTGGAAGGCAAGAAACAGCGTTCGAGACAGGGGAGGGTTGAATTGGACTATACGAAATTGGGATGGGAGAAAAATTGAAAATGGGATAAAAAGTGGATAAAAAAAAAAGTTCTATGGGGGTTCAAAGTTCAGAGTTGAATTATGAATATGTCAATAACTGGTATTATTCGCGATAATAAGCGACACAAGGTAACGTTTTTGACAAATATTGAAACGCAGTTAGTTTCTCCTCCCTATTGTTAGCATGTAGGAACAATTAGATCTGAAATTAGTTTCAAAACGGTTGCACTGTGGGGGAAATAAAAAAAGTACAGTCGATTACAGTAGATATTATCTGTTCTTATGCACGCCTGGTGATACTAAATCCAAATTGAACTCGGGCATTTGAAAGATAATACATGTATATATATATAAATGTGCGAATTGGCTATAATAAGGTAATGTATAAGCATCTATTCTATATTCTATAATAATATTTCAAATTGCATTGGTCCGGATGGGAGAATTCAGTACTGTATCTACAGAACCTTCGGTTTTATCATCTTCCCGTTATTAATTTCCTTCGATTTTTTGTACACATGATCTCAAGGGGGTACTGAACGAGGTCAGTGGCAGTTTTTTAAGTTTGGTCATTATTATCATGGTGTTATTCACTGTCAAAGATGCAAAGAAAAATCATAATTCATATTCTCCTTTGTTTCATCACAATTTAAGCAAGCCTAGTAATAGACACAATATTTCTGACACTGTGAATACATTCCCTGAGGTCCATAGATGTACCTAGATACCAAGAATATGCAAATAGCCCTTGTAGAAGTGGAGCAATATTCCATTTACCTAGGTATATATTTTATGCGGATTTTCACATCGTGTGGAACAGGTTAAATCACAACATGGTATTTAAATGTAAGACTTGGTTTACATTTGGGATAAGCAGACATACCTTCAAAGCCTCTATTTTTTTCCTTCTGAGCTCTGTCTCCTCACTGGACTCCTGGCTCTCAGAACCATCACTGTCGTACTGAAACAGGGAGCAACAATAACCTGGCTATCAGAACCGTCACTGTCGTACTGAAACAGGGAGCAACAATAACCTGGCTGTCAGAACCATCACTGTCGTACTGAAACAGGGAGCAACAATAACCTGGCTGTCAGAACCATCACTGTCGTACTGAAACAGGGAGCAACAATAACCTGGCTGTCAGAACAATCACTGTCGTACTGAAACAGGGAGCAACAATAACCTGGCTGTCAGAACCATCACTGTCGTACTGAAACAGGGAGCAACAATAACCTGGCTGTCAGAACCATCACTGTCGTACTGAAACAGGGAGCAACAATAACCTGGCTGTCAGAACCATCACTGTCGTACTGAAACAGGGAGCAACAATAACCAGGAAGCAATATAAACCCAAAGTTCTTATCAAGCAGAACTGGGTCAAATATTATGTGCACATAATTCTCAGCATTTGTTTTGAACCCACTCGGGGTCCCAGAAGGGTGGGGTTTGCCACATAGGACCATTAAAAGGAGTGAGGAGGATATGAGAGGAGGATAAGAGAGATGAGGATATGAGAGATGAGGAGGATATGAGAAGACTGTACCTTTTCTCCTCGGAGTTGTGCTTTCATCTGCTGCCGCTCATTAAAGTTCTGCAGTCTGATCTGTCTCAGTCTGGCCAGGTACTCCTGACAACAAATGCATATATGTCACATTGGCGAAAAAAACAAAACACACAACACATAATACAAAATAATCACTCACACACACACACACACATATTATAAAGATAATAGATAGTCACAATTATACACATTTTGGTAGAGGGAATACAAATAAGCACAGATAAAGCTTTGTAAACTTCACATTGACTTGTTTACAAAAAACACACAGTCACAAAATTTTAAATTGCAGCCATCCAGCCAGTGCAAGAACATCATCAGTGTTTGGCAAATGTTAGTGCAACAAAAATATTTATAATCAAAAAGGTGCAGTTAAACAACAACTCAACGGCAGGTGGTGTGGTTATTTGAAACATAGTCAAAATAACTTAACAAGAGAGGACCCAAATATAACATCAAACAATGGTATCTGATGCAATGGGAAGACATTAGCCATTACTGGGGGTGGGACGCCAAATAAATAATGAATGGGCTCTAATACACATCGTTCTTACATGCACACACACACACACACACACACATACACACACACATCATGCGGTGCAGGGAGTGGTCATGGGGGGGGGGGGGGGGGGGGTGCTGCTGGGTCACGTTATGGGCGTGTCTGGTGAAGGGGTGTGTGGCAAGCTGGACAGCCAGGCCTGGGCTCGTACCTCCTCTTCTTGGTTGACTTGGGGTCTCCTGCACCGAAGCGAACCTGCCCGGCTCCCATATATGGCTGCCAGGTTTTGCCGGGCACCCTGTTCACCGTTCAATTCAACCATACTTTTTAGAAGAAGGATGCAGAGCCCCCCCTAACCCTGACTGACACAGAGGTCATGAGCCGGGGCCTGACATGAGAACACTATTAAAATGTCCCGTGTTTAAATGAGTTATACAGAACCCCACAAACACAACACAGTGCCACCTAGCTTCTCTTTTCAACCAATCCCCCCCCCCCCCCCCCCCCCCCACCTGCAAGTTGTCATGTAACCATGATGATACAACAAAGAGTCAGCGTAGCAATCACGGTTAAGTATATTCAGAGCGTATGTGAAGTAAGCAGTACTACATACCAGCTGTCCCTCGGCTCGCTCTTTGTTGAGCATGGCCTCCCTCTTACGCTGTAGAAACTCCTCCACCTGATAGGCCCGTCCGGCGGCCATCTGACCACGTTGCCTGGAGACAAAGGGGTCGGAATAACATCCACATCTGGGCTATTTTTAACACACGAGAAGACATGCAACCTCACAAAGCTTTCAAGCGAGAGTAAGTGGTTGAGTGAGGAGGACTTCCACTGACCTGCTAATATGGACGAACTGCAGCCTCTGCAGCTCTCTTCTGACTGCGTTAGGGTTCGGGAGGTTGTGGGCCGGGCCGTTGGGCAGCACTGGGCCGGTGGCAGCAGGTACACCCCTGACACGCAACAACAAGGACACACGTGTCATAGATGCTAAGTGTCGCAGGATTTAAGGGGGAGCCGTTGTCCGTGCTGTAAAGCTCATGGTGTCCTTTGTGCACAGATTTGCACAACAGACACTAGGGCTGACCTCGACTAGTTGAATAGTCGACTAATCGATCGAAAGGGCCCGTAGTCGACTGCCAACCCAACCTCTTAGTCTAATGCAAAAAAAGATTATAATAATATATATATATATATATGTATATTTTTTTTGGGGTCATTCTTTCAATATATATATAATTATAATTTTTTTGCATTCAGGGAGGGGGGGCAAATTTTGGCCAATCAAAGTCAAATCCTTAGTCGGGGACGCGTCTATGCCAAATACAACGCAGTTCGGTTTCCGGGTTCCTCTGATTGGCCACTAAGCCACGTGACCACGCGCTAGCACGCCCCCCTTATCGCCCGCTGCCGCGCTGTGAAGCGGAAGAGCCAGCGACGCGAGGCGGTGGTTTCAGCAGCAGCGGCCGTCTTCTTCCGAGGCGGCTCGTTCTTATTAATCCCTAATGTCATGTATGTTGTGCATGTCATAAATGTCGATATGAATTGAAAATGGGGGACCCCGATGTAAACAAGACGAAAGTCTTTCTCTGGTCTGCATCCCCTTAACAATTGTGTGTATTGCGCCGTACTGTATTCATTCATTTCTCCCCCACTACTCCCAAAAGTAACACTAAATAGATAAAGTACAACAACGCCAGACTCAAGAAACTGTGTTCCCTTTGGATGTGTTCTCATAAACAATGTTTGTTTACACTGCACACGACACTCGAGGCTGCATGGGTGTAATCTCTCCTCTATCAAATAGGTTGCGTTCAGGAATCGACGTTGTGATGTCCTACGGATCTTCCTCTCTAAAAGCCCCACGCAATACAGCATGTCTTGAATGTTCAGGCAGGAATTCACCGCAAGAAAATGTGTTGCTAATCTTTGTTCAGTACAATATGATTGGAAAAATAAGCTACATCTGGAATGAATAAAGTGATTTCCTTTTTTTTTAACTGTCAAGGGTACCAGCGTCTTTTTCTCCAGTAGCGCGACTAATATCCATATCAGTTACATCATCCAAGGTATTGTTACTCAATGTTTGTGAGCGTGGTTTGGAGATATTCACAGTAATTGTTAATTCAGTAAAGTAGTCAGATCTACTCTTTATTGAAGGTACTGATATGATATGATTCTACGATTAATACTACAAATGTAATGGTCCTCAATGAGTATAACAATTACACAAAACATTAGCTTTATATCAGCCTTTCTGAAAGAAGAAATGGTTTCTTTATACATAGTCCTATATATATAATTTTAAATAAAAAAATACCATGTTCCTTAGTCCTGTATTATGATCAAACAATTACACAAAAATGCATCGTATATAGACTCATGCCAAAACATTCAGAAATACCCAAATTATTCAAGTTTGTTTTTTTATGACATGCACAACTACAAGCTTTTAAGAACACTGACATAACCGCTGAATATCACTGAAATCCAAGTTAATGTATATCTTAGAAGTTCTTTGTTTCATCGTACAAACAGCCAAAGCTGTCATGTATGTTGTGTTTGTCATAAATGTCGATATGAATTGAAAATGGGGGACCCTGATGTAAACAAGACAAACGTCTTTCTCTGGTCTGCATCCCCTTAACAATTGTGTGTATTGCGCCAAAGGGAACACAGTTTCTTGAGTCTGGCGTTGTTGTACTTTATCTATTTAGTGTTACTTTTGTGAGTAGTGGGGGAGAAATGAATGAATGAATGAATGAAAACTTTATTTAACAGATTGCAGAATGCGTACAATACAGTAAGGCGCAATACACATAATTGTTAAGGGGATGCAGACCAGAGAAAGACTTTCGTCTTGTTTACATCAGGGTCCCCCATTTTCAATTCATATCGACATTTATGACATACACAACATACATGACATTAGGGATTAATAAGAACGAGCCGCCTCGGAAGAAGGCGGCCGCTGCTGCTGAAACCACCGCCTCGCGTCGCCTCGCTGGCTCTTCCGCCTCACAGCGCGGCAGCGGGCGATAAGGGGGGCGTGCTAGCGCGCGGTCACGTGGGCTTAGTGGCCAATCAGAGGAACCCGGAAACCGAACTGCGTTGTATTTGGCATAGACGCGTCGGGGACAGGCCTAACAGACACGCATGCTGCATACCATGATGAAAGAGTAACATCGTGCATCGACCGTGATATTGGCCCAATGGAAAAGTGAGCGATGGCTCTCTCTTTCTCTAGTATCAACAAATAGGCAAGCAAACTCGAATACTTAGCTACCCTATAAACACGCCTCAGAATGTCAGTAAGAATCAGGTGTTCTATTGAATATAATGGTTTTCTACCAGGAGCTTTCATACCGTGTGTTGAGATGGTTGGCTCTGGGTGGATGCCCTGTGTTGCACATGGTGACTGTCGGAGATGTAAAGTATAGATTGAACTGGTTTCACACAAAGAGCCACTCCATTGAGCCGCCACTAGGGGCAAAGTGGCTAAGTGTGAGTGATTGAATGAATTACTGATCGACTGAATGAGTGAGTGAATTACTGATCGACTGAATGAATGAATGAGTGAGTGAGTGAGTGAGTGAGTGAGTGAGTGAGTGAGTGAGTGACATTAACAGTCATACAGGCACTTCGCATCTAAAAATACTGTCAACCATCTACCAGATCAGATTAATAAAAAGGAGGCCGAGGACTGAACCTACCGAAGGGGCATGTCGCCTCCCACTAAGTATCCCTCCCTGCTGGCCTCTTTGGATTGGGGCTTGGCCATCTGGTCCAGGGCAGCATGGAAATGCTCATATTGGGCGCCGAGGCCTGGGGATGGCCCTGCCATCTGAGCAAGGCTTGGGCCAATGCCAGGAGCAGCACCCGCTGCCCTTAAACCACCACCACGTCCAAAGCACTGGGGTGAGAAGACAAAACCGTGATGCTGCGATGGAATTGGGACCAAACCGACTCACATAATTTCAATGCAAGACGATGCAATTGTAGAATTAAAGTTATTCAAGGTACTAAGGGCAAAAAGCTCAGATGTGCCGCCCACACCATTTACAGAAGCATTTTCTCTAATGCTCATTAGCATAATTAAGATTACCCAGAATTGATTTATAATAAAAACACAAGATACTTGTTCCCTGATGATGGATAAGTGATCAATGAAGAAACCCACTCCCATTGCCAAAAGAAAGTAACATGCCTATAGATACTTACTTATACTATGGAATTACACACTATGAGCGGAGCCCAAACAGCATCGACTTCAACAGACCTGTGCCCCTTTGATTATACCGTGGAACACAGAAGCCACTGGACCGCGATGATTGTAAAACAGTTTCATAGAATTTCTCTTGCGCTTGTTGAATCCAGAAAACGTTAATAAAAAAAAACGAATGTTACTTAGTAGATGTAACCATTTTATGACCTCAATGCCGAACAGCAAAATGATTGATCACCCAAAGCTATGAACGTGGAGAAAGCTCTGCCAGAAAGAGAGAGGGGGGGGCTCCATGTTGCATCATACTAGGATATGAATGAAGACAGGACATCCGGTACCTTCCTCTCTGGACTGCTGCCTCCACTAGAACTCAGGACGTGCCTCCAGCCCAGCTCTCTGGCTTGGTGTATACGATTGATCTGGGAGGTCAAAGTTCACACAGTTCATATCACTTCAGCAGTGTGGATGGCGACACATAAGTGTGACTTTTACCGCTTTATCTCACCGGTGATGTAGCCAATAATAATTTTTTTTTACATTTACGGCTTACCTTTTCCTTTTCATATCTCTTCATCTGCGCTGCCTTAAACAGGAACATCTGTGGAAGAGACGGATCACAAAACAGCTTAAGGCGAAAAGGAACACCTCGCGAGAACATTACACACCGGTACTTGAGGCTCAATGCTCTCTCACCTGTTCCCTCTGTTTCCTCTCCTTCTCGATCAGCTCCATCCTTTTCTTCCTGACGCCTTCCTGCAGCAAAACAAAGAAACGTCTCAAATCATAAAGTGCGGTACGAAGGACCTGCCGAGGTGCAGAGGCAGGGCTGCTCGGCTGGATAGAGGGTATGAGAGGAGGACGGAAGTATATTAGTGTTTCATGTCGACAGGGAGAGAGGGAGCGAAATGAGGAACGACACTTGGAAACGGACTGGGAGAAGAAAAATAAATAACAGGGGAAAAGGCTGCACTCAAAAGGAGAGGTGATGACAGGGAGGAAAACATAGAACAGACGGGAGGGGGAACTTCACGTGCAAGTGAACCGTACTGTAGCGGAGAGTCGACTCCAAAAAGAGTAGATTCCTCGACCCCCAACGACCTTAAGAGTCAGAGTCGACTCCTGGTCGGTGACTCCGAGAGTCGAAATCCAGTAGAATAGACTCTTAAATCTTAAAAAATTATCTTTACCAGTCTAACCTGGTGAAAAAAGATATCCCAGTAACAGGACAGAGATAAGCAGAAGCCCTTCTTTTCCGATCAACGGTTAAGTCAGTGGCAGCTCGGTTACCAAAATGGTCAATATGTGCCTAGTTTGGATACTGTCTGGGACACTAGTTAAGGGGAAGAGAGAGGAAGGAAGGGAGAGGTTAATATATATACAAGTCACATTGGGGCTGAGCTCACAGCTGTACCTCGTATTTTCTCCTCTCTTCCTCCACTCGACTCACTCTTCTTTGGGGAGCTGCTGGGAGGGGGGCCTGGGCAACATACGACAGTGGAATTCAGAGGTTTTATACACAGGGGTGAACACACACACACACGGAAAAAGGGAGATGGCTTCTATGGACCTTTTCAAACATGACAACGTAAAACATTCTAAATGGACCCATGCGCTGCAGCGTTTGCTAATCCAATAGCCGACAGGAAATACACACATGGGCCCAAGCTGTTCCCCTAGCAATGAGATTCTTCTGAAAAGGTCTATATGCGTCACTTGGAGGTAAACATGAAAGTGGTAAACATGAAAGACGCCTTTAAAACAACCATGAGAAATCACTGAGAAGCACTGGTGGCAACACAGCTGAGAGGAGTGTTGTCACCAGGAACTACTAACCGCTTTGTGTTTTACAGCTGGTTTCCTCTCTGCAGGCTTCCTTGCTACATCTGAGACCTTCTTGACGGTCAAAGGCACTCCATATTTGGCAGCTGGTTTGGTAATCTTCTGGGCTGTGGCGAGAGGTATGGAAGGAGGGGAAGGACACTTGGCTAGTCACATAAATTACAATATATATATATATATATATATATATATATATATATCCACAGAGCTTTTAGAAGGTTGCAGAATAAAAGTATTCTTTTTCCAACCAAGAAATTATTGAATGAATTTATCATTTAACCTCTTAAGCCCGGAGCCCTATTTTCAGAAAATCCGCCTAAAATACATACCTAATCGAATGGAATATTGCTCCACTTCTACAAGGCCATTTGCATGTTCTTGGTATCTAGGGACATCTATGGACCTCAGTGAATATATTCCCAGTGTCAGAAATATTGTGTCTATTACTAGGCTTGCTTAAATTGTGATGAAACAAAAAAGGAGAATATGAATTATGATTAGGGATGTTCGATATTGGCTTTTTTACCGATATACCGATATTGTCCAACTCTTAATTTCCGATACCGATATCAACCGATACCGATATATGCAGGGTTTCCCCCCCCCAAAAAAACAGAATAATTTCAGGTAATTAACATTACATATCTCTTGTCGTGGAATTAACACAACATTATGCATACTTTTGACAATAAATAAAATCCGAATTTGTTCTTACTTGCTTGCCTGGGTAAATAAATGTAAAAAAAAGGGAAAAAAATGTTTTTAAAACAGATACCGATAATTTCCGATATTACATTTGAATGCCAATACCGGCCGATAATATCGGTAGGCCGATAATATCGGACATCCCTAATTATGATTTTTCTTTGCATCTTTGACAGTGAATAACACCATGCTAAAAATGACCAGACATGAAAAACAGAAGGTTTTTTAGTTACAGTACTGAATTCTCTTCTCCCATCCGGACCAATGCAATTTGAAATATTATTATAGAATATAGAATAGCAGGCCTATAAATTACTTTTTTATAGCCAATTCGCACATTTATGGATTGGGCCAAATCTTCCTTCGAATGGCAGAGTGCAATTTGGATTTAGTATCACCAGGCGTGCATAAAGAACAGATAATGAAATCTACTGTATGTACAAGAGATCCGCCATTTTGAAACTGATTTCAAATTGGATGGTTGCTAAATGCTCAAAATAAGGGAGACAAACTAACTGCGCTCCAATATATGCCAATAACGTTCAGTTTTGTGGTATATAATCCAGAGTAATAAGAAAAATAAAAAATAATAATCAGGAAGTAATTTGCTTGAAGAAAGCTAGAGGCCTTTGGGAAGTGTAGTTTTGAAAAAGTCCAACGCTCATTGAAAGTTCTGGATGTCCTCTTCTCAAAATGACTCAAAATGACTACAATCACCGGCGGTCGGTAATTCAAAATGGCCGATTTCCACGATAACAACATACTGTATTCCATCAACATGGTCAGTGTGAGTTGAGCACATGAAACGGTGACATGGTGGAGGACAGAACGAGACGTGGTGTCAACAGGCCCAGCCGTCACGTCATGCTAAACAACAGCTTGCAAGGTTTGTATTTGTCATGTCTATTTTTGGGGGGGAAACTTTAGTTTTAGTGTAATTGATTGGTTTCTCATGCTCTTATACCAGCGGTTCTCAAACTACGGGTCGCAACCCAAAGTGGGGTCGTAGGTAGGTGACAGTGGGGTCGCGCATTGGCAAGTAAAAAAAACATTTTGGCTAAATATGCCTAGTTTTATAAATAGGTATTGATAACATAGTGCTGTAATGTCATTTTCTAATAAATATGCATGATCAAGTTCAACAACGTGTGCTTTTATTTTGATATTCCTTAATTCCACGTTGAAATTATGCGATACATTAAGTGTGGGGTCGCCAAAGAAAATCCTAAATAAAATGGGGTCATGGTATAAAAAAGTTTGAGAACCCCTGCTCTTATACTATATACTGCTAATTTAAAAAGGAACTGGTTAACATACATGCATGTACAGAGGAACACAATGTCAGGTTATGGAATAAGAATAAGGGGGGGGGGGTCTATACCATAGTTAAATATATACAAGAGAATGTAGTAAGAGATTTGTTACCTGGTGGCCCCTGTGCCACACCCACTTTAGGCTGCTTGTGGAAGAAGGTATGGCTGAATTCCTGAGCAATGACCTGGAATATGGAGAGAAAGAAGTTCTCCTTTAGTTTCAAGTTTGTTTATTATTTATCACAATAAAATATATACACAGTGAAATGCTTGGTTCTGTATGAGCCCCTGAGTGTGCTTCATACAGTAAAAAAAGTAAGTAAAAAAAGTTAGTAAAAGAGGAATATACAATATACTAAAGTACAATCTAAGTACAGTGAGTAAACATGAGTAACAGTGAGGTACAATGCAGACAATGAGGTACAAAACTTTAAGGTAAGGTGCTAATGCAAATGAGGTATGAATGTAGTGCAAATCTCTTTGATAAATAGATAAATATAATGTAGTGTTAAAGTGTCTAAAGTTAGTGTTACGGTGAGCGTTTGTTTAAAAGTGAGTGTGTGCATGTGGATGTGTGTGTAATGAGTGTAGATGATGGGTTGTTACATAGCACATTATGATCCACTTAACTTTGTAATATATATATATATATATATAATATACTGTATAAGTTAAAACAGATCACCCCTCGTGTTCTACCTGTGGTGAGAGTAGCTTCTGTATCCGGCGAAGGAGGAAGGGTTTGTTCAGTATGCTACTGACTGAAGGCCTCTCACGGGGGCTGCGTTTGAACAACAGGCCCAGTAGAGAGCGCAGGTCCTGGGAGTAGTTTATCGACACCGGAGGGTAGGAACCGCGGATGATCTTCAGGACCAGGTTCTTCATGTTGCCGGCTTCAAACTAAATACAAGCATTGGGAGATACTCCCGTCACCGTAAACATATACTCTACCGTACGACAGCATCACTGAGGGCAATCAGACATGATCAAAAAGGAATTACGGAGAACAGCGGTGTCTAATGTGATAAATAAGACTGTGCATACAACAACTCTGGAGGTCTACGTGATAAATGCTCTTGATACACACTGGATAGGTTTTAGCATGCATTATACATGGGGATTTGATTTTGATTTGATTGAAGTTTATTTCAAATATGCAACAACAACAAACAAACATCAAGTACAGATATATATATATATATTTTTTTTTTTTGGTAATTTACATATTTGAAAAGGAGTGGGAAGAAGCATACACTTATTTAATCCCACCCCTTTTTACTCATCAGATCATAGTATATTAACTTTACTCATTCATACTTTACTAACTGCTCGTTTTATTGTCAGATTTATATTGAAAAAATTAACTTAGTTTTTTTTTTTTTTTTTTTTTATAATACCTTATTAATATTTGCCAAAACTGTAAGTTACCCTGTATAGTTTCTCTAGCCAATTTATATACAACTACATACATTATATATATATATATATATATATATATATATATATACATGTACATACAGTCCATACTGCCAGTTATCAAACCCCTTCTTCATCTTTGTACCTCTGGAAAACCATTTGACACATCAGAAACGATCTTTCACACATAGCACTTCAAAAACAAAGCACTGCTAACATCGCGAAAAAGAGGTTGACGGTGCGCCGACTGAACCCAAAAGTACATTCATTAGTAACCCACTCACGAGGATACTTACAGCATGCTTAAGAGTGCACATTTCATAGAGGACACACCCCAGCGCCCAAACATCGCTGCAGAAGGGAGGGAAGGGGGGTCAGGTGCAAGGGAGAGAAAGCATACACATGGACAGGCAGGGGATGAGTTCAGGGGGTAGGTTTACACTCATACAGTAATAACTAAATCAATATTAGGAACCTAACCGTTTATGTGTGTGTGTGTGTGGGGGGGGGGGGGGGGTATAGTTTTCCATTCATAACATTGACCATATTCATACAAGTAATCCCAACCTGAGCATGACATGAGAGCAAAATGGCCTTTTTGGTAAACGTTGTGAATGGAAAAACGATTTTGCTCTTATGTCATGCTCAGGTTGGGATTCCTTGGAAATGAATCCCAACCTGAGCATGATATAAGAGCAAAAAACCAACTGCATCTCTTGGGAGAGAACACCGCAGAGTGACGGCTAGTGTCGAGGCTGGGCCCCCTCCAGTTCATTAGAGTCATGTAACTAAAGGTGGATTAGATTACATACATATTCAAGCAGTTAGGAGGGGAATCGATACCGGCTTCCCGCTTTGCATGTGCACCAGCTAGTTCACTCAATAAAGAGAGACGTGATACCTTTACATCATCCCCAACAACCATCACAGTGATACACCACAGCCACACTAACGATCCAACATGAGTTTGACACATGAGGCAGAGAATTTAATTTCAATATTTACAGCTAATTCTACACCACACACATGACGCGAATAGAAATCCTCCTCATAAGCATTCACACTAGAACAGCTAATTAATACCTTTTGTTGTTGTATGGTTTGCTTTCGCAAATCTCAGGTGACAGGTAATACGGTGTTCCTATGCATGTTCTTGCCAGCTCTACAGTGCTAGAAGAAATTTAAGCAAAACAAACAAACAAACATAAATTCCACACCTGAAACTTTGCTCCAGTTCTATAAATATCTGGATCTATATTCACATGTCATTTATTTTCTTATTTCTTTTAATAAAACATACCTATTCAGAACCCTCGCAATTCCAAAGTCCCCAAGCTGAATGGTCCCATGTTTTGTCAGAAATATGTTCTACATGGACAAATACAAAATATAAATGTATGACACAATACATAATGGCACATAGCTCCTTTCTAATCACTCAGGGAACAGGATCCGTCTGTACCTGTGATTTGATGTCCCTGTGGAGGATCTTTCGGTCATGTACATGCTTCAGCGCCAGGCAAATCTGGGCAAACCAATCCAGGATCTATGAAAAGTCAGAAGAGAGTTACAGTCAACTCTGTACAGAATTAGATCCCCATGTTTGGTCATTAATAGCCCTTGTGGCTGAACAAGCCATTAACCTAGTACTGAAACATAATAAAAGTCCTAATAGTGCATAAAAAAGGGGTTGAATAAGATACTATATTATAAGCAAATGTGATGGACCCATTTCACAGTGGCCATTTTTGAAGTGTCATAGCAGGGTAAACACGGACTCAGCACAATGACAATGAAGTTGAATCTAATCTAATCTTTGCATCGTATCTGGATGTACTGGAAGGATCAGTGGCTCACTTGTTCTTCTGGGAAAAGCACTCCTCTCTGAGAGTTGATCTTCTTGAACAGGTCTCCACCTTCACAGTAGTCCATCACAATATACAGACATCCACCCTCTGGACAAAAAAGCAAGAAAGCAAAAAAGGGTCAGTACTCAAGGAAGCCGTTTCCATGTTGTTGTGCCATTTGTGCAGCAGAATACACACGCTCAAAAGCCACTAACCGAGTTATCTTGGAAGAGAAAACAGATGTAGCTAGATTCAATCAAGAGAGACAGAACACCATTAGGGCATCCTCATAATGTTGATGAATGGGCTTCCTCCGCTGGACCACTGGACTATATTCTAATGCTGCCATAATCATACTATACTCAGTGGTTCTCAGCCTTTTTCAGCCACAACACAACCCCTAAAAACATGTAGGTTAGGGTTTGTGACCCCCTCCCGTGCGACACGCCCTCGAAGCACACTTCACGTCGGCACCCGCATCACTCTCATGAATATACAAAACAGCAAGGCTGAATCCGTTTTGAATTAATTACAGTTTTCAAATGCATTGATGATCCAACAGCACAACTCATTCTGAACGAGGCGACACGACTGCTTTACAAGCTGAATAAGGGCAATAGATTATCATTAAATATCACTTGTGGCAAATGAGCTGTGGCATAATCCCATATTGTAGAGCAAAACACAATACTATGAATATGTGGTACTCTAGTCTGGTTCATTTCTGTGCTGATAGCGATTGGGCTGTGATGATTACCTTCAAAAGACTCTTTGTACTGGACAATGTTGGGGTGGCTCATGTTGGCAAGCACAGCAACCTCTTTTCTGGATTCCTGTCTCTCCTTACTGGACATCTGTGAAAGAGAGGGGTGGGTTGAGTATGAGAAATGGAGAGTGCAACGGGGAGAAAAGGCGATCACATCAGAAGTGAAATATGAACTTCATATGAATAACCCCTTCAAATCCAATGAATTGTTTACTCTTGTGAACTCACCCTAGATATGCCAATCTCCTTGATGACGTATTGGCGTCCATCCTCGTTGGATTTGACAAGGATGGCTTTTCCAAAGGACCCTTCTCCAATCTTCTTTACCTTTTCATACTTATCCATGTTACTGAAATGGCTGACTCTGCATACTGGGTCTTCCAAGAAATCAAAAGAACATACGGTAGCTAATATATCATATAGGATACCGATATTTATAATAGCTCTGATCCTGCCGACTGCTAATTATGCTTCTCAAATGCTTATGCCCTTAAAGCCATTACAACGCTAGTCTCATCACAATGTCTATATGAACATATATGTCTATATGAATTGAAAATGGGGGACCCTGATGGAAACAAGACAAACGTCTTTCTCAGGTCTGCATCCCCTTAACAATTGTATGTATTGAGCCGTACTGTATTGTACCCATTCTGCAATCTGTTAAATAAAGTTTTCATTCATTCATTCATTCATACAACACATGATTGATAAAGGCTATATAGGCTAGATACGTCTTAAAACACCAAGCCACGAGGATGGTGAAACCAGTCCGTTTCTTTTCACGTGAACGTTGGCTTTTTTCTTTTTATGAACTTGAGTTGTCAAACGGCAAAGAGTCTAACCGTTAGACGGCTTGACAAGACAATACAGCAACTAGACAGCTATAGCTCATTAGCAGCTGAGCATACGTGGGTGACCAAGACCGCCCTGCCTGGCACTATGAGTGGACGCAATTTAAAATTAAAATAAAAACATCTAGAGCTGTGTCTAAAGTAAGTGAACTAGCTGTCTAACGTTACATCTAATTCGGCAACACTTACCATCACACAGGATGTCCAGTGTAACGTTACTGTCTGGTTATGGTTTTGCTCCTTGCAACTGCTTTTCGATGCATCTGGTGGACTGGCGCTCTCTATCTAACTAGAGCGGCCCCTTGCTTTCGTTTCATTGGTCGGTGATACTTTTGTCGCTTGCTTATAGGCTAATAGAGTTGTCTATCATCCTTAAACTGGAATCCCAAGACTAGTTTCCCACCCTCTGGTTTGTTGCTGTGGACATCTTTCTTAGCAACAAGCACCACTCGATCGAGCCGCAACACTTCAGCGTGTTCCAGACAGACAGGCCTGTCCGGTGCTAGACTGTCACTGCCCACAAAGCGAGGCTTGGGCGATGGATAGTTGCTCAGTTGCTGGGAAAATGTGATTGCACACGAAGAGGTGAAATTAAGCATTTGCATTATTAGGGTAGTAGTCGTGCTGGTTAGCCACTGAACCGGAGCGATGCCAGTGCCTTGCTCAAGGGCTCTTCGATAGTAGGCTACTGTAGATGGACGGGACAATATTCTGTTCTTCCTTCCGGATCTCGGTCGGAGGCTAGAAAAACAGCGGATCTAAGGTCATGATGAATGAATGAATGAATGAATGAATGAAAACCTTATTTAACAGATTGCAGAATGGGTACAATACAGTACGGGCCGGCTCAATACACACAATTGTTAAGGGGATGCAGCCCAGAGAAATGAATGAATGAATGAAAACTTTATTTAACAGATTGCAGAATGGGTACAATACAGTACGGCTCAATACATACAATTGTTAAGGGGATGCAGTGTGTGTCCCCTTCCCAACCCCCCCCCCCCCCCCACCTCCAATGTACAGCCCTCACCCAACCCACCCAACCCCACCCCACCCAACCAACCTCCTCCAATGTACAGTTTCTATGCCAAATGTATATACACTCCTTTTCTGGACACTTTTGTATCACAAACAGTACTGTATTTGCAAATCTGATATGTCATAAATGTATAGATGTAGCAGTACTGTCTATCTGTATGTCATGTATGTCATATATGTTATGATGAATTGAAAATGGGGGACCCTGATGTAAACAAGACGAAAGTCTTTCTCTGGTCTGCATCCCCTTAACAATTGTATGTATTGAGCTGTACTGTACTGTACCCATTCTACAATCTGTTAATAAACTTTTCAATCAATCAATCAATCAATCAATCAGACATGAGAAAGACGTTTGTCTTGTTTCCATCAGGGTCCCCCATTTTCAATTCATATAGACATTTATGACATACACAACATACATGACATTTATGGCATAGGGACATATAGGTATTTAGTACTGATACATTTGTGACATAAACGGTATTCAAATATACAGTACTGTTACCCCTAGATCCTGACAGATATACATATGATGGGGAGGGGACTGTACATTAGGACATTTGTCTTGTTTACATCAGGGTCCCCCATTTTCAATTCATAGTGAATAGTCATAAACTAACAACAAACCATTATCCACCGTTTTGTCCCCTGCTACATTTAGATGGTGTACCATCTTGGGGGTAAATTCCAACCAGGGGCCCAACTGTTTCTGATACCTACTTCTGCCTGCTTCCACACTCCCCCCTTCAGAGCTGCAGTAGTACATCTCCTTTCGGCTACCTCTCCCTGACCATTAATGTTTCAGTTAAAGGTACTATAGTTTCAAGTTCAAGTTTCTTTATTATTTATCACAATAAAATACAGATATTTTACGATGAAATGCTTGTTTCTGTATGAGCCCCTACGAGTGTGCTTCATACAGTAAAAAAAAGTAAGTAAAAAAGTAAGTAGGCCTAAGAGTAAGTATAAAAAAAAAAAAAAAAAAAAGGGTAAGTAAAGAGGAATATTCAATATACATATATACAATATACAATACAAAGTAAAGTGAGTAACAGTGAGGTACAATGCAGAAATGAGGTACAAAACTTTCAAATTAGATAGATAGATAACATTTGTGTGTATAGAGTAATCTTTTACTTTTATTTATTTATTTATTTTTAAATAATACATCCACTGAGCTTTTAGAAAGGTACAGAATAAAAGTATTGATTTTCCTGGAAGCAATCCATTCTGCAAATCCTAGTTATACAAGTAGTTATGAAAGTAGTTGTAATTTTATATATATATTTTTTTAAAGGTAATCCTGGAACTGCTGCTCCATAGACGGTGAATAGGGGAACAAGTACAGGACACTATGACTGTAGCCATGGTGATTTTACTGGGGTATGGGTACATTCTTCTTAGCTGTAAAGCCCTACATTTAAATTCAGCCAATAATTCACTGTCAATGGGTCAACTTCAAAAAGTGTCTCAGATTCAGATTATTTTATTGTCACAGCTTTTTTAAATGTACATTCAGAAAATTCTGCCTCCAAAACCGTAGTAGATTTGTAAACATAGTACACAACGTATATACTATCTATACACACTATAAACTATAAACTAAAAGTTTAAACTATAACTTTGTGAGAAATTCAAGTCTTGATGCTCTGATTTGCAGCTTAGGGAGACAGCTGTCTATGTTATTTATTTATTTTGCTAAGAAAGAGTGTGCTCACCTACGGACTACTGGTGTGGTTCTCTAGCTGCACCAGGGCAGAGAAGGAGGCCCTCCACAGAGTGGTCAAGGCTGCAAGGAGGATCACTGGAGCTAGCCTCCCAGATATCTCCACAGTCTTCACCTCCCGCTGCCTACTGTACGTCGGGTGAATAACTTCCTACAGGACCAGTACCACCCAGCACACCATCTTTTTCAACTGCTGCCCTCTGGTCGAAGGTACAGATCCATTCAGTCCGGTACTACCAGACTGACCAACAGTCTCTATCCACAGGCTGTCAGGCTGCTCAACGATCATCAACTTGCCGCCCGCACCCCCCTCGCACCTCCCATCCCCAACCCCCGGTGACATAACTCCAACTTCTACATTACAACAATAACTGTGAACCGGACTTGCATTGCTGCACTATACACTATACACTATTCCATCCATTGCAAGCCAACTCAACTGGACTGTCACTGTACTATTTACTATTTATTTGCACTCGCACTATTGCACTTGGGACATTGATGTTATATTATTATTATTGAGGACATTGGGACATTGATATTATATTATTATTATTGATATTATTATTTTGCACATGCAGTATGTTTTCTACTGAACACACAGAGAGGAAATTGGTATCTATCTTCTTGGCTGACTCTGGAGAAGAGGGTAAGCGCATTTCCTATAATGTTGGCGTGTTCCTTAAACCAGGGGTTCTCAACCTTTCTGCTGCCAAGGCACCCCTGTGTCCAATAAAATATTTGGATAAGTGTGACCATTTCTCAAAAACAGAAAATCATGTATTTCTTTTAAATACAGAAAAGGATCACAAAGTTACCATTTCTCAAGAAATATAAATAAATACAGAAGATAAGCACTTGTTCACTCAGTGGACATTTCTAGCTCAATGCGAGGTCTGCTGCTGCTGCTGGCTAATAATACGGTCAATACATGGGGAGATCTTTGACAAGGCAACACGCATGTCATCCTCGAGGCTCAACTTGGCCCTATATTTTGTTTTCAGAGCTGTCATGGATGAAAAGCCAGCTTCACACAGATATGTGGTGCTGAATGGTATCAACACCTTAACTGCTGCATCATGAGATACTTGGTACTCAGCTCCACACTCAGACCACCATGTTTCCAGAGGCACTTCACTGAAACCAGCTCTCCAGGTGGTATCAGATGAGATTTCAATGAGTTCTTCCAAGAGTTTGGATTGAGATGTGTCAGGAAGCTTTGTCTCAATGTTGTCTGTAAAGGGGTTCTTTATCCAGAGTAACTTGGTGATCCTTTTCTGTGTTTTATTAAATAATGATTTTCAGGGTGCCAGGGTGGTGCACGGCCGTCCCGGGTTCGACTTCCGGACCCGGCGACCTTTGCCGAATGTCTTCCCCCATATCTCTCTCCCATCCTTCCTCTCTGCCGGACTTGTCCAATAAACAAATGAAAAAGCTACCAAAACATATTAAAAAGAATTATGATTTTCAGTTTTTGAGAAATGGTCAAACTTATCCAAATGTGGTATTTTCATGGAAAACAGTGCAGCTGCAACAGATAGCACTTTAGTGATCATTTTCTTTAATCATATAAATCTCAAGGCACCCCTGGCAGCTCTCTGAGGCACCCTAGTGTGCCTAGGCACCCCTGTTGAGAACCGCTGCCTTAAACTATCCAAGATCATTGGAACAGCACAATGCACATTCTTTGTTTCCCAGCAAAGAGGAGAGTGACATTTGTTTTGATATGTTTGCATTTTATATCTATACTTTCATTATAGGGGCGACAGTGGCTCAGGAGGTAGAGCAGTCGTCTGGCAATCCGGAGGTTCCCGGTTCGATTCCCATTTCTCCCGGGCAGCGTGTGGGTGTGTCCTTGAGCAAGACACTTAACCCCTAATTGCTCCCGATGAGCAGATTGGCACCTTGCATGGTTGCCTCCACCGTCGGTGTGTGAATGAGTGAGTGAATGGGTAAAATGTGAGTAACAAATTGTAAAGCGCTTTGGATAAAAGCGCTATATAAAAAAACAGCCATTATAATATGTGTGTAGGGCAGATAATTGCATTTTTTTACATTTTGAAGTCCAATATATGTTCTCATTCTGTAGCCTAATATGCAAATACATAATTTCACCTCTGTATGTGAACAAATAACATGAACATGAACAAATAACACTAACAGCCTACTACCTGCTGCCCACTACTCACACACACACACACACACACGCACGCATGCACACACACACACACACACACACACACACACACACACACACACACACACACACACACACACACACACACAGAGAACTATGTGCACACAATCACACATGCACATACTGCACTTCACACTGCACACTGCACTTACACACACTATATCCACACCACTATTATCACTGTACTATATTTTTGTATTATATTTTAAACAATAATTAGATTAGAATAGATTTACATTTCTTGTCATTATACAGCACAAGTACAGTACAATGAAAATAAGTTTGGCATCTAACCAGAGTGCAAATGTAACAGTAAAGTGATACAGGTGATTAAACTGGAGTATATATAAATGACTACTATTGAGTAATACTGCTAATCTGATGTATGTACTGAACAGTGTTATACTATTATTATGTACAGTGATGCAGATATAAAGACCCTATGGTAGTCAAGTATACTGTCCAGTGGTATAACTAGTAAGAGTAGGTAAGGACAGATATAGATATAGTATCTACAGGTATGTAAAAAAGATTATATGCAGGTATATACAGACAGAAATGTGGAATAATATATATAATGATGTCAATATAAATATATACTGTATATACGGTATATACAGCATTATTGTACATGCTACCATACAGAGTTATATGGGTAGACTATTGTTTGAGGTAGGTAGTTATTAGGTAGATTACAGTGTAAGGCAGTTGTAGACAGTGAAGGCAGTAGGCAGGTATAAATTGAGTACAGGCAACAGAGTTCAGAGTTCATACAGTATCGGCAACAGAGCCTAGAGTATAGGCAATAGAGTTCAGAGTTTATTTATGGGATGGGGGTGGCGCTGTCATCATGGTACAGAGTTCAGAGAGATGACAGCTGAGGGGAAGAAGCTGTTCCTGAGTCTGCCTGACTTGACAGTAATAGTATTATATATATATATATATTTTTTTTTTAAACTTAAATTTTTATTAACAGTTTTAGACAGACAGCACTTACAATAAAAAAGAAAAAACTAACATCACAATAAAAACAAAAGGAAAAAACAGTGCACATAAATATTTACATGGGTATCATGGTTAGTTGTCTGGTTCCCCTACAGTTGTTTTCTAGGTACTTGATACAAAGGCTGATTGTGTATCTCCCTTAAACAGGCATAAACAAGTAATTCCTACTCAAAGATGATAAATACTGACTAAGGCTTGTATGTGTGATCTGGGTCCAGAGACCCTCCTTGAGCTTCTTTCTTCCCTTATCCTTCGTCCTTTCTTTTTTTTTCTCTTGTTTATTAACTTTCACTTTGCCTTTTGATTCACCCATACACAAACCACATCATCCCTGAGTATTAATATCACACCGTTAAACAGACATAAATAATAAAGTATAAAAAACATTCAGCAATTGTAATATCCCAAAAAAAATTTAAATACTAACTAAAGCACAGGTGTGTGACATGGGTTCAGAGACCCTCCTTGAACATCTTTCCTCCTTTACCCTTCGCCCTCTTGTGTTGCATTTGGTTCTTCTTCTGTGATGTCGTTCTCGTTCCCTTTATAATCCTCCCACTTTCCCCATCTTTCCCCAAATTTCTCTTCCTGTAACCTCAGCATGTGTGTTATCCTCTCCATATCCTGTATTTCTTCCACTATCCCTACCCATTGTGCTATTGTCGGTGGGTCTTCCTTGTACCACAGTCTCGTTATTGCTTTTCTGGCCGCTATCAACATTATCTTTATTAAATATTTGTCCCCCCCTTGTATTCCCTCGTGTGTCAGGTCCCCTAAGTAAAGCACCAGTCCTGTTTGTGGTAGCCCGTATCCTAATATTCTGATCATTGCTTCCCCTATCTCCTCCCAATACCCCTTCAGCTTCTGACATCCCCAGAATATGTGCGTGTGATTTGCCCCCTCCTTCCCACACATCCTCCAGCATGCTCTTTGTGTTGGTGCATATTTTCCCTTCAGCTCTGGGGTTATAAAGAATCTGATTATGTTTTTCCATCCAAATTCTTTCCATATTCTCGATCCTGTTGTTGAATGTTGTACCTCGCATATGTTCCCCCATTCCTTCCCTGTTATTCCTATCTCTAGTTCTCTCTCCCATTTCTCCCTTATATAATTGGTCGTGTGTCCCTTGCTGGTCATTATAGCCCGGTACAGTGCTGATATTACCCTTCCTTTCCCTCCTTCGTATGCCCTTACTATCATCCTAATTATTCCATTCTGTTCTTCTTCCTTGTCCCCTCTTATTTCTCTATTATAGTAGTCTCTAATCTGTAGATATCTGAAGTGGTCCTTGTTTTCTAGTCCAAATTTCTCCTTTAATTTTTGTAGTGTTTGCATTTCCCCCTTCTCTATCATTTTGCATATCGCTGTTGCCCCCCCCCCCCCCCCCCCCTCTCCCACCTTCTGAATCCATGGTCTAACCTCCCTGGTTTGAATCTCTTGTCATGTGCTACCCATCTCAGGACCCCTGACTGCTTATGGATTATAGGAGAGGACAGCAGGAGACGCACACACCACTGATGATTAACGGGGCTACCGTGGACAGGGTGAGCAGCTTTAAGTACCTGGGGGTCCACATCTCAGAGGACCTGACATGGTCAACACACATAGACACAGTAGTAAAGAAGGCGAAACAGCGCCTCTACCACCTGAGACAGTTAAGGAAGTTCAGAGTATCGGGGAAGATACTCCAGTCCTTCTACTCAGGAGCTGTAGAGAGCATCCTGACCGGAAACATCACTGCCTGGTATGGAAACAGCACGGCACAGGACAAGAAGGCCCTACAGAGAGTGGTGCGCTCAGCCGAGCGTACCACGGGTATTGCACTACCCCCCCTGCAGGTTCTATACAACAAGAGGTGCAAATCCAGAGCCTGCAGGATAATGAAAGACCCTCACCACCCCAATAACAGCCTGTTTCAGCTGCTGAGGTCAGGCAGACGCCTGCGAACCCCAGCTACTAGGACAGAGCGGCTTAGGCTCAGCTTCTTCCCCCAGGCCATCAGAGCCATGAACAATGAACATTGAGTGCTCAGAACATTGAACTATCCACACACAAGCACACATGAACACACACACGACACGCACACTGTGCACGCTCACACACGAGCAGCCACTTAACACTTTAACATGAGCGGGCACACACTCATGTCGCACACACGCACACTTATGGCCAAAGGAAAGGACACTTTAAATTAGAATAACAGGAACAGTGTATTGCACTACCAAAGCTAACTAGCATGTCCCATATGCTCTGTAAATAACTATGTACAGATACCGAGATGTCACTCCATGTTACCTGTTACCTGTTTACTGCACAATGTTGTTTTTTCATTTTGATTCTATTATATGTACCACTGTATTGCACATCGTTGCGGGCAAGACCACCCGCATTTCATTGTATACCTGTATGCCGTGACAATTAAAACTCTTGACTTGACTTGACTTGCTTCTCCAATTTGTGTGTTTTTACTACTCTGTTCCATATGTTCAAGGTGCATTTGGTGATTGGATCTAATAGTTCCTCTTTCTCTTTAAATAGTTCCCTATCTCCCACCAGAGCTTGTACCTTGTATCCCTCCCCTTCTTTTTCAATGTCTTTCCATCTTGCCTCATATCTGTTGTTACACCAGCACGTCACTGCTCTCAGTTGTGCTGCATAGTAATAATCTTGTAGGCTGGGTACTGCCATCCCTCCCTCTTCCTTTGGTAGTTGTAGTGTTTTATATCTGACCCGTGGTCTTCTCCCCGCCCATATGAACCTCGATATCAGTCTGTCCCACTCCCTGAATTGATTCTGTGGTATTTGTATCGGTAGTGACTGGAATAGGTACAGTAACCTTGATAGTATGTTCATTTTAATGACCTCTATTCTTGAATTGAAGTCCAAGGGCATTACTGTCCATCTCTCTAAGTCTCTCTTGATGTTCTGATTTATCTGTGTATAATTCGCCTCAAACAGTTTCTCCACCCCTCTCGTGATGTTCACCCCTAAGTATTTAATCTTGTCCATGTCCCATCTTATCCCGTACTGTTCTCTAATTTCCGTCGTTGGGGAATAGTATTATATTTTTAATGCAGCTTTAACTTTATTCTTATGCTGCTACTTTTTTTTTGTATCCACTTTTTCTCCTTATTTTTCTATTTTTCTCCCATCCCAATTTCGCCTCGCCAATTCTCCCTTCAATTCTCCCCTCCCCTGTCTCGAACGTTGCTAGACTATGCCTCCCACTGGTCGGCTGCAGTGAGGACCAAGCCTTGCATCACGTGTCCCCTCCAGTACACGAGGAGGCAGCTGTCGCATCTTTTCACCTGAACAGCGCAATCTCTCAGTGGCGAGGAGTAACGCGTGGGAGGCTCACGCTGCCCCCGATGCTTCCTGATTCTGCTGTACAGGCGCACCAACCAACCTGTAGGAGTCGCTGTCCACAACGTCCAATCCCCACCCACCGGCTTTCCCACCCCTAACACTGCCAATTGTGTTAGTATGAACGACCGGCCAAGCCGGTAGCAACACCGAGAGCTGGGCTCGAACCCAGCATCTCCTGCGTTAGTGGCGAGCGCCTTGCCCACTGTGCCACTTAGCCGCCCATGCTGCTACTTTATGATAATTATATTGCCTTATTCTATTCTATTGCCATGCATGACATACAGACAGGGGCGTAGCTGTAGATTGTGGGCCCCATGAAAGAATGTATCTGTAGGCCCCCAGTGAATGCGAGCGCACAATCAAAAAAATGTTGGGCCATTTATTTATTGATGAAAACGCATAATATGGTTTTTACCTATACATTCGGATCAGCAGTTCAGCACCTGCACTGTTGGTGGGTGAGCCTAGTAAAGTATGTCGCATTGCGTTCATCTTCAATGAATGGACCAATGCAATAGTCTACCAAAGCCCCCCCCTCTCTCTATATATCTCACACACACACACACACACACACACACACTTCAGAAACAAACATAGTATCAATGAGAGCATCAATAAATACACCTGAGTGATGTCTACTAAAAAAAAAAAAATCTGGGCCCCCCCCCCAGTGCTGGGCCCTTGGAATCATCCTAAACTACCCCCCCCCCCACGCCCCTGCATACAGATATATATATCTCTGACTCTTTTTTTTTTCTTCACTTTTTTGTTTATTATACTTTTTTGAGGACATAGACATTATAAGTATATGTCTGTATATATACATTGTTGTATTGTCATTGTCCACATAGAACAGATAACAACATTAAACAGAAGAAAATAAAATAAAAAAAATAAAAAACAAGAAAAAATAAAACAGAGTTCAAAAGTAAATAATAATACAAACAAACACTGACTTGGTCGCTCGACAGTCGTCTCAAACGTATATACATAGTATATCAAAGATATAGCACATGTTTAGGTACCCAAATATGCTTCTCCAATGTATATCCGGTATATCAAATAACTCACGTTGAATTAACGTTCACACAGATGAATACCAACAAGCAGCATACAAATTGTTATTCTGGAATAGTATGGAACTGTACATCATCCACAAGTACAAGGAATGAACCCCACGTTTTCTTGAACATAGATGAAGAACCTCTCAGAGTGCATCTTATCTTTTCAAGTTTGATAAAGTATAGTATGTCTCTAATCCAGTGAAGGTGAGTGGGGGGAGCAGCGGACTTCCATTTAAACAGAATCAGCCGCCTGGCCAGTAGAGTGGTAAATGCCACAATGTGTGCTTTGTGCTTTGAAAGTGATAACATAGGTGGGGAGTATCCAAAAAGCGCTGTCAATACATTTGGTTCAAGATTTGTCTCAATACTTCCCGAGATGGTTTCAAAAATATTTGTCCATTACCTGTGCAAGGAGGGGCATGTCCAAAACATGTGAGTATATGTGGCTGGGGCCGAATGACATCTATCACATATAGGATCGATATCTTCATACATTTTGGCTAATCTGACTTTCGTCAGGTGTACTCGATGAACAATTTTGCATTGTATCAGCCCGTGTCTTGCACAAATAGAAGAAGAATGAACAAGACGTAGAATGTCAACCCAAATGTCATCCGAGATCTCCTCCTCTAAATCCTCCTCCCATTTACTTTTAATATTGTGTATTGTGGTTGGACATAAGGAGAGAATGAGATTGTACATAGTCGATATCATGCCCTTGATGGAAGACATCGGGGTTAAAAAGGAGTCGATGGGTGTTACCTCTGGAAGGTTGGGAAATATAGGGTTAATGCTACAGACATAGCTACGAATCTGTAGATACCGAAAGAAATGTCGGCTATGGATTGAATATTTCTCTGATAATTGCTGAAAGGAGGCAAAAACATTATCTATATATAGGTCACCTAGTGTTTTAATACCGAGTGAGGCCCATAAGGAGAATGCTCCATCCATCAATGAGGGGTGAAATAAAGGGTTAGCTGCTATCGGGGCCAAGTGGGATAGAGTTTTAAACCCAAAGTGGCGTCTGAATTGATTCCAAATTCTGAATGTAGTTTTAACGATTATATTTTTGAAGTAGGGGGCCAATGGAGAACTAATAGAACATATATCTCTGACTCTGAGCACCTGAAGACTGTGCTATTAAACCAGGAAGTGCAGCACTATGTCAGCCGAGTAGTACCGTAACGAATCATTAAAAAAATATACCGTTAACTGAAATATGTTGTTTCTTTACACATATGTTGGATTATGTAATTGGTTTGTCATGACCAATCGCGCGACTCGGGCTTCATCAGAAAGATCTCTGCGCCGAGAGGCATTCTATAAAGCTGGGAACGAGGTTAGTCCTTCTCAGCCAACCTCAGCGTGCGATTGGCTGAGGTTGAGTAAAATGCCATGGTAAGCCAATCAAAGGTAGAGGTGGGCGGGTTCATCCAGTGTCTGCACACAGCGAGACAACACAAGCCAGTCAACGTGAGACCGTGGTACGTTTTGATAGTTGTTTTGGTGGCAAAATAATCCAAAACGAATCCAACGAACAACACATGCGAGCATTCAATGACAGACCGCGGGTCCATGAGCATTTTTGTTCACTCTAGTCTTGTGTTAGTTGTGTGTTGCACTGCAGTAGTGGAGGCTCTACTCTGCTGACTTAGTGCTGCACTTCCTGGTTTAATAGCACAGTCTTCAGGTGCTCAGAGTCAGAGATATCTGTATCATGTCATGCATGTCTTAAATGTCATGATTAGATTTGTACATAATCCAACATATGTGTAAAGAAACAACATATTCCAGTTAACGGTAAATTTTTTTAATGATTCGTTAGGGTATAAATTAGGTTAACTGGAGCTTAGTATAGAGAGCATCCTGACCGGCAACATCACCTCCTGGTTTGGGAATAGCACTGCACAAGACCGTAGCAGACTACAAAGAGTGACACGTTCAGCCGAACGCACAATTGGAGGGGGGCTTCCCACCCTCCAGAACATTTACAACAAGCGGTGCAAGGGGAAGGCTAAGAGAATTATTAAGGACTCGAGCCACCCGAACAACTGCCTCTTTGAACTGCTGCGGTCAGGCAAGCGATACCGGAGTCTTAAGGCGAGCACAGAAAGACTCAGAAGAAGCTTCTATCCCCATAGATGGGAGGCCGAGTCAGTCTAAAGTGACTTGATTGATCCATTCAGACTACACAATTCTTTGTGTGTAATATCTAGTTATTATGTTGAGTCAAAATACGTTTGTTGGCCAGCCGTCTGTTGGTCATCGGTGTTCGTAATCTTACATTTAAATTAAATGTTTTCTCATGCATATCTTTGGACACCTCTAGCTGATAAACCAATCAGGATACAGAAACGGGATTTCGGGACCCCAAAATTGTCAACATGAACAACGGAGAATGCATCTGACTGGAACGCTAGCTGATTATACACAACATGAGACAGTAAATACTATTGTAATAAAACTTTCAAAACTATGTTCAATTTGTGTATTGTTTTGTTACTATATAAGATTGTATTTCGCACTGTATTAACCATAACGACGTCACAGATGAGCTTTAGATGGTTAACGTGATATTAACGCTATCTATCCGACGGTCCGACCTAAATACTATTGTAATAAAACGTTCAAAACTATGTTCAACTTGTGTTTTGTTTCTTACTATAAGATTGGATTTCGCAAGCCATACCGACGTCAGGTGAGCTTGCTATCCATTAGATGGATAACGTGATATTAACGTTAGATCTAACCGACCACAATTTGATTCGAAATGTATTACATACCTCACTTTGTTGGTCTCTCTCGTCTGCATCCCCTTAACAATTGTGTGTATTGAGCTGTACTGTATTGTACCCATTCTGCAATCTGTTAACCGTTTTCAATCAATGTCAGACGTCTATAAAAAAAAACGATTGAATTGCTCAGAATTTAAAATGATGTCCCCAATAGGACATAATAATATTAATATTATTCCCCAGTATGACACAATAAACACAGAATGAATGCTACCAAAGAGAATGCTATATGCAATTTGTGTATAAAGTGTGTATTAATCCTGTAACATGAGTCAAGGTCAGATCTAGCCTGGCATAGAGAACAGAATGTTGATTTTTTGATGTTCAAGTTTCTTTATTAGTTGTCATACAGAAGTACAGAATACTTTTATATAAAATGCTTCTTTCTGTTTTACTCCAGAGATTGTGCTAGATAAAAATAGAAGTCAAGTACGTAGACAAGTGTTCAATATATACATACAATGTACAATGCAGAGTAGAAAAGTAACTGAGTTACAATACAATATACTATACAGTACAATGCAGAAATGGGATGAGGTACAATTTACAGTAAGGTGTAATGAGGTATGGGTTGTAGTGCATATTCTTTGCCAATAAATATAAAGTGTGTTTAGGTGTTCTAAAGTGGGTGCTGCAGTGAGTTGTTTGTTTAAAGTGAGTGTGTGCGTGTGGATGTGTGTGCTGTGAGTGCATTTGATGGTTGTTACATAGTGTTATTGTCATTTGTATGTGTGTAATGTGTAACTAGTACAGTGAGAAGGCATTTGGCGATTTCTTTAAACAACGTCTCCTAACAGATGAGGTGGACTTCCATGCTCCTGTAAAAAAGATGAAACTCAAAACCTTCAAGGACACAACAACATCAAGTGTTACCAAGGTGAGAGGCAAGGAGATGGCCCTTAAAGCAGACCGAGACCTCTTCGCCAGGCTTATAGTGGTGGGAACAGTCAGGAAGATTGACATCGGGGAAATGTTAGTCTACAGTCTGGGACCCTTCCCTGCAGCCATAGCGAACATGGATGGCTCTATGGTGAAAACTGATAAAGCCAAGTTAATGCACTTTCTCGAGGGATCAGTAAATCCACCCGCCACAGTTGAAGTCCCTGATGGCACAGGGGTGGAGGTGTTACCACTACAAACACTGTTCTCAATACAGGAGGAAGCAGACACCCGACTATTGCTTCACTGTGCTCATGCCTCTCAATACAGTTCCCATGTGGTGATCAGCAGTCCAGAGATTTCTTCGAGATTGACTGGATGTCACTTCCTCCAGAGTCCAGCCCCAGTCGCAATCCTGGAACTTGTATACTGCTCCTGCAAAAAAAACACAATGCATGAAGGGGCGATGCACATGCAAATCAAACAACCTACCATGTACAGACATGTGTCTGTGTTTGGACTGTCAGAACACTATCTTCTTTTTTTCATATATTTTATTTCTTTTTTGGAAGGCACAGGTACAGGCATACAATGCACATTGTTGGTTCCAGCTATCTATTGTTTGATAGTTTGCACCATTTAATCTAGCTGTAGAAAGCTCCATTGTTACAACATCAGCTAATAACTGTTTCCAGTGATTAAAGGGCAGAGAATGTGGAGCTTGCCATCAAAGTGCCAATTTTTTTTCTCAGCAGTACTTCCTGCCAAGCTAAAGAATCATCATCATTAAGGAGCAGTAATTTGGGACAACAGGGAATATGTTTTTGTAATACATGTTACTGTTAAAATAAATAACATGTTATTTTCACACTTGTTATTGTGTTATAAATGTTGATTGATTGATTGATTGAAAACGTTATTAACAGATTGCAGAATGGGTACAGTACAGCTCAATACACACAATTGTTAAGGGGATGCAGACCAGAGAAAGACGTTTGTCTTGTTTACATCAGGGCCCCCCATTTGTAATTCATAGTGACAACAGCATCTAAAACATTACTTTTTATTTTTTTTTGTGTCCACTTTTTCTCCTTATTTTTCTATTTTTCTCCCATCCCAATTTCGCCTCGCCAATTCTCCCTTCAATTCTCCCCTCCCCTGTCTCGAACGTTGCTAGACTATGCCTCCCACTGGTCGGCTGCAGTGAGGACCAAGCCTTGCATCACGTGTCCCCTCCAGTACACGAGGAGGCAGCTGTCGCATCTTTTCACCTGAACAGCGCAATCTCTCAGTGGCGAGGAGTAACGCGTGGGAGGCTCACGCTGCCCCCGATGCTTCCTGATTCTGCTGTACAGGCGCACCAACCAACCTGTAGGAGTCGCTGTCCACAACGTCCAATCCCCACCCACCGGCTTTCCCACCCCTAACACTGCCAATTGTGTTAGTATGAACGACCGGCCAAGCCGGTAGCAACACCGACACTTTTTATATATTGGAAGAGTATATTTATGAGACAGTATATTTTGTACATGTAACGGTTGTGACAACGTCAAATTTTTAACGTCACAGGCAACAACAAAGACCGCTATTACCATAGTGTAACACACAGCAAGAATGTGAAACAAGTTACTATTATTAGTATTGGGTTAGTGTAACTGAGGGGTACAATTCCCTGACTGTATTGATAAGTATGGTATCATTAAACCACTACCGCTTTATGTACTTTAATTACTGGCCATACAGTACACAATATATGAATATGATGAACACTTCCCACAATGAAATCGGTTCCAGTCAAAGGTATTAATCAAGTATTTAATGGAGCAAAAGGTACATAGGATACTTTACATTATTCTTTGAATGCACTTGTAAGGCAAAGGAGTATGCGTAGGCAAATCAATAACGAATGTCCATTCTCTGGTTACGCAGGAGGTAATTATACAACCTGAATCTTAGGGAATTATATCTATGGTACACTAGTAATAGCGGGAGATACTGGAAGGGGTTCCCACTGGTTGTAAGCCAGCACGGGGGTAGAAGATCTGTCGGTAGTAGGACGTCTGGTCAACGATGACTAGGGAGACTTCAGGTACAGAAGCCGGTGCAGTAGTCTCTTGATCCACAGACGAATACAGCTTGGTTCTCTTGTAGACTGTAGCTCTACAGTGAAGAAAGCTAGGCGGCCTCAGGCTCTCTGAGCGCCGACTCGACTTGACTCCTCTCGGGGTAAATCCAACACGTGCAGGCGTCGGCGATTATCCGCTCCATAAATCATAGGACCAAAGCAAATATATTCCAGCCGCAAAGGGCTATGTAGTCGTCGGGTAGATTAATCCAGTGTACATGTCCATACGGTTCTCTCCTAGGTCTCCTCGGGTGAAAGCGCCATGCGGTCGGTCCAGCCTGGATAAGAACTCTAGCTAATACGAGAAAGCGTTGGATATACTGGTCACTATAGAATTCTAACCGCACGATACACTATACACAAATAGACTATTAAAGACTCAATAGAAATATGTCGCACTCGACGGTATAGCGCCAAACTCTGACAATTCAGTTATTAATTCGCACGCGGTCTCGATGCTCTATTCTGGGGCCAAACAGGCCATACTTCACCGCACGTTGTATCGTGGGTGAGGCTTCACTTAGTGGGTAACATACTAAAAGAACGAAGGGTACGGAGGTAAAGGGCTAAGGGGCTTCTACATTCACCTGCGCCGTATTTATACGCACGGTGCACAAATAGTGCCACTCTCATTTCTGTCGCCGTATCCCTGGGCAGGGCCGGGGCAAGTACAGACATGTCGTGTCGGTGACTTTGAACTTGGCTCCGGGGGCCGGTCCCTGGCGCCGGTGGACCGCTGTCCAATAGGAGAATGAACTATTATGGGCTGGACTAAAGGGATATTCCGTGTATATGTACAAGGAATATACAAGGGATATCAAACAATATACAAATACTATGCAATATATATCAATAAATAAATATATATATTCGGTTTAATCTGATCCTTTGTAACAGTTAGAGTTGTTTGATTTACACTATCGTAATGTTAGATTGCTATCTGAGAAAGTTAAAATGCTAACGTTAGTCTTTGTGAGCTGGCTACAATATTTTCCAATGTGTAATCGGACGTCAAAACGGACAACATATAAACTGCTGATGACTCATAACTTCCTATAACGTTTGAATAATGCTGTAAAGTTAAGTAAAAATGCATTTCAATAGTAATAGTAATGAATTGAGAGCTTACCGAATGCAGAGCTATCCAGTATTGTGAACAGACGAGTAGCAATATTTACTTCCTGGTTCCAGGGCTTGAAGAATGTCATTGGGAGAAATCAAGTCACCTGACGTTGTAACGCGTTTTGATTGGTTCCGCAGCAACGCCCCTTTTCACAAACGTAGGTAGTTTTTATCTTATCAACACATTAATTTCATAAAGATATGACCCAACAACCGTTGCCAACAAACGGAAATGTGTTATTATAGTATATTATGTAGTTCATATTACAATAACATATAGTCTGTTTAACCAGATCAATCATTTCATTAACGGAAGCCTCTAGAGACCTTCGGCCTCCCATCTACCAGGCCATCAGGCTGCTAAACGAACAATAATCACTATGCAACAACCATCAAATGCACACAGCACACACACCCACACGCACACACTCACTCACTCAAACAACACACTGCAGCACCCACTCTCCACACTTTAGATCACACAAACACACTTACACTTTATATTTATTGATAAAGGATTTGCACTACAACTCGTACACACTGTGAATTGTACCTAAATTGCACCTCGACCCATTTCTCCATTTCTGCCTTGCACTATATAGTATTGTATATTAGTACACTGCACAGTATTGTATATTGTATGGTAACTACGTCTATTCTGCATCGAACATTGTACATATGTCTAAACTGAACACTGTGACCTCATTTTTTTTACTTCTAATTTTACTATGTTATTTTATTTCATACTTATCTTGTCTTGCACAGTCTCTGGAGCGCAACAGTAAGAAGCATTTTGTATAAAAGTATTCTGTACTTCTGTATGACAACTATTAAAGAAACTTGAAACTTGAAACTATTGCTGGCTGCCTGGCTGAGGCGCTAAAAACAAAATTACAAACATCTCAAAACAAACTGGTCAGACTACTGCTTGACCTTACTCCTAGAACCCACCTCACCCCTGCCCACTTTGACAACCTAGGATGGCTTAGAGTAGACGACAGAGTACAACAACTTGCAATGGGCCTGGTCTACAAGATACACTACACGACCAAAGTACCCATGTACATGTCAAAATACTTCCCAAAGGTCAGTGAATACCACGATCACAACACCAGAGGGAGCTCCACAAATCATGTTAAACCCAGATTCGGCTCAAATAAGGGACTAAACACGTTTCGCAATTATGCCACATCAATGTGGAACGCCCTACCCAAAGCTGTAAAGGAATGTGGATCACTACCCACTTTCAAAACCTCTCTCAAGGGACACCTACGGGAGACTGCAATTCAACACTGGCCCCTGTAAATATCCTAACCCAACCCCCTCCAATGTACAGTCATTTACCTAGTATGGTTTTGTCAATAGTTCAATGTACAATTGTGTTTGTTTGTACAGTGTCTCCTCCCCCCCCCCCCTCAATGTACAGTGTTACTTGTTTATACAGTGTGCCCCCCGGCCCCCCCCCCCCCCAACCACCTCCAATGTAAATTACCCAGTATGGTTGTCAATATCCCAATGTACCCAACCCCCCCCACCCAACCTCCTCCAATGTACAGTTTCTACGTCAAATGTATATACTCCCTTTTCTTGACTCCTTCTGTATCACAAACAGTACTGTATTTGCAAATCTGGTATGTCATAAATGTATAGATGTAGCAGTACTGACTATCTGTATGTCATGTATGTCATATATGTCTACACTGTAAAAATTTTCACCCTAAAGTTACAATAAATTACTGGCAATATTTTGCATGACTTTTACAGTAAGATTCACAATAATTTACTGTGAATGGCTTCACAGCAATGTGTTGTACTTTCACAGTAATGGTAGTACAATACATTGTTGTAATTTCACAACTTCATACTGTAAGAAATTACTGTGATATTACAATAAATTACTGGCAATATTTTGCATGACTTTTACAGTAAGATTCACAATAATTTACTGTGAATGGCTTCACAGCAATGTGTTGTAATTTCACAGTAATGGTAGTACAATACATTGTTGTAATTTCACAACTTCATACTGTAAGAAATTACTGTGATATTACAATAAATTACTGGCAATATTTTGCATGACTTTTACAGTAAGATTCACAATAATTTACTGTGAATGGCTTCACAGCAATGTGTTGTAATTTCACAGTAATGGTAGTACAATACATTGTTGTAATTTCACAACTTCTAACAGTAAGAAATTACTGTGATATCACATTATTCTGTTGTATATATATTACAACAATGTATTGTGACTTCACAACATCAAATTGTAAGAAATTACTGTAATATCACATTATTTTGTTGTATATATATTACAACAATGTATTGTGACTTCACAACATCAAATTGTAAGAAATTACTGTAATATCACATTATTTTGTTGCATATATATTACAACAATGTATTGTGACTTCACAACATCAAATTGTAAGAAATTACTGTAATATCACATTATTTTGTTGTATATATATTACAACAATGTATTGTGACTTCACAACATCAAATTGTAAGAAATTACTGTAATATCACATTATTTTGTTGTATATATATTACAACAATGTATTGTGTATTTACAATAGCCTACATGTATTTTTGTAGTCCAGCTCCAGTACACTTCCTGAAGGTCACACTTTGGTTTCCTGTTGTGTTTAATCACGTCATCCTATTGTATCTTGACATGAAACTATTGTATGAGCTTCCTCCAGAAGTATACTGGAGCTGGGGACTAGAGTTATGCATGTCTATCATTGTAAATTGACTGTTATTTTGCCAAATTATATAATATAATAATTATTATTTTTCAATTATTTTGTTGGCAAGTCTTTTGCATTACTTTTCAGTAGGGATGCTCGATATTGGCTTTTTTACCGATACCGATATTCCGATATTGTCCAACTCTTAATTTCGATACCGATACCGATACCGATATCAACCGATACCGATATATGCAGGGTTTCCCCCCAAAAAAACTGAATAATTTCAGGTAAGTAATAATTTCACTGGATGCATTCAAAAGGCTTTCTAAATGTAAGCATTATCTGTGCAAAATATGATAATTAAAAAAGTAAAAATTAACATTACATATCTCTTGTTGTTGAATTAAACCAACATGCATACTTTTGACAATAAATAAAATACGAATTGGTTCTTACTTGCTTGCCTGGGTAAATAAAGGTTAAATAAATGTTAAAAAAAAAAAAAATTGTTATTGTTTTTTTTTTTTTTTTTACCGATACCGATATTTTCCGATATCACATTTTACTGCCGATATCGGCCGATAATATCGGTCGGCCGATAATATCGGACATCCCTACTTTTCAGACTTGCCAACAAAATAATTGAATAATAATAATTATTATATTATATAATTTGGCAAAATAACAGTCAATTTACAATGGTATGCATAACTGTATAGTCCCCAGCTCCAGTATACTTCTGGAGGAAGCTCATACAATAGTTTCCTGTCAAATACTATTGGATGACGTGATTAATCATGACAGAAAACCAAAGTGTGAGCTTCTGCCAGGAAGTATACTGCGCTGGACTTCAAAAATGCACGTAGGCTATTGTACATTAAAAACAACAGTCCAAACGCACAAATGAGGTAAGCCAGCATTTATTGTCAAAAGACATAGAATTATTACAAATAATTACACGAGGTAAGCCGGCATTTATTGTCAAAAGACAGAATTATTACAAATAATTACATGAGGTAAGCCAGCATTTATTGTCAAAAGACAGAATTATTACAAATAATTACACGAGGTAAGCCGGCATTTATTGTCAAAAGACAGAATTATTACAAGTAATTATATACAAAGAATTATATTCTTATTCTTGAAATGGTAAATGGCTGTTTTCTTTTTTACAATTTGTGCACATTTTACCCATAGGAAAATCCTGCTCGTTGTACAAGTATCGCAGAGAAAATTCAAAGGTACTCAGTTGCACAAGAGTTTCGGACAGAGAAACGCAATGGTTTGAAAGCTCGGCGTTGCTAATAAACATTTTAAATATTATTTTATAAACTGTTGGTCAACACTGCTCAAAACGGCTTTAGCTGACTGATGCGCCTTGCACATCGAGCGTTTCGCCAGTTCTTCAGAGTTAATTATGGGATTTTATTGTCAAAAGACAGAATTATATTACAAAGAATTATATTCTTATTCTTGAAATGTTAAATGGCTGTTTTCTTTCTTCTTTTATATACAATTTGTGCACATTTTACCCATAGGAAAATCCCATATTAACTCTGAAGAACTGGTCCTCTGCGAAACGCTCGTTGTACAAGTATCGCAGAGAAAATTCAAAGGTACTCACAGTTGCACGAGAGTTTCGAACAGAGAAATGCAATGGTTTGAAAGCTCGGCGTTGCTAATAAACATTTTAAATATTATTTTATAAACTGCTGGTCAACACTGCTCAAAACGGCAAAACTAAGACAAAGTAATCATATTCGTAAGTAAAATGGTAAATGGCTGCTTTTTTTTCTTCTTTTTTTACATATTTGTGCACATTTTACCCATAGGAAAATCCCATATTAACTGTGAAGAACTGGTCCTCTGCGAAACGCTTGTTGTACAAGTATTGCAGAGAAAATTCAAAGGTACTCACAGTTGCATGAGGGTTTCGGACAGAGAAACGCAATGGTTTGAAAGCTCGGCATTGCTAATAAACATTTTAAATATTATTTTATAAACTTCTGGTCAACACTGCTCAAAACGGCTTTAGCTGACTGATGCACCTTGTACGACGAGCATTTCGCCAGTTCTTCAGAGTTAATTATGGGATTTTATTGTCAAAAGACAGAATTATTACAAAGAATTATATTCTTATTCTTGAAATGGTAAATGGCTGTTTTCTTTTTTACAATTTGTGCACATTTTACCCATAGGAAAATCCCGCTCGTTGTACAAGTATCGCAGAGAAAATTCAAAGGTACTCACAGTTGCATGAGGGTTTCAGACAGAGAAACGCAATGGTTTGAAAGCTCGGCATTGCTAATAAACATTTTAAATATTATTTTATAAACTTCTGGTCAACACTGCTCAAAACGGCTTTAGCTGACTGATGCACCTTGTACGACGAGCGTTTCGCCAGTTCTTCAGAGTTAATTATGGGATTTTATTGTCAAAAGACAGAATTATTACAAAGAATTATATTCTTATTCTTGAAATGGTAAATGGCTGTTTTCTTTTTTACAATTTGTGCACATTTTACCCATAGGAAAATCCCGCTCGTTGTACAAGTATCGCAGAGAAAATTCAAAGGTACTCACAGTTGCATGAGGGTTTCAGACAGAGAAACGCAATGGTTTGAAAGCTCGGCATTGCTAATAAACATTTTAAATATTATTTTATAAACTTCTGGTCAACACTGCTCAAAACGGCTTTAGCTGACTGATGCACCTTGTATGACGAGCGTTTCGCCAGTTCTTCAGAGTTAATTATGGGATTTTATTGTCAAAAGACAGAATTATTACAAAGAATTATATTACAAAGAATTATATTCTTATTCTTGAAATGGTAAATGCTGTTTTCTTTTTTACAATTTGTGCACATTTGACCCATAGGAAAATCCCATATTAACTCTGAAGAACTGGTCCTCTGCGAAACGCTCGTTGTACAAGTATCACAGAGAAAATTCAAAGGTACACAGTTGCACGAGAGTTTCGTACAGAGAAACGCAATGGTTTGAAAGCTCGGCGTTGCTAATAAACATTTTAAATATTATTTTATAAACTGCTGGTCAACACTGCTCAAAACGGCAAAACTAAGACAAAGTAATAATATTCGTAAGTAAAATGGTAAATGGCTGTTTTTTTTCTTTTTTTTACAATTTGTGCACATTTTACCCATTCACACACCGACGGGAGCATGTAGGGGTTAAGTGTCTTGCTCAAGGACACATCGACACGCTGCCCGGGGAGGAGCGGGAATCTCCGGATTGCCAGACGACTGCTCTACCTCCCGAGCCACTGTCGCCATGAAACTAGTACTTCCAGGTCTTACCCGAAAATGGAACTAATGAATACACTTTATGCACTCACTCAAAAGAACAAAAGAGGCACTCAAAATAACAAAAGAGGCGCAGGGACGACAGGAGCATGACAATTGTCTTTGCAAACCATTCAAAGTCTATGAGCTTCCGAAGAAGGGTGTTCACGTCAGGGGACGACAGGAGAAGGACGATTGTCTATACAGATGCAGACCATTCGAAGTCTATGAGCTTCCGAAGAAGGGTGTTCACGTCAGGGGACGACAGGAGAAGGACAATTGTCTTTGCAAACCATTCAAAGTCTATGAGCTTCCGAAGAAGGGTGTTCACGTCAGGGGACGACAGGAGAAGGACAATTGTCTTTGCAGACCAAAGTTTATGAGCTTACTTACGAAGAAGGGTGTTCACGTCAGGGGACGACAGGAGAAGGACGATTGTCTATGCAGATGCAGACCATTCAAAGTCTATGAGCTTACGAAAAAGGGTGGTCACTTGAGGGTTGATGGCGCTTCGCTTCTTTGCCCTGGAGCCTTTCTCCGGGTTGATGCCCAAGAAGAACCTGTTAATAAGCAAAGATACGTTTCAGTTTTAAATAGACTCAGCATTTATCAAGGTGCTCACCTGTGTTTTTTCATGGTACCTCTAACATAATGTTTACTCATCCGAATTTTGAAGCCATACTATAATGTGAATTAAACCATTATGTCAATTTCTTAACAAGATAGCAGCAACATCAAGTGATGGTGTGGTCCCAATTCACATAGTTGGTTCCAGGCTTCATACTCAAAGCATTTAATCTACTTTATGGCCTCTGTAGAAAGGCATGGACTTAATAGCCAGATAGTCTTTGCATGATAAGTCTTACTGATGACATTGATCATGTGTTCAGAGTGTTAAAATACCTTTGGATGAACTCAAGTGTGGATGATCCAACGGAAGGATACTCCAGGTTGAAGACATAGTAGCTGGTGAATAAAGCAGCTACCCCATGCAAAAATAATGGGTGTGGGCCCATCACAACTTCTCCCTCGATGGATAGCATCCATCCAGAAGGCTGCATTGCGTCACCTGAAATGAACAGATACCCCGTCATGCGTTGTTGTGGATAGGTATACATTCCTGCAAGGACATGACACAGAACTAAGGCCGTCTTAAATACTTCAAAGCTTCGTTCGATGGGCATGGGATTTGAATATGAAAATAAAATTCGATTATTAAAAAGAAAAAGAAAAATGCATATATATATATATTTTTTTGCCAAATCAACTCTGCCTCTCTTACAACAAGCAATGCTGTCTCTTATTTAAGATGAGGTCGCACTGACAGATTTGTGTTCATTGTGCTGCTTTTATAAAGCCTCAAATGACGGCTTACAATATTTCATGAAAGCAAAGTGTTTTGTTTGTCTAAGATTTAAAAAGGTTTCAACTTTACAGCACTGACAAAGTTGAACATGAGACATGCCAGCTCAGGATATTATTTATAAGCGTCATATGTGTGCCGTATCACAAACTGCCTTCGGTCAGATTTTCCCCCTCGATGCAAAGGAACACAAGCTCATCCCTGAACATTATTACCTTGAATTATCAAACAGGGGGTGCTTGGGAGTGCTGCAGTATTCACATCAGCAACAGTGGCACAGGTCTGCAACAAAGTAACACACAATAGCAGATTTAACATTATGAAAGGATGAAGATAAGCTAATCCACGCACTACAGCTCACCACACATCAGCTCGGCCCATTTGGAGCAACTTGGGGGTTAAGTGTCTTGCTCAAGGACACTTCCGACATGCGGACAGTCAGAGCCAGGATTCGAACCACCAACCCTACGGTCGATGAACGACCATCTCTACCAACTGAGCTTCAGTCGCCCCTAATGTAATCACTCGCATTTCAAATATTTTAATAAACGTACATCAACTTCAAGCAGTAGTTTCTCCGTAGGCTCCTTGAAGTACACCATAAGGAGCAGGACGATGCAGGCACTGATCTCCGAAACCTCTGGATGATATCTGGCCAGAACATCCCTGATCTTCGGGTTGTCCAGTTTCTGGCAGAACTGCAGGATGGTCCGTCCTCGATGACACAGGGCATCTTTGATCTTTTGAAGGACATCGGTGTCTGTCAGGAGGCCAAAGTGGGAGAAAAGCCCCGTCTGAGAGAAGAGAAAAGGCCATTCTTCTTAGACCGCCACCATCGTTGGTGGAGGCATTTTATTCAAGTAACGCCGCAGGATGACGTAGGTCCTCTCCATCAGAAGTTCTGCTCTCGCTGTCCCACCCATCCCTTCCTCTGTGTACAGACATACAAACCAAGTAACAACAATTAGATTTGATGTTGCCACATCTGGGAAATTGAGTGGCAAACCTTTAATTGTATTACTCATTCTGAATATTAAAGTGGCCTTTTTGCTTAATGTGGGATATTTATTCATGGTGTCAATTCACCAAAAGTAAAGTAGATTGCATGCCTGAGTAGATGTTCCGCAGATCCCTTTTCAAAGCCGCCATGGTTTCCTCTGTCTCCCCGTCCGGTAAGCTTGCTGGGCCCCACCTCACACACCTAGGGATAGGAAGGAATCATAGGCAACCTCTTAGTGGAATACATAAAAAAAGAAAAATTATAATATATATATTTTTTTATCATTCTTTCCAAAAGAAAAAAGGCCTCTAACGCTAATGGCACGCATACCAGAGGCTAACTGCCTACGAAAACAGGCACAGAAGCACTGAAAGAGGATTTCACCCATCTAATGAACACACTAGACTAGACAAATATCAAGATGTATCCATCAGTGGACCAATTGCATGCTTTTGCAGAGGACAAGAAGCCTTCAGACATTAAGCACCCCCCACAGCCCAAATGGAATGATAAAAAAAATATATATATAAATATATATATATATTCTACTTTTTATTTTATTTTTGTCGACTAACTGCACATTTTGGCCAATCATAGTCGACTATCCAAATCCTTAGTCAGGGACAGCCCTAGAAATTATATTAAAAAAAAATCTACACATAATTTAAACATTCAATCCAAATAACCTAAGTTAGTCGAGCATTGGCAGTGCCACTTTAACCCCTAATTGCTGCGAGCGTGAATGGAGAGGACACTGGCGCCGTTTGTTTTGCCACCCCTACCCGTATTGGTCAACAGGACCTCTCGTCAGCCTGGACTCTCCTGCCACGCCAGTGGGCCGTCTTTCCTCTCTGCCTCTGCGGCGTCTAGCCAGAGTGTTGTTCCTGCTTTTATACTCTACTCTTGTTTTTACTTGTTGGAGAAGAGAGTGGCATCCGTCTCCAACCATTTCACCTCGCCTGCTAATGTCAGCAAAGGTGTCAGGATGGCTCCTGACAATTGTTCGGACGATACTGAGGCACGTGGTTCTGGTTGGGTTGTGCTCGTGCTCCATCATCTGATCCACCAAAGCGTTCACAAAGGCCCTTCTCTCATCTGGCTTTGGTCTCTGTTCTTTTTCCACTGCACGTTGAATGGCTGTTGACATCCGGTTCCAGTTGACACAAAAGTCTACATGCCATGCGCTGCCAGGCTGTGAAGAGTTTGGAGTGCTTGGGGGGCTGCACAACAGAGATTGCATAGAGGTGTTCGGAGAGGACAGAGTGTTCACAGAGCTCGTTGTTGGGGAACTTGAAGCAATTGGATGTGTTGGGGAACTTGAAGCAATTGGATGGGGAGGGAGCACCTCCATATTAAGGGTTACTAACCCTAGAAGGGACAAAAACAGTTATGCCAATGTTCCAAGGGCATAGTTCCAAGTGTCACGCAAGTCTAAATATGAATTTACCTTTCTTAAGACCATCCATCAGCTTCCGACACTGGATTGGTTTGAGGTGTCGGACCAGATCCACCCTCTCCATTAAGGCCAGATCTTCGACACTCTCCACTCCAAGATCCTCAAGTAGGGTGGTCAGTAAGTCATCAGGGAGGCCTGGTAAATATGACCAAACTGCTTCCTTTATATCTTCCATTACCTAGTCTCATTGATTAGGGTCAATCATGAATCAGTTTGTGCATATTCCCTACTTGTCTGTTTGCAGTGCACTATATGCGGTTAACTGCCAACATGTGCTCGCTATACAATCAACAATACAAAATCAACTATCTTAAGGTTACTTGATATCCTGCTCCACTTACGTCTGTCCTCACGTCTGTCATATCCTCCCTTTCCTGTTTAAACTGCTCCTGGAAAAGAATGGTGGAGCGCAATAAGCATCTGATCGTGCACGTTGTATGCTGGAAGAGGATAGTAGTCCAGTAAATCTTTGTGCTTAATGCACACGTAATCCTCTTGGGCCACTCCTAAGTCACAGTACACACCCATGTCAATCAACTTCACACAAATGTGTTTCTCTGAGACAAAGTGGACAGAGTTTTGGGCAACAATGACCAGCATAATCTTCCCCATGTGAAGTCCTTCATCACTGTTCCCAAACAAGATGAACATCCCCTTTCTGTAGTCTGTGCCTTTGACTGTAACATTGTTACAAGCCACTGCAGACTGAGACTCAAATTGACAACTGGCTACAGATGCCCTGATCTTGTTGTTGTAATCATCCAAATAAAAGGCAGTCCCCTTCTCTACCTGTATAACAGGAGGAAACAAGTTTCCCGCACTCAGGTAGGCCTGGAGGAGTTGGTGTCTCTCTGCTAGTGTTTTGCACAGATTTTTGAAATTGTGCAATTTTCTGGCACACTGTTTGAAAAAAGTGTGTTTGCTTTCAAACCGCAGAGTCCACAGGCGAATAAGTGGGCCAAAGTGGATGATTAGATCTGGATAATGGCCAATATAGTGATGCTTTGGCCTCAGGGGGGCATTGGGGAAGAGCCTTTTCCTGTTGCATATGTACTCCTCTGTGATGACTTTCAGATATGCTACCTGGCCTTCTGTAATGACTGGTGCACAGATAAGCTCAACCATCTCTCTCAGCTGCAAAATGAGCTGCCACACCTCATTGTCACAGGGATCTTTAATCCTGCCACCCACCAAGAGAGGGAGTAATCTAAGGAAACACCAGTTTTGAACTGCATGCCCACTTAGTTTGTCACTGCTGGGAGAGAGGTCTGCTGGTTTGTCCCTACCATCGTTCCCTTCATATCGGAACTTGTTTTTGCACCGATTTAACTGCAGGTAAGTAAAATGATTCTCCTGGACTAAATGGCGAATATATAAAGGAAGGTCATAAGCCATGACTCCCTCAAATAAATCATGGCCTAGACATGGTGGGAGGCCAGGCTGGCAAACATGGAAATGAGAAAGCTGGTTGAAAGGAGAGTCAAACTTGATACCGCATACAGAGTCTGTGGTACTAGTTTCCAGGTCTTGCAAATTACTTGTGTATGATTGGACCGTTCTTGTGGCACCACACAACACTGGATTCTTCACAAAATCCTCTCTCTGTACCCGACAGTAGCGACAAAAATATTTAGATCGACTGAAGTTTTCTAAAAATCCCCCAATAGAATGGGATCCTAAGTTGTCTCCTGCAATGGCAACCAAAGAGCCCTTTAGTACAGTGCCATCAGATATGACTACACCTCTCTCCTCCAGGATTTTGAGGTCCTCAATCAGATGTGCAAAAACCTTTTTTAGCCCAAAATACTTAAAGTCCTGCTCCCTACATAAGAGAACAAGTTGCATTTGATCTATAGAAGATCTATTGTGAGGCAAGATGTCAGTCAGGGTTAGGTAAACAGCTAAGACCTTGTGCTTTTTCTTCCCTGAGCCCAGTGGATTAACAACCTCGAAGGCATCTTGGTACAGTATCAAACCAAGTGAGGAAGGGTCAGCTTTCAACATTGGATTACTTTGAAATCCTTCTCCATCCTTGACATCCTGATAGACAGCATCAGTAGATTGCTGCAAACGTGTCATGTTATACTGTTCTCGTAGAGACTCGTTTTTGAACAGTGTCACCAATGTCTCATGTATAGGTACATACTGAGCAAAGCATTCTTTGTCATTTTCATCATTGCCCAAGAGCAAAGGCACGGGATGAACATGGTTGAAACACTCTTTAAAAGCAGACTTCCTCTTTGTATCTGTACTGAGTCTTCCCTTGTTAAAAAGTGTGAGTAGATCATCTCTGTTCACTTCATCAACCATGCTGCTTATAGTGGCCTGAGGGATTCCAAGTTTCTTCAATTTCTCACTCAGAACGTTAAGTGTATGAGACAGGCCAAGTTCATGAGCAATTTGAAAGTCCTCAATAATGGTTTGTATGGTGCTTGCCGGTAAGAGTAGCTTAGATTGCAATTTCAAATAGAAAAGTGTAAGGTTATGTAAAAAAAGGGTTTCGTCCACAGCTAATGGCACTTCTGGTTCATCATGTTCACCAGCAGCTTCTGAATACGTCTGACTGGGTTCTGGCAATGACTCTGTAGACTTGTCTAGTACCAAGTCATCTAAAACTGAATCCTTGTGTTTCCTGGAAATATGTGAAGCAAAAGTCATTACGTTTGTGAACCTGCAATCACAACCTCTAAATGGACATGGCGATTCCATTCCTCCCTTTATGTGTGTCTTCAAATGCTTGATAAGAGAGGCTAAAGTGTCACACATAAATGCACAAGCCTCAAGCACACATTTCAAGGATGTGTCAGGTGGTAGAGCTGATCTAGGAGGTCTAGGCGGCTGACCAGCTTGCAGGTAGCACCTATGCAGCCTATATATATGAGATCTCAGTGCTGCGTGTTTTCTGAACCTCTGAGCAGTCAGGTATCCCGCACTGATAAAGATAATTGGGGGCGTTACTGTGGAGCTGCGCGTGCTGGACAAAGGTATGCACACTCTCAGACACATGCTGACATCGAATATATTTACAGTGGAACATTGTTGTGCGTGCTATAGTTACCTACCCAATCATTACATCTGCCTCACACTGAACACTGGTTAGCCTGGCTGCCTCACTGAACAAGATGCCACTGAACAGGATACTGTATGTTAAAGACCTCTCTGATGACCTAGAAAAAAGGAAACCAGAGAAAGGAGAGATTACAGTTTGCATGCAGATTATGAACGTATACTATAGGCTAATCTCAGGTGTACTGCACAGGAAACAAATAGTCTATAAACTACGATCTGTGTTGCATATAGGCCTACCTATACAACCAAGAAGCAATCCGTGCATGGATCTGGGGAGACGTCAGTGCAGATTACTGTCCTGTACGCCTTGTCGGCCGGAACGATTCAGGCAGGCAATCAGTTGGCAGGCCCTAGGACAAGGGAGGGAGGCAAGAGGAAAGAAAAAAAACACAGGGAACGACGCATAAATTCATGTCAAACAGTACTGCATGAGGTGATTAATCTCAGGTGTACTGCACAGGAAACAAATATAGTCTATAAACTACGATCTGTGTTGTATATAGGCCTACCTATACAACCAAGAAGCAATCCGTGCATGGATCTGGGGAGACGTCAGTTCAGATTACTGTCCTGTACGCCTTGTCGGCCGGAAAGATTCAGGCATAGGCAATCAGTAGGCAGGCCCTAGGACAGAAAAAAAACACAGGGAACGACGCATAAATTCATGTCAAACAGTACTGCATGAGGTGATTAATCTCAGGTGTACTGCACAGGAAACAAATATAGTCTATAAACTACGATCTGTGTTGCATATAGGCCTACCTATACAACCAAGAAGCAATCCGTGCATGGATCTGGGGAGACGTCAGTGCAGATTACTGTCCTGTACGCCTTGTCGGCCGGAAAGATTCAGGCATAGGCAATCAGTAGGCAGGCCCTAGGACAGAAAAAAAACACAGGGAACGACGCATAAATTCATGTCAAACAGTACTGCATGAGGTGATTAATCTCAGGTGTACTGCACAGGAAACAAATATAGTCTATAAACTACGATCTGTGTTGCATATAGGCCTACCTATACAACCAAGAAGCAATCCGTGCATGGATCTGGGGAGACGTCAGTGCAGATTACTGTCCTGTACGCCTTGTCGGACGGAAAGATTCAGGCATAGGCAATCAGTAGGCAGGCCCTAGGACAGAAAAAAAACACAGGGAACGACGCATAAATTCATGTCAAACAGTACTGCATGAGGTGATTAATCTCAGGTGTACTGCACAGGAAACAAATATAGTCTATAAACTACGATCTGTGTTGCATATAGGCCTACCTATACAACCAAGAAGCAATCCGTGCATGGATCTGGGGAGACGTCAGTGCAGATTACTGTCCTGTACGCCTTGTCGGCCGGAAAGATTCAGGCATAGGCAATCAGTAGGCAGGCCCTAGGACAGAAAAAAAACACAGGGAACGACGCATAAATTCATGTCAAACAGTACTGCATGAGGTGATTAATCTCAGGTGTACTGCACAGGAAACAAATAGTCTATAAATTAGTATTGTTTGTCTAGCAGTGTCGAGCTTGAGTGTTATACTCCGAGTACATACTGTAGTATAGACAGCATAGTTGGTGGTAGTATAGACATGGTAGCATAATAGTAAAATTCAGTAAGACAGTTATTATTAGTTAAAATTCTGATATTGAAGAAGTTTTGGTTGATAAAGTGGGCAGTTTATCCTGTGCTGAAAAGTCTCCATTCCAATAGAGAGAGTATATATTTTAGTGTTTATTTGATTGATTTGGCCTTTTATTTATTACGTTTCCACAGTTATTTCCTCATACTTTATTAACATTTTGTACATAATACAAGTTCATGTTAAAATGATGACACAAAAAGCCAGACCGAGGGCTTGTTTCATAAACAAACTGAACTTTCTTTTGCCTGCCTACTGTATTTGTTTGGTGGAAACCTGATCATAAAGTAAAGTAAAAAAAAAAAAAAAGTAGTGTGCTATTTTTGTAGTGTAGCTTGCTACATTTATCTGGGGATAGCTTCCATTGTAGTTGAGCTATATTTAATCGAGAGTAACTAGTGTAGCTTACTACATTTTCCAAGTAGCTTGCCCATCACTGGCTAAATGCTGCATGTAGCTAGTTAGCTGAACTGAAGCTATATAGGTAGCCAGGTAGCTAAATGGCTGGCTATACTATAGCTCCAGTTCAGAACAACACTTTTTCACTGGTAGTTTGTGGAAATGAACCAACTTTCCCCTCTTTCACACGGTAAAATTAGTTTGAACAGCCAGGAGCAATATAAAAAAAAAACACAGTGGACCCGTTGTTTGGTAGGCAACGTTGCATTACCCAACAGAGGTCAGACATAGCTAACAGCTAACATTAGCAGCAGGCACACATAACGTGTAAAAACGCATAACCATGTAAAAAACGAACACAGCACTACTCCGCTGGCGTTTGCAATCGAAATCATAGATACAGAATAATATCCACCATCGACTTTATCATGCACTATATACTCACGTTTTATTGTCGATTAACGATGCAGAGATACAGCACACGCTGATACAACAATGGAGGAAGGTGCAGGTATTCTGGGAGGCAAGGTACAGGTGTAGTGCATTCTGGGAGGCGCCCGCCCAGGAAGCTGGTGTGTGTGCAGGCAGCCTAGACAAGTCTCAACATGTCTCCTAATCATGCATTATATAGTGGCCCCCAATACGCAGGTGCAGAACGGGTACTGATTGATTGATTGATTGATTGATTGATTGATTGATTGATTGATTGATTGATTGATTGAAAACTTTATTAACAGATTGCAGAATGGGTACAATACAGTACAGCTCAATACACACAATTGTTAAGGGGATGCAGACCAGAGAAAGACTTTCGTCTTGTTTACATCAGGGTCCCCCATAACCTTTCAATTCATCAGGACATACATCGTCATCATCATTTATTTATTCGTACATGGAATTACCACAGTCCAACAGTACATATAATTCACCAAATACCATGGCCGAAAGGAACAGGAAGAAGAAAAAATCTTCTACACCTGCCCTTACACACACACAACACACCAATAGACTTATTGTGTAAAACAAACAGAATATGCATTTTGCAAAAATGGAAACATCAACACAACCAAATTAAATCAACATAAATAAACCCATTTTGTGTATCTATCAGCAAACTACATATTTCGGTTCATTCATTTACACACACACACACACACACACACATACATGACATACAGACAGTACTGCTACATCTATACATTTATGAAACCGTACATTAGGTGGGGTGGGGTGGGGGGGGGCTGTACATTGGAGATGGTTGGGTGGGTGGGGTGGGGGGGTTGGGTAGGTTGGGTATAGGAGGGGTGGGTGGACACTGTACAACTGTATACAAGCACATTGGAATATTGACAAAACCATGTTTGGTAATTTACTGTACATTGGAGGGGGTTGGGTTAGGACATTTACAGGGGCCAGTTTCGAATTGCAGTCTCCCGTATAGGTGTTCTTTGAGAGTGGTTTTGAAAGTGGGTAGTGATTCACATTCCTTTACAGCTTTGGGTAGGGCGTTCCACATTGATCTGGCATAATTGCGAAACATGTTTAGTCCCTGATTGAGCCGAATCTGGGTACCAGGCCCATTGCATGTTGATGTACTCTGTCGTCTCTAAGCCATCCTAGGTTGTCAAAGTGGGCAGGGGTGAGGTGGGTTCTAGGAGTAAGGTCCTATATGAATTGAAAATGGGGGACCCTGATGGAAACAAGACAAACGTCTTTCTCAGGTCTGCATCCCCTTAACAATTGTATGTATTGAGCCGTACTGTATTGTACCCATTCTGCAATCTGTTAAATAAAGTTTTCATTCATTCATTCAAGCATGTAGTCTGACCAGTTTGTTTTGAGATGTTTGTGTAGCAGGGTGGATTATCCCTATGAACGTTCACCAGGTAGGGGGAACGCAGCATGCAGATCTGAGTCCAACTGAATCCCTGACTTTAGTGCAGGAGTAGAGTGGAGCTTTAGCAGAGTGGTGGATGGGGCCTATAGGATTTACTAACCTAGGGGTAGTGAGCTGGTCCTTCTTGCCCTCCAGGGCGACTCGCAGTAATTCCCCACACACCCACACTTCTCCTAATACTACCCGCACCCTCCCACACCTGGTGGCAGTAGTGATAGATGATATACTTTCTCCCCAAAGCAGTACCTTTCCTTGCTGATGAGCAGAGACCTGTCCCAATGATATAGGCTCCCCTGTTAGGGAAGTTTAGGCTGCAGAGGACTATGATGGTCCAGTTCTACACTGCCATCATCCAGTCCATCCTCACCCTCTCCATCATCACCTGGTTCCCTGCAGCCACGGTCAGGGACAAGGCTGCAGCGGGTGATACGATCAGCGGAGAGTGTGATCGGCTGCCCCCTTCCCTCCCTCAAGTCCCTACATTCCTCCAGGGCCTTGAGGAGGGCGAGGAAGATCATGGCAGACCCCGCCCACCCGGGTCACGACCTCTTCACCATGCTTTTCACCCTAGCAACCACCTAGAAACACCCTAGCAACCACATATAACACCCTAGCAACCACCTAGAAACACCCTAGCAACCACTTATAACACCCTAGCAACCACCTAGAAACACCCTAGCAACCACATATAACACCCTAGCAACCACCTAGAAACACCCTAGCAACCACTTATAACACCCTAGCAACCACCTAGAAACACCCTAGCAACCACATATAACACCCTAGCAACCACCTAGAAACAACCTAGCAACCATATATAACACCCTAGCAACCACCTAGAAACACCCTAGCAACCACTTATAACACCCTAGCAACCACCTAGAAACACCCTAGCAACCACTTATAACACCATAGCAACCACCTAGAAACACCCTAGCAACCACTTATAACACCCTAGCAACCACCTAGAAACACCCTAGCAACCACCTAGAAACACCCTAGCAACCACTTATAACACCCTAGCAACCACCTAGAAACACCCTAGCAACCACCCATAACACCCTAGCAACCACCTAGAAACACCCTAGCAACCACTTATAACACCCTAGCAACCATAGAAACACCCTAGCAACCACTTATAACACCCTAGCAACCACCTAGAAACAACCTAGCAACCATATATAACACCCTAGCAACCACCTAGAAACACCCTAGCAACCACCCATAACACCCTAGCAACCACCTAGAAACACCCTAGCAACCACTTATAACACCCTAGCAACCACCTAGAAACAACCTAGCAACCATATATAACACCCTAGCAACCACCTAGAAACACCCTAGCAACCACTTATAACACCCTAGCAACCACCTAGAAACACCCTAGCAACCACTTATAACACCATAGCAACCACCTAGAAACACCCTAGCAACCACTTATAACACCCTAGCAACCACCTAGAAACACCCTAGCAACCACTTATAACACCCTAGCAACCACCTAGAAACACCCTAGCAACCACCCATAACACCCTAGCAACCACCTAGAAACACCCTAGCAACCACCTAGAAACACCCTAGCAACCACTTATAACACCCTAGCAACCACCTAGAAACACCCTAGCAACCACCCATAACACCCTAGCAACCACCTAGAAACACCCTAGCAACCACTTATAACACCCTAGCAACCATAGAAACACCCTAGCAACCACTTATAACACCCTAGCAACCACCTAGAAACAACCTAGCAACCATATATAACACCCTAGCAACCACCTAGAAACACCCTAGCAACCACTTATAACACCCTAGCAACCACCTAGAAACACCCTAGCAACCACTTATAACACCCTAGCAACCACCTAGAAACACCCTAGCAACCATATATAACACCCTAGCAACCACCTAGAAACACCCTAGCAACCACTTATAACACCCTAGCAACCACCTAGAAACACCCTAGCAACCACTTATAACACCCTAGCAACCACCTAGAAACACCCTAGCAACCACCCATAACACCCTAGCAACCACCTAGAAACACCCTAGCAACCACCTAGAAACACCCTAGCAACCACTTATAACACCCTAGCAACCACCTAGAAACACCCTAGCAACCACCCATAACACCCTAGCAACCACCTAGAAACACCCTAGCAACCACCTAGAAACACCCTAGCAACCACTTATAACACCCTAGCAACCATAGAAACACCCTAGCAACCACCTAGAAACACCCTAGCAACCAGCTATAACACCCTAGCAACCACCTAGAAACACCCTAGCAACCACTTATAACACCCTAGCAACCATAGAAACACCCTAGCAACCACTTATAACACCCTAGCAACCACCTAGAAACACCCTAGCAACCACCCATAACACCCTAGCAACCACCTAGAAACACCCTAGCAACCACCTAGAAACACCCTAGCAACCACTTATAACACCCTAGCAACCACCTAGAAACACCCTAGCAACCACCCATAACACCCTAGCAACCACCTAGAAACACCCTAGCAACCACCTAGAAACACCCTAGCAACCACTTATAACACCTTAGCAACCATAGAAACACCCTAGCAACCACCTAGAAACACCCTAGCAACCAGCTATAACACCCTAGCAACCACCTAGAAACACCCTAGCAACCACTTATAACACCCTAGCAACCATAGAAACACCCTAGCAACCACTTATAACACCCTAGCAACCACCTAGAAACACCCTAGCAACCACCCATAACAGCAACCACCTAGAAACACCCTAGCAACCACTTATAACACCTTATTGTGAAATAAGAATAATATAATGTGATATGTTGATATGCTATTGTGAGATTACAACATCTGATGTGATATGACAGAGAAAGACTTTTGTCTTGTTTTTTTTAATAAAATTACAATATATTATTGTGAAATAATAAATAAATTATGTGAAATATTCATATGCTACTGTGAGATAAAAAAATGTGATGTGATATTACAGAGGATTTTGATTGCAATATTTTATTGTGAAATAATAAATAAATTATGTGAAATATTCATATGCTACTGTGAGATTACAACATCTGATGTGATATTACAGAGGATTTTGATTGCGGTATCTTATTGTGAAATAAGAATAATATAATGTGATATGTTGATATGCTATTGTGAGATTACAACATCTGATGTGATATTACAGAGAAAGACTTTTGTCTTGTTTTGTATAAAATTACAATATTCTATTGTGAAATAAGAATAATATAATGTGATATGTTGATATGCTACTGTGAGATTACAACATCTGATGTGATATTACAGAGAAATACTTTCATCTTGTTTTGTATAAAATTACAATATTTTATTGTGAAATAAGAATAATATAATGTGATAAATTGATATGCTATTGTGAGATTACAACATCTGATGTGATATTACAGAGAAACACTTTCGTCTTGTTTTGTATAAAATTACAATATCTTATTGTGAAATAAGAATAATATAATGTGATATGTTGATATGCTACTGTGAGATTACAACATCTGATGTGATATTACAGAGGATTTTGATTGCAATATTTTATTGTGAAATAATAAATAAATTATGTGAAATATTCATATGCTACTGTGAGATTACAACATCTGATGTGATATTACAGAGGATTTTGATTGCGGTATCTTATTGTGAAATAAGAATAATATAATGTGATATGTTGATATGCTATTGTGAGATTACAACATCTGATGTGATATTACAGAGAAAGACTTTCGTCTTGTTTTGTATAAAATTACAATATTTGATTGTGAAATAAGAATAATATAATGTGATAAATTGATATGCTATTGTGAGATTACAACATCTGATGTGATATTACAGAGAAACACTTTCATCTTGTTTTGTATAAAATTACAATATTTTATTGTGAAATAAGAATAATATAATGTGATAAATTGATATGCTATTGTGAGATTACAACATCTGATGTGATATTACAGAGAAAGACTTTCATCTTGTTTTGTATAAAATTACAATATTTTATTGTGAAATAAGAATAATATAATGTGATAAATTGATATGCTATTGTGAGATTACAACATCTGATGTGATATTACAGAGAAACACTTTCGTCTTGTTTTGTATGAAATTACAATATCTTATTGTGAAATAAGAATAATATAATGTGATATGTTGATATGCTACTGTGAGATTACAACATCTGATGTGATATTACAGAGGATTTTGATTGCAATATTTTATTGTGAAATAATAAATAAATTATGTGAAATATTCATATGCTACTGTGAGATTACAACATCTGATGTGATATTACAGAGGATTTTGATTGCGGTATCTTATTGTGAAATAAGAATAATATAATGTGATATGTTGATATGCTATTGTGAGATTACAACATCTGATGTGATATTACAGAGAAAGACTTTCGTCTTGTTTTGTATAAAATTACAATATTTGATTGTGAAATAAGAATAATATAATGTGATAAATTGATATGCTATTGTGAGATTACAACATCTGATGTGATATTACAGAGAAACACTTTCGTCTTGTTTTGTATAAAATTGCAATATCTTATTGTGAAATAAGAATAATATAATGTGATATGTTGATATGCTACTGTGAGATTACAACATCTGATGTGATATTACAGAGGATTTTGATTGCAATATTTTATTGTGAAATAATAAATAAATTATGTGAAATATTCATATGCTACTGTGATATTACAACATCTGATGTGATATTACAGAGGATTTTGATTGCGGTATCTTATTGTGAAATAAGAATAATATAATGTGATATGTTGGTATGCTATTGTGAGATTACAACATCTGATGTGATATTACAGAGGATTTTGATTGCGGTATTTTATTGTGAAATAAGAATAATATAATGTGAAATCAAAAGATACTGTCTTTTTTACATGTATTTGTTGGGATATTACAGGAGGCCTTAATTACAATATGTTACTGTAAGATAATACTGTTAAATGTTGTGAAATGCTGGTTACTTTTTACAGTGTATATGAATTGAAAATGGGGGACCCTGATGGAAACAAGACAAACGTCTTTCTCAGGTCTGCATCCCCTTAACAATTGTATGTATTGAGCCGTACTGTATTGTACCCATTCTGCAATCTGTTAAATAAAGTTTTCATTCATTCATTCATTGTCGCGGCTCATGCTGGCGGCGATAAGGGGGGCGTAATAGCATAGGATCACGTGGGCTTAGTGGCCAATCAGAGGAACCCGGAAACCCAACTGCGTTGTAGAAAGCATACACGCGCTGTGGTCACGTGACTCTCACACACGCCCCCTGTTTGAGTCTGCCATGTAAATGACGCACTGAGGCTCGCTGAGTCGCTGTGTGAAGATGGCTCCATTTCCAGACGAGGTGGATGTTTTTACAGGCCCACACTGGCGAATGAAACAGTTAGTGGGTCTTTACTGCGAGAAGGTCCGTATTAATAACAATTAATATGAATCATACAGTTTGAGTTTGACAGAAAAGGATATCTAATGGGACAGGTCCAACTTGCGAACCAACGCTGTTAAGCTAGTTAGCTTTGGCTAGCCCACTTAACGTGACCGTTACTCGAATGCCAAAGTAACGTTAGAGAGATAATGATGAATGTTGAGTCTTTCATTGGCTTTTTAATATTTGACTAGTAACCAGGCTAGATATAGTAACCTTAAGGTAAAATAGAAATGTTTGCCATTCAAGTGAAGTATGTTAACTAAAGATTGCAATATCATAGGTGTAGTAACATCCACCCACCCCCTAGCAACACTGGTTACGTTAGCTAGCTAGCTGCAGCTTCAGTTAGCTAGCTAACGTAGCTCACCTGGTGTTATGCAAGACTAGTTGGTGTTTTACTGTATTCTCATTCATTTAGTTCATGTTACATTTAAGATGTGTGTACTAAAGTTATATAGCTGTCGGGACTTGCAATGTTGGGTAACGTTAGATGAATTTCCCTATTGTTTACTTATGTCAAGGCTAACAGTTGACATGTTACGTTAGCTCGCATTCATTGCAGCACAATAATGTTAGCTGCACGGACAGGAAGTCTTGTTTACCGTACGCTTAGCTCGACACCGCTCTAGTCATTTAGGTTTATTGTTTGATAGTGGGGGACTGCTAACGTTACTGCTTCTGGGGGACCCTGATGTAAACAAGACTAAAGTCTTTCTCTGGTCTCCATCCCCGTAACAATTGTATGTATTGAGCTGTACTGTACCCATTCTGCAATCTGTTAATAACGTTTTCAACCAATCAATCAGCAGTGTTTCCCCATGGAAGAACAACCTTTGATAACCATGTTTCTCAAAGGGGTGGGCTATGATCTCCACTTCAGAGAGACCACAAATAGGGCGCCGTCGTGTCACGTACTGTAGCTGTGGTCCGTGCACACTGCACAGCAAAACTGACTTAACACGCTACACTTGATTCTTCTGATGCATGATGTCTTTCTTCCACAGCTTTCAAAAACCAACTTCTCCAACAACAATGACTTCCGGTCATTTCTCCAGTCACTGTGTGCCACCTTTAAGGAGTTTAAGATGCACGAGCAGATTGAGAACGAGTGTATTATTGGCCTGTTGCAGCAACGCAGCTGCACTGTGTACAACGTGCACTCGGACAACAAACTCTCAGAGATGCTCTCCCTGTTTGAGAAGGGGCTTCGGAATGTCAAGGTGAATATGCATAAATGTCTTTCTTGAGGCCCAAACGCACTGGAAGCAATACGTGCCTCATTAAATCTGATGCCTGCAGTGTACCAAAGTAGCATCACATTTTTATGCTTTGGTACACTGCAGGCATCAGATTTGAACTGCCAGTGCCCACACTACAGAACTAGCTGTAGGTTTGGTGTTGCTATATTAATTGTGCAACAGAGGGTATTTTCTTGTAGGCAAAGGTGTATTCATTTTTTCTTTCACTCTCTTGTGGGGGTGGGACTTATTACACCTCCACAGTGGGACTGTAAATGCTTATTGAAAGGCAGGGTATAAACATCACTGCCAGTTCTATGAATGAAACACTGGGTGATGGCATGTGGACATTGACAGAAAACAAGACACTGAAACCGACTGAAAACTGATTCACTTTACCAGAGGATATGGCTTCTGATTATTCACTGTGACAGTTAAATGTGGATCATGCTGTGATTTGAATTTGAGGTGGAGAATCCATCTTTTAGTTTAGGTCACTTGAAAATGTGCAGTTTTATGACAGGTTTATGCCCTGATGATCATCGATTATTAACAAGAGCATAAGTCCATTTGGAAAATAGTTTCCAGTCTGCATCCCTAATTCTGAATGAGTGAACATTAAAATCTTCATTGACTATGTAATACAACTGACTGTAGACCAGTGTCATTGTTTCAGCACAAGCTAAGGTGTGGCAATATGAGAAATAGGCTATGCAGTATTGCGGCACACTCCTACACAGAGCTACCTCTATGCCTGTGTATGTCACAACCTGACATTTAAAAAAAAAAATTGACAGTGGAATGTCATTCAACCTTTTGCATAGGAGTGTGGTATTGAGCGCATCTGACAAAATTAGCTTTTGGTGTCAGTCTTTGTCCAGGAAGGTCTATGTTATTGGAAATACTTTCAACAGACATGGCTCTCACAATGCGTAATGTTGAGACAATGTTGTAAAAACACCTCTCTGTCTTATCGTATACAATTTTAAGCACCAGGGACAGAGCGGCTGTCTAATGATCATTAATCATTCAATAGTCCATATTTATATTTGAAACATATGGTAGGAGAACAATAATTAAAATATATTTCCTTAAATCAATACCAGCTTTATTCAACGGTCAGAACAACATATTAAATCCTTTTTACTTGGCAACATTGAGATTCGTTTCTCTGTACTCCATATTGGAGGTAGGCTACGCAGTAGCGAACAACACCGGCTTAGTTTCCTCTCTGCGAAGATTTTACCAGCACAATGCTCATGAATTTGGCTTTAATTTGTTATTATTCTTATTGATTATTTAGGCAAAATTCTCAAATATATTTAATAGTCTCAACCACAAAACGTCTGCCTGATCTTCTAGCCTACTATGCAATAGCAAGATTATAAAGAACTGGTCTTTTTACATGCCTGGTCTCAGTTACTCATCAGGGTAACTGAAGAAAATGTCCACCCCTGAAATGAATAAATTGGCCTTGCCTTCAGTTCAAACCGGTCACTCAGTGATTACTGCTGCCTCAAAGGATTGTCTACACAAACAAACAGTCAAGTAATCTCTTCACATTATCAAACAACCTCCATTTGATCGTTTGGTCCTCATTTGATGCTCACATCGAAGTACAAGTTCGGAGTAGGGCCGTCAAAGCAGTCACATGCCACAAGGTGCTTTGGGTGTGTTTGGAAATTTTAAACAATTGATGTACTTGAAAACATGCATGTCAGAAACTTCCAATGTGTTTGGGCCTTCCAAGAACATGTGACTCTAAGGGCGTGTTCACACCTACCCTGTTTGGTCCACTTTAAGTGGACCATGGTCCCTTTAGATCGATAGTCCGTTTGGTTTGTACAGGTATGAACGCAAACCGAACTATAATGAGGACCCAACAACCGAACCATGGTCCTCTTGAAAAGTTGGGACTCGGTTCGTTTCAAAGTGGACCATGGTTCGTTTGCTGTTGGTGTGAACGTGATCGAACTTTATGTAGTATCTAATCTAGAGCAAATGAGTGACAGGTGCCTATAGGGCTGCAACGATTAGTCGACATAATCGACGACGTCGATTATAAAAAATCGTCGACGAGAAATTGTTGCGTCGATTAGTCATTAAAAAAAAAAAAAAAAAAACGTTATTTTTTTTTTATTTTTTTTTTGTGCACTACCTATCTTTGTGAGAGTGGCTTCTCAGGGTTCCAGACAACATCATAACATGATGATCCCATAGCAAATTTTGGACATTGAAAACATTGTTCCCCTGCAGGAGATGATTATCAGACTAGACACACAATACATTACACACGCACTCCTCTCACTCACACACAGCGATCAGAGTAAGACACACACATACACTTAGGCCTGCCGCGATAAGCAATAAATCGATTAATTGCCGCGATAATTAAAATGAATGCAATGATTTTGACGGGCGCGATTAATTGCTATTTGCGCGTTTGTTTTAATGAGGCGGACCCAGTGCCCCTTGTCAGTCACTGTCCGTGTTGGGAGGCGGGCCGCTGGCTTTACTACAGAGCACAGTACAGGAGCTCCGTGGGGCTAACGTTACCCCTCATTGTGTCTATTCTACTAGCATTAACGTTACTCATACAAACAGAGTAAACACAGTTTTCAATCAATCAATCAATAACAACATTAACGAGACCCTCGTTGTGTCTATTCTGCTAACGCTAACGTTACCTCTCATTGTGTCTATTCTACAAGCGTTAACGTTAGCTGTAACGTTACCAGTCGCGTCTATTTGCTAACGTTAGCATTAGGTAATAACCGGTTTAAAATGGATGGTGATTACCTCACGTTGTGTCTATTCTACTAGCATTAACGTTACTCATACAAACAATCAATAGCGAGTTATATTGATCACGCTATGTACGATAGCCATGCTAAAACGCTAGCACAACATTAGCACCTAACCTAACAACAAGCCTTAACAAGTCAGCGATCTTTTTGCGAGACTAAACTCTCCGCTCGGTGGCAAATTGTGTTGATGTCGGTTTTGTTTAATCAATAAATGAGGCAGAATACACAGTGACTGTATCCTTTGTTTATTGCACTTGTGCCTGCTGCAAACATAATGCTTATGAAATCCTAGAGACGCGTCTCTATTCTGACCAATCAGTGGTCTGCAGTGTTTCACGTGACTTTTCTGGTACCCAAAGTACCTGATAATCGCAACAATACTTCCGGTCCGGTCGGTGGGCTTCAAAATAAAAGTCTAAAACACCGGAAAAGACGGAGCGGTGGGCTTCAAAATAAAAGTTTTGGGAAATAAATTTCTCAAAAAAAAATGCTCTAACCGGTCGCAATAATATCGCTTATCGCGATATTTTCGGGGGCAATTAATCGCCCAGCAAAATGTGTTATCGTGGCAGGCCTACATACACTCCTCTCACTCACACACAGCGATCAGAGTAAGACACACACACATACACACTCCTCTCACTCACACACAGCGATCAGAGTAAGACACACACACATACACAAATTACACAGTACACACCTCTCACTCACACAGCGATCAGAGTAAGACACACACACAAATTACACAGTACACACACTCCTCTCACTCACACAGCGATCAGAGTAAGACACACACACATACACACACACACGGACTCCTCTCACACACAGCAAACAAAAGTTATTTAAAGTACACTTCCACTTTAATTTGTATTATTTAATTTATTTATCTTGTTATGAGTGATTGCTGTATTGTTCTTCAAATACATTTTCATTTAAAGTGGCTTAAAGATCCAAATTCAAATGTTTCATGAGTCATTATTTAAATTTGCTATGGGATCATCATGTTATGATGTTGTTGTTTGGTCCTGACAAGAGTCTCAAAGTCTGGGGTGATGGTAGACAAGCAACTCTGAGGTCATGCTCAATGTCCAATCTGTTCCTCTGCTCTGTCTTCAGCTGGACCAGAGCTGAGAAGCCACTTTCACAAAGATAGGTAATAAAAAAAAAAAAAAAAAAAAAAAATCCTTACATTACATTGGTTTTCGATTAGTCGACTAATCGAAAAAATAATCGCCAGATTAGTCTACTACCAAATTAGTCATTAGTTGCAGCCCTAGGTGCCTAGTGGCGGCGGTCGCGCGACCCAACTCAAATTAATGACAGGCGCGCGGACAGTATCTCTCTCTCCTCTCTGTCTCGCTAGACTGGCGCCGCGCGTGGGCAGTCTCTCTAGTCGACTTGCGTCACGCTCGTAATGACTATCTCTCTGCTTTATCACAAGAGACGCTGTCGGCAACTGTTTAAGTTTGTGAGTGCTAGTCCAATAGATGAACGACTTGGCGACAGCATGTCCTTTGTTTACAAATTAGATCCGCACCAAACAGGGTAGTGTGAACGCAGACCAAAATCAAACAATGTATCATTTTCACATTTGGTCCACCAGAAAGTCCGGACTATCCACGGATAGTCCGGACTATCCCCAGACTTTCAGGTGTGAACACACCCTAAATGTGTTGTCGCATTTGTCTGACCCTGCTAAGAAATACCTGCATGGAAATGATACGTGAGGCTTAGAGATCTTCGGCTATACGTGACTTTTGGTGGTTGGGGGTAATTCTCTGTTATTAGAATTAGAGATGTTCCGATACCATTTTTCCCTTTCCGATCCGATTCCGATACCTAAGCTTTGGGTATCGGCCGATACCGATATTTATCCGATACCAGTGCATAAAAAAAAAATTAAAAAAAAATTTATATAAATTATACTTTTTTTTTTCAGATACTGTTATACTGTTTTTTAGTAATAACTAGAACGTATGGTATTTATTCAACAACAGGTGATTGTATAGATTTGTATTAGTATCATTAATCAATGAGTATGGGCTGCAGATATACCCTACTCCAATGATCCACACGGACATTAAACGGTGTTGCACTCGCTACTCAGTGGCTCTGCAGATATACCCTATTCAGTCTGTAAGCTAGTGGCAGACGTTCATGTTGTGATTTTTGATGCAAAATAAATATTCAACATTCTCTTTTGAAACTCCGCCTCAGACTCTTATCCTTTGGCACTTGCTGTACTTTGCTTGCAGGTCTGCAGCCATTATTGCTGGATTATGTGAATAGCACCAACTTTAGACACGGTAACGTTATCAAGCTAAGCTAACTGACCTAGCTCGCCTTCCCGCATCGACATTAAGATAACGTTAGTAATAGTCAGCTAACGCTAGTCCGTAGCTACTTAACTTAAATACAATTCACCGTGGGTGCATTATTGTTGATAGACGGTCACGGACAGTGTTAGGTCCTGGAGAAAGGACAGGCAATCATCTGATTTGATGTAACGTTAAAAGCGGATGTTGTTCCAACTAGCTATCTTTCCAGCTAATGCTATCATAACACCAGCCAAACACATCCCGATTCCCGTCCGAGCTCCCCGTCACACCGCACTGTCGGGGACAATGGAATTTAAGAAAGTGTATCTGCTGTTAAAATGACACAGCATCACACTTTAAAACATGTTCATTTTATAATCCTCACTCTCCGCAGGACTCGGCAGGAGATAAATTACATCATGGGATCGGAGGCTAGAATTTACGTGTACTCGCCGATACCGATACTAGCATTTTAGGCAGTATCGGCGGCATTTCCGATACTAGTATCGGTATCGGAACAACTCTAATTAGAATAAATATTGGGTTAGCCTCACAAAATCACAATATGCAGCACGACAGTCGGGCCATATATTGCAATGCCAGTGGACGTCTCATTATGTATGATAATTTTATTTGACATTTTATTTAATTGTTTTTATCTTTATTTCGAACATGTAAATACAAACAATATAAAACAAAAACAAATCATTGATCTATAGCAATGAAATGGAAAAAACAAAAAACAACAACTCAATTTACATGTTCGAAAAGTAGTAGGAAGAAGTATACACTTATTTAATCCTACCCCTTTTCCACTACTCAAATGAAAGTACTAATTTAAAACCTTACAAAACAAATTTATATATGCAAAACAAAAAAAAATATATATAAAACATGAAAGAAATAAAATAAAAATGTAAACACCTGTGAATGTCAAATCCCATCCTCATCCCTGTACCTCATGAAAATGTTTTCTTTATAATTCAGTTTGAATTGTCTCATGTTTGGACATTGCTTTAGCACCACATTCAGACTGTTCCACAGTTTTACTCCACATAGGTCATGGTCAACTTTATTTATATAGCACATTTAAAACCAACTGAAGTTGCACCAACGTGCTTTACAATATAAAAACGGAAAAATACAATATAAAAACTGAAAGAAAAAACAGATATACAGTATACACAAAATCAAAAGCTGCAATACATTAAAACAATCACGACACGACCGGGGATGTATGGCTTACTAGGGATGGGCGTGAGTAATCGATTACTCGTAGCTATGAGAAAAATCGGGGAAAAAAAAAAATCGAAATTATAAATTTTTTTTTTTTTTTTTTTATAAATATTTTTTCACATGTATGTGTAAGATTATAACTGTTTGTTGGTTTCCTTAAACATATATACCGTAAATCCTCAAATAGAGGAGGGATCTCCGATAAAGGAGGGGCCTCTCATAATGGCCGGGGGGTTTGATGCATTTAGACAAACGCAGACCGGTCTCTATTATAAGGTCGCAAAAAAAAGTGTTTTTTTAATTTTTCGTGTCGTGATATAGAATGAGATAAACTCTTGCCAATGGAAATCAAGTGCTGCCTCCCGCTACACTGACTACCGTACATGAACGTTTCCCTCTGGTTAGCTTTAGCGCTAGCCGCTAGCTAACGTTGTCATAATATCTAGATATGTGGTGTCAGCTGGATGACGTTGACTTCGTTTGCAAACGTTAACGTTCGCTATCTATATGGCGTTGGCAGGAGAGGCTGGCGTTGTCCAGTTGACACATTAGAGATCATGATGCTATGACAGCGTTAGTAGCTAAAGCTACTGCATGTAAACCACTCGATTCGACGGAGGAAGTCGAGAAGGTACCACACGCTAAACCGTCCCCGGACCCCACAACCTAGTATAGACAGTTCCAACTTCAGTGTGTGAATTACGTTAATCCCACAATTAGGGCTGCAACGATTAGTTGACATAATCGACTGTCTATCATAAAAACTCGTCGACGCAGAATTTTTGCGTCGATTAGTCATAAAACATTTTTATTTTATTTTTATATATATATATATATATTTTGCACTACCTATCTTTGTGAAAGTGGCTTCTCAGCTCTGGTCCAGCTGAAGACGAACAGATTGGACATTGAGCATGACCTCAGAGTTGCTTTGTCTACCATCACCCCAGACTTTGAGACTCTTGTCAGGAGCAAACAACATCCCCAGTTATCCCATTAGTTCCCTGGGATGTTAAGCTAAGAAGTCTGCTATATATTTTTTTGTTATTTAAACACTTCCACTTTAATTTGTATTTAATTTATTTATCTTGTTATGAGTGATTGTTGTATTGTTCAAATACATTTTGTTTTAAAGTTGCTTAAGATCCAAATTCAAATGTTTCATCAGTCATTATTTTAATTTGCTATGGGATCATCATGTTATGTTAAGTTAACTGTTAAGGCAGAGGGACTGGACAACAGGGTGACATTCACAGGTGTGCAGACTTGAGCATGTGAGGTAAAACATGCATTGGAGAAGGAGCCATGCCCACAGGAAGCAGAGATTGAGGGTGTGACAAAAATAATCGTTAGATTAGTCGACTAATCGAATGACAAAAATAATCGTTAGATTAGTCGACTAATCGAAAAAATAATCGACAGATTAGTCGATTACCAAAATAATCGTTAGTTGCAGCCCTAAAATTACTCAACTGCACTCAATATTTAAATACCAATGCTAGTCTAAATAAATGTAGACAGACAATGTACGTATTAAAAAATAATAATAATAATGCAATAAAAGTCTGAAAATGAAGGGATTATGTCCATGAGTGTAATTTTTTTTAAATTAAGGCCTGCCTCTTATATAAGCCTCTCTCTAATAAAGGCCTGGTGCTCTTTGCAGCTGAGGTAAATAGAAGACCCGTCCTATATTTGCGGTATGTGAATGAACAAAAAGAAGTAAAAAAAAAATTAAATTAAATTTCTTTTTTTCTTTTCGAGTAATACACGATCACTCGAGTATAGCATGCAAATTATCTAGGGTCTGAGCAGACCTAATTTGTAGTGTAAGACTTCCACCATTTAGGGGCAGCCACTGCAAAAGCTCGGTCACCTTTTTGTTTTTAGCCTAGACCTTGGGACATCTAAAAGTAGTTTGTTTGACCTCAGTGCTCTAGCTGGGGTGCAAGCATGGAGAAGTTCAGCTAGGTACTGAGGGGACAGACCATTTAAAGCCTAAACACAAACATCGCAATTTTTAAATCAATCCTGAAGCGAACAGGGAGCCAGTGCAGAGAAGCTAGTACTGGTCTGGTGTGCTCACGCCTCTTTGTGCCAGTCAAGAGGCGCGCAGCAGCGTTCTGCACTAGCTGCAGGCGTCGTATGGAGAGCTGGTCGAGACCCACATACAGGGCATTACAGTAGTCCAGCCTGGACGATATGAAAGCATGGATGACCCTCTCCAGATCTTTTGGAGAGAGGTAGGGCTTTACCTTTGCCAGGAGCCTAAGTTGAAAAAAGGAGCCTTTAACCACAGACCCAGGTAGGGCTGACCTTCAAAGCTTTTTTTGGCAATCGAAGCTTCGGGGCAGAGCTTCGATTTTAATTCGAAGCTTAAAAAAAAAATTATAATATATATATATTTTTTTTTAAATCTTATGTTGTGGGACTTGTACAGCACTTTGGTAAACTTTGTTGTTTTTAAATGTGCTCTATAAATAAAGTGGATTGGATTAATTAATTAAGTAGCCCCTTTCGTGGCAGTGGGGCTGCTCTCACAGCCAACGACATGACATTACATAATTATGTTGCAACCTTCGTCTATCAAGCAAACAATTATATTATATTTAATTTATAATTATATCCGACAATGCACCTACAAAAGCAGATGGATTACAATTAAATTAGCCAACTTGGTAACACATTAGTCATAGCAGCATAGGCATAGCCTTATTAATGTTTTGTGTGGCGTCGCCGTCGTGTACAACGATACTTAAAGTTTTTTAGGTGATTTGACAAAGTTGTTGTAGAGTTGTGATATGCCATTTTCTTCTGGCACTCAGCTTTTTGGGCATTGTCTTTGAATATTTTAAAGTGTAACCACACGTCTGATGACTTCTTCGTCGACATGTCTGCTGCACATGTCCTTGTTGTTTTCAACACAGATAATCTCCACATGCTTGTTGTAGAGAGGTGGAGTCGAGGTGTCGCTTACTTTCGTTTCATTGGAATGGAGGCTCAAGATGTGAGACAAAAAAATAAAATAAAACGTTATTTGTTTTTAATGTTCGAAGCTTGTGCCATCGAACGAAACTTCGAAGTGTTTAAGACAGCCCTAACAGACCCAATCTGTTTGTCAAGTTTCAGATCACTGTCAAAAGTGACACCAAGGCTTTTTATAAAATTTAGTTTTTTGGCATCGTGGGGCCCTAAAACGCCAGCAGAGTTTTCCAAGCGGTCCAGATGACCAAACACAATTACCTCCGTCTTGCCGTCATTAAGATTTAGGAAGTTGGGCGGCCGGGTAGCGCAGCGGACTAAGCGTCTGTCTACCACCGCAGAGACAGTGGGATCGAATCCAGCTTCCGCGGTACCTCCGACTTGGTCGGCCGTCCATACTGACACAATTGGCAGTGTCAGCGGGTGGGAAAGCCGGTGGGGTGGGTCCTGGTCGTTGTAAAACAGCGACTCCTACAGTTCGGTCGGGGCGCCTGCAAAGCGAGGGAAGGATCTGGGGGAGGTAGTGTGATCCTTCCACACGTTACACTTCCCCAGTGAGAGTCTGCGCTGCCAGGTGAAAAGAAGCGGTGGGCTCGCTACACATGTGTCGGAGGAAGCATGTGATAGTCTCCGCCCTCCTAGACCGACGGTAGGGGGTAGAGTGCGCAACGACCAGGAAGGGGATTGGGAATTGGCATAACGACTAACATTGGGATGGGAGAAAAACGGAAAAAGGAGGGGGGAAAAGATAATGCAAAAGAAAAAAAAAGATTTAGGAAGTTTAGATCCATCCAAATCTTAACTCATTGGACGCCAGACCCAATGATAGTCGGGTTAACTCGCCATCGCTTGAGCGCCAATCACGAGTATAGTCTGGTTTTAATCGTTATTTCTTTTATTAGCTATATTCATTTTCATCCATCCAACCTGATGTTATCGTTGGGAATGGGTCTGAACTAGCAAAAGGGCAAATACCGCCGCCTATTGTCTCCCGGATGGTATTGCACATCATTGGATTGGATTGGCTGGGGATGTGCATAAAAAAAAAACTCCGGTCCAGGTTTTCCTTCTTGGGCATGCAGTATCGTTACAACAGATGGACTGGGGACACTCAGAGAAGCGTTGATGATGTGTTTTGGAGATATAACGTTGGATCAATAAACGCGATCAATATTTGGAATGGCGATCAGGAATTGGATTAATCTTTTTGCAGAACATCAGATGTGAGGTAAGGAATCTATGTTACCAGTCTTGGGTTAACACTAAGGTCGCCAAAAACTCTTTCCCCGCCATGCTCATTCTGCCAAAGACGCCGTACCACGTCTTTGATATCAATATTTCAAAAATCTGTGATCGAAATCATATTTCTCCCCCGGAGACTTGAGATCTACTCTTGATCCCCTCTCAACTCTCCAACGGTTCAAGAGCGCCATCTGGTGGCGGATCGCCCAGAGCGGAAACAGGAAATGGAAGCTGGTGCTCATTTCAATTTGGTCCGATCACTCGGTAATAGTCCCAGGACTCGAGCTAGACACAACGGATAGCAATCCGTTACCAATAACTCGATAAACAACATGATTTGGACGTATATACTATTATACAACCTGGAAATGGATCGCATATTTCTACATCCCATAATAGGAATATTTCTGTTCCACGCTCATCGCCCAACGATATGAGGAAGCTATGGTAAGATTCAGCGTTATTTTTTAACGTGTTCGATACTAACTGCTCTAATGATCATATCACCCACACTAGATGAATCATCTAACGTTGGCCACGGAATTATAAACGACCCCCCCCCATCCGGTCAACATCAGATGATCAGTAGTAACTTCTAGAAGCACGTCCATTTGAAATTTTTTATCTCGCGCAGATTGCTATCAAACTGTATTTGATCATCAATATAATGCATTTGGGGCTATAAATCACGTTCTGGAGAAAGCTGCAGAAAACTTTTTTATCCACTTTTTCTCCCATTTTCTATATTTTCTCCGATCCCAATTTCGTATCATCCAATTCAACCCTCCCCTGTCACGAACGCTGTTTCTTGCCTCCCACAAGCCGGCTGCAATGTGGACTAAGTCATACATAGCACAAGTCCCCTCCGGTACTTGAGGTAACAGCAGTCGCATCTTTTCACCTGCGCAGCTCGATCTCTCAGTGGCGAGGAGTAATGCGTGGGAGGCTCACGCTGCCCCCGACACTTCCTGATTCTACTGCGCAGGCGCACCAACCGACCTGTAGGAGTCGCTGTCCACAACGCCCGATCCCCACCCATCAGTTTCCCACCCCCTAATACGGCCAATGTGTATTAGTATGAACGACCAGCTAAACTGAAAGCAATGTGGAGCGCTGGGCTCGAACAGGCGAGCCCAGCGGCTCCGCATTCGTGGCGAGCGCCTTGCCCACTACGCCACGTAGCCACCCACGATAAAAACATACTTATACTTTAGACCGTATTTTAGTATGAATATGTGAATGAAAAAGTATAACGTTGCTACACCCTGAACAATAGATACTTGACGTTGAATGGGCCATAGTAATGTCAATTTAGCAATACAATTTAAAAAGTTATAGCCCTGCAAAGAAGGTAAACATCCCCATAAACAAATAGAGCTGGCGGAGGATGGTATATTAAGAATATAAGCCTGGCGACCAAAGTGTTAATCAGATTTTTTTTCACAGCGATCATACCGTGTGTGCGTGCCGTTGGCGCTGAGCAAGGCACGGATAAGCGATTTTTCAGCCCGCTTCTGTATCGTGCATAAGGACACATATACTATTGATAATCTAGCGTTTATTTGAAAACGATTTATAAATTAGCCGAAAAATTACTGTTTTGTGTATTCCACTAAAGGGCTATTATCGCGTCTTTCTCTGGAATTACTAGAAATCTCAAACTATACTCTTATTCAAAACGGTATAAAACTGAAATGTACAGATGAAAAAACAATCCGTTTCATACATGTTGACTGCAAGCAAGTCATTGATAAGCGACAGGTGTATTAGACCCATAGCCATAATTTAAGATATATTTTAAGCACTCGCAAATATCCCTGTCCTCCCATTGATTAAAGCGCTGGCGTACTAGGCCTAATTTCCCGGAAGGGGCTCGGCGGTCAATGAGTTAATGTTGGCAAGAGCGGCCAGCAGAGGTTCAAGACAGTCCTAGCACTCTACTTTCAGAGGAAGGTAAATTTGGACATCGTCCGCATAGCAATGAAAGGAGACATTATGTTTGCGTAGAATAGAACCTAAGGGCAGCATATATAAAGAAAATAACGGGACCCAGGATGGAACCTTGGGGAACACCACAGGTAAGTGGGGCCACATTTGAGGAGAATTCACCCAGATGAACAGAAACTCCTATCAGTCGGGTACGACTGAATTAACATAAGGGCAGCACCTCTGATATATGGAAATGCAGTGTCTTCTTCTCGTAGTGCGTACACTAAGAACTTTTAAATTTAGTTCATTGAGCAGGCAGTTGGACAGAGATCAAAGATGTTTTTTAGTGCAGTGTTTAAAGCATTCATGTTATTTAAACATTGTGATAAGCTTGCATTCTGTTAGATGCCTAGATTTCCATGTTATTTTCCCATATCAAAACAGTGCCATAACCGCAAATGTTGTGCAAGAAGCTTGAGGGGTGACATGACATCATTGAGTTACTGTTGGCGGCCGTGGCGAGGTGTAGTCTTTCCACTGTAAAATGAACCCCACATCACACCTGCGTTCAGGACACTTGCATGCGGTGTGACCGCTGGTGCACAACCATGTTGTTGCACCGTGATCGGTGGTTAGCATGAGATTTGTACAGCAACATGCACAGCTTTACTTGACACTGAATATTTGTCAGGTCAGGCTTTTCTACTGGTTTGAGAGGTGGGGCCGGAGCAGCTATAGCTAGACCCCTTATCTTAACACATAAATTAAAGTTGATGTGCAGATTACTCTATTTGTACAAGGCTAAGGTTTAAGTGGAAATTACATTCCGAGTGTAGGGGGTAATATATGAAATGAACTCTTTAGATAATAATGCAGTCAACACAGAAGTGAGGAGCTGAGTTTAGAGACGAGAGATCTACTAGGAAGTTGCGTTAGGAAGTTTAGCATTTGAGATTTTCTGTTCCGTTTGTCCGTAGACTGTTCCATGTGAATAAAAAAAGGGGGGGAAAAACATTTGGAGGAAATAAGCGTGTTGTGATGGGTTTTCCTCTTGAGTTCCATTTGTATAATGGAGGCAGAATTCTTCTTGCGATCTGTTTAACGATGTTAAGAGACGAGAGTTATTGCTCTCTCACAGCCATGGGCAAACAAAAAAATTGCCTGTCCAGAATGGTGCAATTGTGTGAATTCTAACTTCCCCTCTTGTCTCAATCGGTTTGTATTGTAAAAACATGGGGGAAATTCCCTCAAGTTCAGAGGTCCTGTACTCGGCCCTCAACCGGGAGAATATTTAATTTCAACTAAGATAATAACATTGTTTAGATATTTGTTAATACAAAATATCTAAATGACCTTGCTTTCTAATCTGGTCGGTTGTGGAAGAACAGCATGCATTGGATGATTTTTCCTTTTCATATGAGAGATATTTAAGTTCTTAACATTTTATTTCAAGGGCTTGTACATTATTACTACACTTCATGAAGGTTTAGAATTTGCATTAACATGTTTTAATTCAATTACGACAAATGCAGTAATTGTGACCACCATTGTAATTGTACAAGTTGGCAAGAAGTTGAGGATGTGGTTGTGAGTTATCTTTTGCTGTTTTTGTTTCTAATGTATTCTATTATTTATGTAAACATGTAAACAATGTGCTGATGTGTGTTTTTGCAGAACGAGTATGAGCAACTTAACTATGCCCAGCAGCTGAAGGAGAGATTGGAGGCCTTCACACAGGACTTTCTGCCGCACATGAAGGAAGAGGAAGAGGTATAAAACATTCACATATTTGATTTTATTATTATGACTAATAAAGAAACAAAGAGCTATGCCATCTTTTTTGCTCGCAGTCAAGACATCTCTATTGGGAATGAGTGGGGCTAGGTATAGAAATTTGTCACTTTTATGGTATCGATTTTATTATTGTTGTTCCTAACAAAGTTGTTTTTAACTGCAAGTGAAGACTCTTTATTCTTTATTGTTGACCTACCTCTCCAACACACTTTGGACCTGTGCATGCAAAAGCTCTGCTGTTCGATTATCATAACTAATGAAAGAAACTCATCTTCCAGTGTAATATGTTCTACCGGTATATATTTTGTCCCATACATTATTTCAATCATACATAAAACCACTGTTTATACTGTATATATAGTCCTGTATAGTGTTATGTACGTCGTGTCCCATATGTTACTTATGTTTATAGTGTCCTATATGTTACTTTATGTTTATATTAGATCTTTTTTTATATACACCTTGGGAAGGGGGAAATGCAATTTAATTTCTCTGTAGGTCTTGCACATTATGAGCAGCGACAATAAAGCTGACTTTGACTTTGACAAGACAAAAGGCACTTGGGAAATATAGCGGGGGCGGGACATTTCTCTTTGTCGCCCAGCGTGTTGCACTGTCTGTGTTTGTGCATAACCTGAGGAGATGTGTTCCAGGTGTTTCAGCCCATGCTGATGCAGTACTTCACTTATGAGGAGCTCAAGGACATCAAGAAGCAGGTGATCGCGCAGCACTGCAGCCAGCAGCAGTGGGACTGTGCGGCCGAGGTGCTGAAGGGACTCAGTCTGTGGAGCCAAGCGGAGGAGCTGCAGAAGGCCTTCAAATACGCCGACCATGAGAAGACCGATGACGGTGATTCCAGAGACCTACACTTTCCCATCTCTCCCTTCTTAAATTATATAGCGCAGTGGCGGCTGGTGAAAATGATTCTAGGTGGGGCGGTGCCATATTCAATCAGTTTCAGTAACTACTAACTACAGTATATAACCAGACCTGCAAACTGATGAGAGGTGATGCAAGGCCAGGCATTAAAGCGTTCAGTCTCCAGACGGATTTCCGTCAATTTGATTGGGGAGATCCGTCCATTTGATTCGCAGTCTGACGGAATTGGCTACTTGGTATAATATGATTTGTAGATGCATACAGATTGAAACTAAATTGAGCCAATCAGAGGCGCCAAATATCATGAAAAGGGGTGTTTTTTTCTACAGCGCCAATCAGTCATCACTCAGCGACAGGACGCTGCACGCTCCGGAGGCTCGCTCCGCGGTTGCAGCTGGAGGATATTGGGCGAGTGACATTTGCGAGGTCTGAGGTCTGTCCGCCACATGGCAGGGTAACAAAATAGTTGTGTAAAATAATTAAAAACGGCGGTATGTTTTGGTTTCACGACAGTCGCATTTTTTGCAGCCTCGCGCGGCGCTGCTCGCGCGTCAACTCTCCTTGTTTACAGACGTCACATCCACCTATACCGAGCTTAATAGTGTCGGTTAAATGGAAGGAGTAAGCCGGCCACTAAAAAGAAAACCCACCGCGGTTTTCTCAGATGAAAAGGATGGCACCACCCAACAAAAGAAAGTTTCGAGAGGAATGGAAGTTTCAAGAGACTGGCTAGGCTACTGCGGGCTGTAGTGGTGAGTTAACTTGTTCCGTGTGCCGCAACTATGTCAAAAAGAAAAACAAACAACACGTTTGTCATTGTCGTGTTACTTCACAGTACAATACGTGAGTCCCCTGCTGTGGTTGTGAGTATAAGTTTATTAGCTTAACTCCGTAGCAACATCACACAGGTGTATCTGTGTAGACAGTCTCCTCCCCACCGTATATTCTCTCCCCACCGTATGTATCTTTTTTCTACCACCCACCCCCTCCTAATGTACAGTCTCCTCCCCATCATATGTATAATCTCTGTCAGGATCTATGGGTAACATTACTGTATATTTGCATATCGTATATGTCACAAATGTAACATTACTATATTCCTGTATGTCATGTATGTCCCTATGCCATAAATGTCATGATGTCCATATCATAAATGTCACTATGAATTGAAAATGGGGGACCCTGATGATGTAAACAAGACAAACGTCTCTCTGGTCTGCATCCCCTTAACAATTGTGTGTATTGAGCCATACTGTATTGTACCCATTCTGCAATCTGTTAATAAAATGTTCAATCAATCAATCAATATTTAACAGATTGCAGAATGGGTACAATACAGTACAGCTCAATACACACAATTGTTAAGGGGATGCAGACCAGAGAAATACTTTCGTCTTGTTTACATCAGGGTCCCCCATTTTCAATTCATCATAACATATATGACACACATGACATACAGATAGACAATACTGCTACATCTATACATTTATGACATACCAGATTTACAAATACAGTATCGTTTGTGATACAAAAATAATAGAGAATATATACATTTGACGAAGAAACTGTACATTGGAGGTGGTTGGGTAGGCGGGGTGGGGGGTAACTGTACATTGGATTATCGACGAAACCTTACTTGGTCCCAAGAAGAGGGTCTTGTGTATTAAATAAAGTTTTCATTCATTCACTCTGGATCTGGTAAATCCAGTAGCAATACACACAATTGTTAACACTTTCAGTGCCACTCATGAGTTTTTTTTAGCGATCTGAAATCATATTTCATCACGCGAGCCTACCCTAGTATACCCGAGCGCCGCTGGCGATCAGATGTGGAAAAAAGCGCCCCTATCGTCTCCCAGATGACATAAGGGATTTTGGAATGGACTCAATGAAAATGGATGGGGGGAAAAAATCCTGTACTCCACATTTTCCAGTCCACTGATGCAGCCGGGGTTATCACAGTTCATTCTGAAGCCTCCGAGACCCGCGGAATCATGTACTGCACTGTACACACGTTGGATCCATACACTTATCGATTTTTTCGAAAGGGGGTTCAGGAATTGGAATATACCAGTTGGATACCATCTGATGTCAGGTAAGGAATCTATGTTATCAGTGTTAGGATAATCAGACTCATTTTGATGAAGATATAAGCTGTTTTGTGAAATGGGCTCTATCGGTTTCACTGTAAAGATCCAAGAGGAAATGAACATGGCGATTATCCGTGCGCGGCTCTAATGTGCGTGCGTGCACGTATAATATTGATCATCTAGCGTTTATTTGACAACTATTCATAAATAGGCCGACAAATATCAACGTTCTGGAATATTACAGTAAAAGACGATTATCATAGAATGGTCCAGAATGGACTGCTTTTCAAAATGCTCTCAAACGGAAATGAAGCGATAAAAAACCAATCTGCCTTGACAGCACTGACTGGAAAATGATTCTTTGATAAGCGACGGGCAGATTAGACACATAGCCATAATTGAAAACATAGATTAGGCGATATTAAGCGTAACATTGGCGCCGATGGTGGCATTCAAGAGCTAACTCTGGCGCCACCTCGTGGCACTGAAAGTGTTATGGGGGATGCAGACCAGAGAAAGATGTTTGTCTTGTTTACATCATCAGGGTCCCCCATTTTCAATTCATAGTGACATTTATGACATACACAACATACATGACATCATGACATTTATGACATAGGGACATACATGACTTACAGGTACATAGTACTGTTACATTTGTCACATACGATATGCAAATATACACTACTGTTACCCAGAGATCCTAACAGTAAATATATACATATGATGAGGAGGAGACTACATTAGGAGGGGGTGGGTGGGTGGTAAAAAATATATACAAACGGTGGGGAGGAGACTGTCCATTGTTGTTGTGGCATAATTGCGAAATGTGTTTAGTCCCTTGTTTGTATGATAACAAGCCGTTTAGTTCATGGTTCAAAGTAATGGGAAAGGGGTGCTAGCTCGCCATCAATCAGAAGCTAGCCACAAGACTTGCATTCACGCTCTCCAGCACACAGCCTCCTTGCCTGGCACAACAGTAGGGTCTATAGTCAGTCAGGACAGTAGGCTCTACATGTAGGCTCCCTTAAAACGCTAACGCTATAAAAAAAATGCAGCGGAGGTTAAAATAAGAATGACTTGGCCTGAAAAAAAGTTCAGTCAGGAGATTTTTTTTTGCTTTAATCCCTGTGCAAGGCTTGGTCCACATTGCAGGCGACCTGTGGGAGGCATGGCCTAACAACGTTCGAGACAGGGAGGGGTAGAATTGGACAATATGAAATTGGGGAAGGGGTAACGATAGAAAAATGTGGAGAAAAAGTAGATACAAAAAAAAATGTGACATGTTTGTAAACCAAACCTATTGTCCCCCAGAAGAAAATCGTTGTGATTTTAACATGTAAACGAATGAAAATAAATGGAAAAGACGACCCGTATCGGGGTCTGACTGCACTACAATTACATTTTCATATCATAACAGGCTTGAGACTCACTTTATTTTTGCTGCCGGTAGAACATCCGTAAAATTTTGGGAAAGCTGTCGCTTTGTGGTCCGGGCATAAATGTGTCCATAAATCCATTTTGTTAGATCCAACACTGTTTGAATGTATCTTGTAATTATTATCCATTTCCGACGACTTCAACAACTATTGGCGTAATCATGTCTCTCGAGTCCCCCTAATGCACTAATGATTCTGCTTGGGGTGCTAGAAAAAATTGAAGATGCTGATTGGCTTGCAGGAAGCCGGACCAGCACTCTCAGATTCAAAAGTTTTAATGGCAGCCTGAAACATACATGTTTCGGAACTGATTTGTTCCTTCGTCAGTGTTTGGCTAGCAGTGTTCAATGAGACAAAATGGTGGTTATATACCCGGGTAGACAGGAAATGACATCAAAACACAGGTGTGCCTGGGATTGCTGGTCAACTATGACCCTAGGAAGGACATTTAAATATAAAGTCTATTCCTAAATACCAAAAGATTTATATATACCAAAATTACCAGAAACAAAACACATCTTGCCCCTAGTTTCTATGGCTAAATAGATAAGCCCCTTACCGTATTTACAAAACAAAAATTCTCATATGAGCAACCTTGGAAAACCCTACCTCTTACATAAAAACAATCATAATTAATCATGATATAATAATAATGGTCCGGCTTCCTGCTTTCTTCAACTTAATCTACGGTATTTCAGCACCCGGTGTCAGACATTGTGAGCGCGGTCTAACTCGACTTAAGATGCTGATTGGCAAAATTTAGTTGCTAGGTGCATTTATGTTGCAGTGTGAATTTTTCAATTGGCTGTGTTGTGCACTGACGCCCAGTCAGTGGGGCGTTTTCTCTAGCGCCCCAGGAGAGAGGGGATGAACATGACACACAAACAATGATTTATATATATATTTTATTTTAACTCTTTGATGGTCACCATCTGCACTGTTTGGCGCCAGCGTTATTGACCATTTTAGCGATGTTTGCAGACCCATCGTGTGCTCTGTATTATAGCTATGGAGACAATGGTATGGCTCATTTACAGGCATTGTTCATAGTCCATTACTGACTAATGGCATGGCTACCATACAGGAAATAATAGCTCTGAGGCACCAAATCTTCCACCGATTGCTATGTTGTGATCCACTCCTAGGCGGAAGCAGCCGGAGTGGATCACAAGACAAGTGATATCCTCAGTTCCCAGTTCAAAAGGTAGGCGATACTGCCACCTGGTGAGATTTGATCGTCATTGCAATGTAACGTTAGATAATGTATAAAATAAACATTTCCGCTGCTATAGACGTCACTCTTTTATTTTGGAACCCCCCCCCGACCGGAAGTTATTACCCTCGTTGTCTGCTTGAGTGTCCGGTTGTTGGTTTTTGTTAGCTACAGTAGCAGCATATCAACACCAGCCATGGGAATACTGTTTTCTAAATTGGGGAGGCTTTTAATCGTCAAGGTAAGAGGATTTTAAGTCATGGTATCCATAAACTTCAATCGGTTCGGATCCGACTGTAGGGAACTGTATCGAACTTAAGGGTACAAGTCTGACCCACTTCCAGTGATGAAGCTAAGCTAACGGAGCGGGCGTTCCCTAAGCCTAACGCACGCACAGAGACAACAAAGGTATGTATCTTCTTGTCTAACTCCAGGGAAGATGGCAAATAAGCTAATTTCCCAAAATGTTGGTGTTTTCCTTTAAGCCACTGCAACGGCTTTGCCCGAAGAATTTACTACATGACCGAGACATTCTAGATTGTTTGCCGACGGGATTCGGGAAAAGTTTGGTCCGTTCAGACTTCGGAGGCAGCTTCCAGGGGAAGTACATACACCAGAAATTCTACCCCACAGACACTTTCAGCAGTAGTTCTTTACCAGGCTTTATCTCGCAGAGATAAAACTGGGAACGAGGTTACAGGGCTGTTGAACACAGGGCTGAAGAGCTAACGTTAGATGGCATAGCTTCTAAAATGTATGAAATGACAATTGCGTGTCGACACCCACTACGCAAAGCGTGCTCTCTCTCATACACACTGCTCCAGTCAGCTCATCTTGAGTGAAAACGTGGCACACACGTTGCCCAATTTGTCAGCTCTATAAATGAGGCCATTGTTGTTGCTAGCTGTACAGGAAATATCCGCCCAATATTCGCTTCCTTGTGAAGAAGGCCCAACAACGACTAGAATTCTTGAGAAGGCTGAGGAGCGCCCACCTGCCTGCGTAGAGGTAAAGCCGGAGCCCTCTTTTCATTTTCACATGTGCCATCACATTGTGTTTTTTAATGACAAATACAATTGAATTGAAGGAAATGTCTTGGCTTAATGCCTAACATCATGTCCCTACCAAGCAGACATTCCAAATGGAGAATCGGACTCGTCTCTGTCACCTTGTTAATAGTTAATGACGTTATCCACCTACATTTCTACATGGCATGTCGGTGCTGCATTTCAAAGGTGAAATGGATGTTTTGACTATGGTGAGACTTATTTTACCCCCCCCCCCCCCCCCCAACGTAAAAAACCTTGTGTTTTCTGTTGTTCACCCAGAACTGGAGCACAAGGGGAGCTCCACAGCCCACATCTCTCAGCTCCCTGCAGAGGTCATGTTGAGACTGTTCCACTACCTGAGCCCCGAGGATCTTTGTCGCTGTAGCCAAGTGTGCACCACCTGGTCGGAGCTGGCCAAGACGGGCTCCCTGTGGAGGCACCTCTACCCCGTGCGCTGGGCCAGAGGTAAGCCGCCGATTACCCAGCAAGACTGGAAATGTCATTACTTACTGACACGGTTTTCCTGGACAATCACTTTCATTCATTCACCTACAAGTACATGAAATATGCATGGCCTGGCTGGTGTGGAGATGTAATGGACTTGCATAGTGCAAGAGGACCATGCAAGGTGTGTAATGCCAGCTGGGAACAACAGCGTTAGTACAGTTGGGAATCCCATTTTAGTTTTAGCTCTGGAGTAGCCAGCGGTCAAGATGGTGAATCATGAAAGCATTGTTGGATCAGCACATCATTTTGTGACATATACTTTCAAATGCAGTGAGGAACTTAAATGGGAACAACGGCCATTTTGGGAAAATGTATATTGTTTAGGGCAGTGGTTCTCAACCTTTTTACACCAATTACCACCTGAGGAAGTAGCTGACTCTCCAAGTACCACCATATGACGACGCTAAAATACAGTCTATTCAGCTATGCACAGTTCACGCAGGAGGCAAATGTATTCCTAATAACATTATTTATTGTTAACTTTTGTCAGACACAGCCACAATGTACAAAGGGGTAGCACTAGAACTAGCAAACTCTTCCACACAATTCTCATACAATGCAAGGGGCATTGAGAACATAATAACTAACATTCTCACATAGCAAGTGAGATAATTAAGAACAACTGTATTTCAGCAAATGTACTTAATTCAAACATACTCTCTCTCTCTCACACATACTCACTCTCTCACACACACAGTAAGTGACACACACAGTGAGAACATTAATAACAGAATAATAACCATCATTATCACACAGCAAATGAGAACATTATATAACAACTGTACAGTATTTCATCCAATCTCTCTCACTCACTCACTCACTCACTCACTCACTCACTCACTCACTCACTCACTCACTCACTCACTCACAGCTAGCATTTGTACTTCTCTCACTCACTGAGCGTGTTGTTTTCCATTGACAACTCGCATAAGCAGGGCCGGACTGGGGAAATCATTCTGGCTGGGAAATATAGTGTGAAATATGGCCCCAGTCGGGCCACTTTTTATGCGGGGGGCTCTGGGGGTCCCCCACCAGGATTTTTTTTTTGTTACAAAGACTTAATTTCCTGCATTCTGGTGCAGGCATTTTAGAAATGTTACCATTTAAATGCCAGTTTGTCATGGGCATCACAAATTATTGTAAAAAAAAAAAAAAAAAACACAAAGTGAAATATTTTCAATATCAAATGCAAAGTCGATTTTTCTGGGGGGGGGGGGGGGGGTATTACAGGCTAGCATGTGTCTATGATTAGAAACAACACTGATTTTGATGGATTTCTTGTTTTTTGTAATGTCAGATTTAACAATTTTTTTTTACATTTTTTATCTGACATTACCAAAAAAATGAAATCTGGGGCTGAAGTTGAATAAAAGATTTAGTCAATAAAAGCACTTAAAAAAAAATATATATAAAAAAGTTCTCACTGGCAGCTCAACGAGGAAATGAATGGAGCGAGAAATTCTGATTTAAGAGTTTCCTCTTCCAGAAAATGGAATGCAACCAGTTTTAATTTCACTGTTATTCCGTGCTCCATTCATTTATTTGTTGAGCTGCCTGGCGACATTCCAGCGATGATCTTTTTTGAAGCTCTCCTTTTAAAGCCCCAGATTTCACCTCACATCTGAGCAGCTTCTTATAGAGGCTTTGCCTCAGGTTATCATAGCCTGACAAATCATATGATCTAAATTGCCACAAGTAAAGATGAGAAACAAATTATGGTCGGCTGGTTTTTTTCCATCTGTCCCCCGCCTCCTTGCTTTTTTATAAAGCACATTTCATAGTGTTGCAATGTGTGCTTTGCAAAAGTCAAAAGATGATATTTATAAGAAGTAACGAGATAACGCAACAGAAGTGATAAACGCATAAAATGTAAACATTAAAAGAGGGTAATAAAAAAAGAAAAAATGCAATAAATGTGAGTGAGATCCAATGGCTTTTTGTATAACAACGTTGTATGTACAAATGGCACTGTGATGTTTGTGTGTCTTGTAGGGAATTACTACAGCGGTTCTCCAGGGGATCTGGACCAGGTGACGGATGACGAGTGGGTGAAGAGTCGTCAGGATGAGGGCCGGGCCTATCAGGAGTGGGACGAGGATGCTGACGTGGACGAGTCTGGTGAGTTTTGGTTTACAGGAAATATCATAACAGGGTTCCTGTACTGGTCTGAATAGTATGGACAATCATTTATTTAAAAAAAGAACATTTTACCTTTTTTTTCTCTTTCTGAATTTTCTTTTCTCCCATCCCAATTTCCTCTCGTGTCAATTCTCCAACCCCTGTCCTGATCGTTGCTCGCATGTGCCTCCCACTGGCCAGTAGTAGGGAGGATAGAAGCCCATCACATGTCCCCTCCGATACATGTGGAGGCAGCCAGTCACTTCTTTTCACCTGCCAGCGCGGACTCTCATTGGCGAGGTGTAACGTGTGTGAGGCTCACACTGCCCTCGCTATTTCCTGTCTTTGCTGTGCAGGCGCCCTGACCGACCTGTAGGAGTCGCTGTTTACAACGATCAGACTACCACCCATCGACTCCCCTCCCGCTGACTGCCAATTGAGTCACCATGACGGCCGGTCCAAGCCGGAGGCAACGCTGACAGCCGGATTCAAGACCGGTGTCTCTTGCGTTGGTGACGAGCGCAATGTCCGCTGCGCCAGCCAGACGCCCTATCATTGTTTTTAATTTATTTTATAAAATAAAAAAACACTAAGACTTTAGAAAGTCTTGCTATGTAACGCAAAAATGTGCATATAGACCACCGCAACACTTCCGGTATTCTAAAATCATGGGGGAGGGGGGGGGGGGGGGGAGATGAATGAATGTGGATGAGAGCCTTGATATTAAGTCGTTGTAGGTACGGCTGTGGCGGTGCGGGAGACATAATCCATTAGACTTTTATACGCCTGAGTCTCCTGAACACGAAGAGACCAATCCCAAGTCAATCAGCACTTTCTCAGCCTAGCGATAGTCACCTTTCCGCATGCACAGATTGATAAACCTAGAAATCCAGAGACTCTGTGGGCAATCTGCACATGCGTAGTTCGAGAGTAGTTGCGGAAAAGTGACTATTGCTCGGCCGAGAGTAGGTGCGGAAAAGTGATTATTGCTCGGCCGAGAAAGTGCAGATCGTATTCGGGATTCTCGAGTGTATAAAAGTCTATTTGATCATGTCTCCAGCACCCCCACAGCCGTAGCTACAACCACTTAATGTCAAGGCTCTCATCCACATTCATTCATTTTCTCCCCCCGCTCTCTCCCATGAGCTCAATGTAACGGGGAAGTGCAGTGGTCTATTGCTTGTCGCTAAGAGACTATGAGTAGGGGGGCTCCAGTAGCTCACCGCATATCTCGGCGCTATTTCAGCGTCGGGGAAAACCGTGCTGCGTCACGGATCTGGTGGACTCCGAGTTCGATTCCCGGACCCGCCGTCATTTATCAGAATGTCTTCCCCTGATCTATATCCCGTTTCACCCTGTATCCGTCGGTCATGCTTGATCAGAAAAGCGATAAACGCTAAAAAAAAAAAGTAAAAAAAAAAAAAGAGTACCGTACTTTTCGCACTATAAGCCGCACCTGACTATAAGCCGCAGCAGCTAAATTGAATGATGTGTACATATATAAGCCGCACTGGACTATAAGCCGCAGGTGTTTTAATGTTTAATTACCATATGTAAGGGTTCGTGCACAGAGGGGATTGTCACAATACTGTCGGACAAATAACAAGAATTAACTCATTTACAAGTTGTATTAAGTTTAGCAAATAAGGGAACAGATAAATAACATTTCAATGCAGTAAAAAAAGCAATATTTTAGGGTTTGGTCCACATATAAGCCGCACCGTTATATAAGCCGCAGGGTCGAAAAATGGGGAAAAAAGCCGCGGCTTATAGTCCGAAAAGTACGGTAATATTAGACTAGGGTGTGAAACTGAGTTCTAAATCTGAGCTCTGGAATTTAAAATGTATAACGTGTGTAGGAGCTATTTGATGGTTTTTGTGCTTAGTTTGTAGTTAAGTTCATCACTGGGTGGCAGCACGGAGCACTGGGTGGCATCACGGAGCGCATATGTTTTGAATAAAGGCACAGGTGTAGGCTTGTCAATCAAGGTATCTAGGTATGGGTGACTGAGAGATCTCACGGTTTTTACCGCACGAACACACGCACGTACCCTCGCTCGTTTTCAGTATTATTAACCGCATTATGCAGAAATTATTGTTTGGCTCAACACATGTATTATGTTGAATACTTCAATTAAATGGGAACTTCACCCAACGGCAGGTGACACGGACTCGATATTGTGTTTTTTCTAATTGCGCGTCAAAGACGAGGAATCCCCGCACCCAACCGAGCGTCTACCAGGACATGAGGATAGTCGCTACAACGTGTTTGGCGTTGGAACCGGTGTCAGGACCACGCTGACTTCACTTGTAGCGAGCAGAAAATCTTACGACTGTCATTTGTGTCTAGATGTGTCCGAACATAACGAGGACTCTCTGGCGATCAGCACTGCTCAGAGGGAGAAAAAGCTTCTCAACGGAATGATCCAGAACCTTCTGCCAGCTGTGGGTCCTTCTGTCAAATCCATCGTTCTGGCCTACAGTTCCACAGTTTCCGGCAAGATGGTATGTAGTGCGAAACGTCTCCCTTTTTGAACGGTCATCAGTTGACACTTACTCAGCTGACTATTATAGCTGCTGGTATGGCTGAATGCAGGGTTTGCACAAGGTCCTTGAAGTGCTTAAAGTGCTTGATTTTTTGACAAAAAAAGTCCAGGCCTGGAATTGCTTGAAAACAGCCCATTTTTGTACTTGCTTAACACTTTGATTGCCCAAGGTTAAATTCATGATATACCATCCCTTGCCAGCTCTATTTAACATGGAGAAGTTCCCCTTCTTTGCAGGGCTATAACTTTTTAAATTCTATTGCTAGATTGCCATTATTAGGGCCCATTCAATGTCCTATATGTATTGTTCATGGTGTAGCAACGTTAAACTTTTTCATTGACATATTCATACTAAAATATGGTCTAAAGTATAAGTATGTTTTCATCTCTTTCTGCAGCTTTCTCCAGAACGTGATTTATAGCCCTAAATGCATTATATTGATGATCAAATACAGTTTGGTAGGAATCTGTGCGAGATCAAAAATTTCAACTGGACGTACTTCTAGAATTTACTACACGTCATCTGATGTTGACCGGATGGGCGAGGGGGCGTTTATAATTCTGTGGGCAACGTTATACCATTCATCTAATGTGGGTCATATGTTCATCATAGCAGTTTATATCGAACACGGTAATACTACACGCTAAAACTCACCCCAGTCTCCTCGGGCCGTTGGGCGATCAGCGTGGAGTAGACAGTTTTCGATTATGGGATGTTGAAATGACCGATCTATTTCCAGGTTGTATAATAGTATATACGTCCAAATCATGTTGTTTTTTCGAGTTATTTCCACCGATCGATGTTCACTGTGTGAAGACAGTCTCTCTAACATTAGCGAGTGCCCGGACCCCATATGGAGTGAGTCCTGCCGGTTCAAAGGTTGATATCCGGTTTCGATCTGCCGATCGGCCACCAGATGGCGCTCTTGAACCGCTAGAGGGTTGAGAGGAGATCAGCACTGTGTCAAGGCTCCGGAACGGAAATATGATTTCGATCACAGATTTTTGAAATATTGATATCAAAGACGAGTTATGGCGTCCTCAGCAACTTGAGCATGGCGGGGAATGACGAGTGCCGGCATTTCGGCAGTTAAAGTGTTAAAAAGTCCTTGAAATTCAAAACAACCATTCACATTGAATGTTTTGTTCATCCATGATAAAATGGTTCTGAATCAAGAAATATACTTTTTCTTTTATTTAAAGTGTAACTAATTGTCGGAAATTGGTTTTAAGTTTAAGTTTAAGTTTAAGCATTTAACTCATTGACTGCCACGCTGTTTTCCCATCTTTACTCCCTGGTGCCAGCGTTATTGACAATTTTCACAATGTTTGCGGACCCATCGTATATATTCTATATTATAGCTATGTAGACAATAGTATGGCTCATTTGACAGGCACTATTTATAGTCCAACATGGACAAACCAATTCATTTCTACATACTTTCGTTTGTGCGCTATTCCACGCTAAACATCGCCAGTTTAAAAATAATCCAGTCTCGTTTTCTAGATAGTGAGATATGACGTGTTATATGCATATGCGCAAATCGTTCGGGTTGCTCGCCTGAAACCTATATTATTTCCAAATCAAAGGTATATACCATATTAGATGTTTCTTCACAAAATCATCAAGGGGGGAGGCGTTTTACAAAGCTGCGATCGTTACCAAAAGCATGTTTTAGGTTCGGTAAAATGCGACGCTGTGATCAATACAAAAGCATGTTTTAGGTTCGGTAAAATAGACCTTACCTTGAAGGTACTCCAAAATGAATAATCCCAGTAGTTCCATCGCGATCGTCATTACCTGTGTGCATTGGGCCTGGCTAGAATACGGAAAACGATAGGTTTCAGGCGAGCAAATCCGCGACAGATGGCTGTGCAGGGCTCTACAGTGCGACCATATTGCTCGCATATGCCCCTAGAAATATGTGTGTGCGAAGCGGAAAAATCAATTACTCGCACGGTGTGCGAGTGAAGATTACAGCCTCAGTCGTGCTTTTTTCTCAGCTGAACATTTTTCAAAAACTACAAGTCCCACATTGCACTCGAGCCAACGGTCCAATCACAGTAGAGTGACGTGACTGGTTTAAAAAATAAAATAAAAAAAATGACCAATCTGAAGCTCTCATTTTCTCTTTTACTTCCTGAAAGTCTGCCATTGCGATATGCGAGCGTTTTCCGAGACCCAACATTAAGTTAATGTAACTTATTATAGTCTTACCAATAGCAATAGATTTGAGAACACCTAGATTTATCGATAGCAATAGTAATATAACGTTAATGCAACAAAACGAATGCCTTGCTTTGTTAATCATAACGTTGATGCAGTAGCATATGTCGTTGTGTTGGCTGTAACGGACATGAGAATAACACTGTGTACACATTAAAATTGCGATAATCGATTCTAACATTTTCAAATCGATGCAGTTGAATTTTCCCCTTAGGATCGATGCATTGCGATGCATTGTTACACCCCTACACCAAGTCACTGGCCCACTGTGTATGTGTGTACAGCTAACTTGGCTAGCGTTATCAACAGCAGAGGTGGGCAATAGGGTCCAGCTGCAGCGCCGGACAGCCGGAGTGCAAGCGGTGTGACGTAATTGGCAGAACGCAAACTCATAAACAATGTTTCTGTACTGGAGGTGTACAGTATTTCAATAGGCAACCCTGAAAGGATTATTTTTCTAGAAACACTAGCCAAAACATAGGCATTGTATGCATAAAAGGGGCTAAAGTTAAGTGACTGTTACTTTTGTAGCAGTAGTTTGATTTGATAGTTTATGCGTCTCCTAAATCCGTCCGGCCACTCGCATATCATCGCGGGACTCTAGCCACACACCGTGGATATGGATCGCTGCCATAACTCAATAATCGACATGATTTGGGCGTGTATTAGTATTATACAAACCGGAAATGGATCTACTCGATCCCCATCAAATAACTGGGATCTTTTTGCTCCAGTCTCATCGCCCAACGGGAAGACGTCATTTTATTATCCATACAAACTGCTCTGAACTATATATCACCCATACTCCATAAAGCATTTAACGACGATCACGGAATTATAAACGCCCCCCCCCCCCCCCCCCCCCCCCCCGTTCACCCGCGCATATAGCGTGGATCGGTATCAAACGGCATTTGATAATCTATATATGCATTTATGCCTATATCTCACGTTCTAGGAATTACTGCAGAAAACGATAAAAACATATTTATATTATAGACGGTATTTTCGTATGAATGTGTGAATGAAAAAGTAAAACGTTCCTACATCCTGAACGATAGATAATCGATGTTGAATGGGCCATAGTAATGTAAATATAGCAATACAATTTAAAAAGTTATAGCCCTGCAAAGAAGGTGAGCCACTCCATAGACTTATAGTGCTGGCAGACTGGGTACAATGGCTGGCAAGGAATGTGTTAAGGCTTAACGGGTTAAAAAAAAAAAAATTATGCAGTCAGGCCACTGAACTTAGAAGCAGGCCAGGCCAGTGTTTCTAGTTGCAGCAGCGCAATAGTTAGATAACCCAGATGGGGAACAACCAGGAGATCACTGCAACTCACACAAGTTGGAGAACTATCTCTCTCTCTCTTGCTCTCACACACACACAAAGGGAGCCGCATGTGATGGAGGCGGGACCCTTACAAAAAACTGTTGTTGCTAATCATTGACACATGCTGGCCTGTAATAATCCCCCCCAGAAAAATCTACTTTGCATTTGATATATTGCAAATATATGCTATCACACACACACTGGCATTTAAAGGGTTAGAATTATAAAATGAATATGTGGTGTTATGATCAGGGCTGAAGTTGAATAAAATATTGTATTTTTTTTCAATCTGACACTACAAAAAAACAGAAAATCCATCTAAATCAGTGTTGTTGCTAATCATACATATGCTAGCCTGTTTTTTAACAATAATTTGTGATGCCATCACAAACACTGGCATTTAAAGGGTATAAATAAAAAAAATCCTGCACCAGAATGCAGGAAATGGAGTATTTTTTAACAAAAAAAATCCTGGTGGGGGACCCCCAGACCCCCTGCTTAAAAAGTGGCCTGACTGGGGCTATATTTTTCACTATATTTCCTGGCCTGAATGATTTCCCCAGTCCGGCCCTGGTTAAAAGCCTCCAATGCTTATTAGTGTGTGTGCGTTTGAACGTTTGCATGTTTCAACTATACATTTCCATTTATAAAAAAAAATATATATATAATAATTAAGGCTGTCAAAGTTAACGCGATATTAACGCGTTAACTCCCGATTCTATTAATGCCACTAATTTTTTAACTCAAGATTAACTAAAAAAAATAATTTATTTTTTTATTTTTTACTAGACTTCACTCGGGTGTATTATTGATGCTCTCATTGATACTATGTTTGTTTCTTTGTGTGTGTGTGTGTGTGTGTGTGTGTGTGTGTGTGAGATATAGAGAGAGAGGGGGGTGAGAGAGATGAGGAAGGGGCAAGAGAGAAAGAGAGCTGGGAGAGTGTGTGTGAGGGAGAGAGGGGGGTGTGTGATTAATCAGCCCTTGTGTGTGTGAATGTAACAAGTTCCTAATGTTTTCTTTCCCCTATTATTTCATGTACACTTTATTCATTGTTTTAAATTATTATTTTCTTTTAAGTTATTTTGTGCATCACTCTGTTTTGAATTTGATGCAAATTTGCAATGCATGAGGGTCATCCTTTTGTGTTAAATGGCTGCATAAAGCAAGCATTTGTTGACTCGCATGTTGATAAGAGTATTAAAACTTGGAACTTGAAAAAGATCTGTTTAAGGTAAAAAAAAATTAAAATGTGATTAATTTGCGATTAATCGCGAGTTAACTATGGACAATCATGCGATTAATTGAGTTAAATATTTTAATCGTTTGACAGCACTAATAATAATACATTTAAAAAAAAATGTTTTACCTCCTATAATAGTGGTGGTCGCGGCTCTCTGACACCGTTATTTGGGGGTCGCGGCCTGAAAAGTTTGGGAACCCCTGACCTAGAGGATTGCTAATTGTTTTTTTTTTTTTATCCACTTTTTCTCCAATTTTTTCTATTTTCTCCCATCCCAATTTCGTATCATCCAATTCAACCCTCCCCTGTCACGGACGCTGTTTCTTGCCTCCCACAAGCCGGCTGCAATGTGGACTAAGTCATACATAGCACAAGTCCCCTCCGGTACTTGAGGTAACAGCAGTCGCATCTTTTCACCTGCGCAGCTCGATCTCTCAGTGGCGAGGAGTGCCCCCGACACTTCCTGATTCTACTGCGCAGGCGCACCAACCGACCTGTAGGAGTCGCTGTCCACAACGCCCGATCCCCACCCATCAGTTTCCCACCCCCTAATACGGCCAATGTGTATTAGTACGGACGACCAGCTAAACTGAAAGCAAATGTGGAGCGCTGGGCTCGAACTGACGAGCCCAGCGTCTCCAGCATTTCGTGGCGAGTGCCTTGCCCACTATGCCACGTAGCCGCCCTGAGGATTGCTAATTGTATACCCGATTACCCGTCTGTTCTAGGTGCGTCAAATCATCAGTCTCTGTCCTAATGTTACTCACCTGGACTTGACCCAGACAGATGTCACAGACTTTGCATTTGACAGGTAACTATCACACCTCATTTCTTGTCATCCTTTGATTAACTTTTTATTGCATATATATGTTATGGAACTTAATTTGAACCGGCTACTGTTATTATGAAATATATGCTTGTTTTGTACTCTTCTTGTCAACGTGTGCTAACCAAACGTAGAAATGTAAGTTATAACGTCCCACCACAGTCAGGACAGCCGAAACCCGCCCAATTTTCATACTGTCGACTAAAAACGCACTACTTCAACCAATATCTGAAATGAGAAAAAAAAAAAAAAACTAACCTTGTAAAAAGTCTTTCACTAGTGTGCACTTTCACTAGTATGCACTCTCCTACTAAGGAATCTACCTTGCCTTTATTACTACTTACTATGCACTCAAGTAAGACACTGTTTGACGAACAATGTTACTTACCCTTAGCTGCCAGAGTTGTACCCTTCCTGCTGACTTGTACAGAACTTGTAAGTCGCTTTGGATGAAAGTGTCAGCTAAATGACTAAATGTACCCGTCCTAGCATACAAGCGTTTCCTCTTCCCACAAATGGAACTCAGCAAGTTTTAACACTTTCAGTGCCGGCCGTGTTTTCCTTTTTACCCCCTTGAATGCCGCCACCCACTTCAATGATAGCGTTAAAAACGCATAATCTATGTTTTAAATTATGGCTATGTGTCTATCTGCCCGTCGCTTATCAATGACTTGTGTATGGCGACTGTCCAAACAAACTGTAGTCAGTCACCGAGAGACTAAATCTGGGAAGTAATGATACCTGCCGGACGCGCCGCTTGTCATAAAATCACTGCTCCAGGATACTGCGTTTGGTTAGTTTATTCAAGTTAGATCAGTTCATATACTACAAAACTAAAGTGAATCACAGCTTGGTTTATCACAGTGTAGCGTGCGGTCAACAAAGTGTGACTTCCCTGTTCACCCCCTCATCATTACCGTACCTGAAACCCGCCGGTGAACAGCTGACTTTACTACTACTACAACACCACGTGACTCATTTGTGAATGACGTAACCATAACAACCCGAGTTGTCTATACCTGTCACCAACAACTTGTTTGCAGTCAACATTGTCGAAACGGATAGTTTTTTAATCTGTTCATATCCTTTTTATAGCATTTCGAAAAGCTATCGTTATCTCAAACTTCAGGAAAATGGAAAGATTCCGTCATAAACGGCATTTATTGGAATATTCTCGAATACATTAGACACGTTGTCATTTGTCGGCCTATTTATGAATCGTTTTCAAATAAACGCTAGATTATCGATAGTATATGTGTACTTATGCACGCTATAGAAGCGAGCTGAGAAATCGATTCTCTTATTTCCTCAACAGCACACACATATACACATACGGGACACGCTGTTATCTCAGTGAAAATAGCTCCGATTATCCTAAAACTGCTAACATAGACTCCTTACCTTAGATCAGATGTTCTCCAAAAATATTATTCCAATTCCTGATTGCCATTCCAAATATCGATCGCATTTATTGATTGATTATTGGCTGCTGTAAATATATATACCACGCTGCTTTCCAACTCGCGATCACTTCCCTCTTCATCAGATCCCTCGCCAGCATAGTGGAGCCAGTAGGCTCCCCCCCACAGATCCACCAGTCTAATCGAATGGCCTGCAGTTACACAGGGATAGACGATAGGGGGTGGTATTTTCCCATCGGAGCTCCTAGAGGGGCTGCTGTACCAACGGGAGACTCGGTTGATGAAATATGAATTCAGATCGCTAATAAAAAATTAAAACGACAATTCGCGTCGTCAGCACTGAACGGGGGGCATGAAATAACGACATAACACGTCGCTGGCACTCAAAGTGTTAATGTCCATGTTATTCCGTGCTCCATTCTTTTACTTGTTGAGATTCCGGTGATGAACTTAATTTGAGCCGGCTACAGTTATTATGTGAACTAGGGGAAATGTGTTAATTTGTGCCTTTCCGCCCATCCTTCCAGCTGGTGTTCTCTGGGGGCCTGTCTGTCGTTGGAGCACCTGGATCTGTCGGGGTGCGAGAAGATCACCGACTACACCCTGAAGAAGTTGTCTGTGGGCTTGGGCGACCTGGAGCCTCCCACGATCTTCGAGAAACACTCCAACCGACGGGCCAAGCTCTTCCTGAGTCACCCGATGCCCCTCACCCTGCTGGGGGGCGACAGGAAGCGGCAGGCCCTGGTCTTCAAGCAGCAGATGGGCCACCTGGGCACAGCCTGCATCCCCACCCGGGTGTGGATCCTGGACCCTTTGGCGCTCGCCGACATCGAGGACGCGGCGGAGTGGAGTCGCCGCGACAGCGGGCTGGCCGCTCCAGACGGGAAGAGCTTGGTGGAGACTCAGCTGGTGGGAGGGTCATGCTGCTGCAGGAGGAGCAAGAGGCGTGGCCTCAGGACTGGCTTCAGCGCCTCCTATCTGCATCAGCAGTACGCCATGTCTGGCGAGACACTCTGTGGACACTCGACGTGCTGCTCCGGCGAGGTGGCCCTCAGGACTTTTACCGGGCCGCAGTGCGAGTCGAGCACCACCAGGGGCAGCGCTGCAGACACTGTGGAGTTTAGGACTAAGTGCTCCTCTGGGGGCCGGCGGTGTCTGCAGCGCAGGAACAGGACTGACCAAACGCAGGCGAAACGCTCACTGAGGTTCCTCAGCCTCTCTGGATGCTACCAAGTCACTGACCTGGGATTGAGGTAATCGTGCTCTGGTTGCTCTTCTTCAAAACAGCCAAATGGGATAATATTCATGTTACTTAACAAATGTTGTTCATCTTCTGTAGTAGGGCTGTGTAATGTACAGTAAATGTATATTACCCATTTATATTTGTTATCTGAATTAATTATTGTACACACATACCAACTATAGAGTCGATTTTGGCTCTTATAGTTGGTATGCATGTACAATATAGCCATACCATCCAGCCCTACTCTATAGTTGATGTGTGTACAATAAGAGCTATACACTAAGCATGGATGCATTGCATTTGTTGCAGGGCTCTGTCTGAGCGGGGAGGGCTTCCTGTCCTGGAGCATCTCAACCTGTCCGGTTGTCTATTCATCACTGAGGTGGGGCTGCAGGAGCTGGTGTCAGTCTGTCCCACCCTCAATGATGAACACTTCTATTACTGCGACAACATCAACGGTATATGGTTTATGTTGGTGATGGGTATATTCATGATGAGTGCACACATATAATACAAGACTTGTCTTATTGAATGCAAGATAGATGATTTAGATGTGTTGACTGTTGCATTCTATGACTGTGACAAACTTAACCCCACCCGCACAGCATGTGTCCCAGTGTAAGTACCTTATGTAGCCGATGCTGGTCTTGTGAGGTGGAAGGTAAGTGGGCGTTAATGTAGCCAGAGGGATCAACTGTCACCGCTTCGCGCTACCCACAGTGTGAGTCAGAGAATATTGACAAACGTGCTGGCGGTAATGGTAACACAAACCTGTGATGTTATTTAGACCACCTGAAGTGACTACATCACTGTGGCAGGGCGGGTCCACCTGACCTGACCTCAAGCCTATTTTGACGTGGACTTGGCCACTACTGGATGCTGACTTGATTTTTTTTTAGCTCTGCCAATGGAATATTGAGCATCTTCGATATGGCATAATATGGTCTTGAATTAGGATTTGGTTCGAGCTGAACTCTTGTCTTGACTTTGTCTTTACTGGAACTCGACCAAAGTGGTCTCGACTGTAGCCCTGCAGTGTGTTATTGAACATCCAGGGGAAATAAACAATTTTGATGGTGAAAATGCTAATCCTAGAAGGTGTGCCAAATTTCCGAGAGGATACGTTGGCCACAGACCTAAGAGGAGGTGATTGACCTTTCCCGTAGAGGAGGCAATTGGATTTGACTTCCATAATATCTGTATTTGTGACGTAGTCACTCAGGTGGGTCTATGGAGGCCTATGACTCAGTGGATGACACTAACTTTTTTTGTCTAGCACAGTCGAGTGTACTTCTGTATGACCACTAATAAAGAAACTTGAAACTTAACTGGTTAGCAGTCACTCAGGTGGGTCTATGGAGGCCTATGATTCAGTGGATGACACTAACTGGCGTCTCTCCCCTCAGGTCCCCACGCAGACACGGCCAGCGGCTGTCAGAACCTGCAGTGTGGCTTCAGGGCCTGCTGTCGCTCTGGAGAGTGACAGAGCCTTGGTGCCTCCTCTCTCTCTCTCCCACCCTGTCATGTTTCCTTATTGCACTTTAATCTGGGAATACCATCCTCTGTACTTCGCATCAGCCATAAAAAAGGTTTCTGGATGAAACTGTAAAGCAAGTTGGTTCCTGATGTTTCCCATCTCCATGTATTTCTAGGAAATACTCCTTTTAGAAAAGGTGTTGGATCTGCAAATGTACATTTTGGTTCCTTTTATTTTTTATTTGATTTGTTTGACATTTTCGCTGTTTGGTTCCAAAAGAAAAAATATGTGGGCACCAAGTACTTGCCATTTCTGTAGTGAATTAAAACCATCCCTCACATCCTTTTGTCACTTATTAATATGGAGTAGTTTCACACTAGGTTACCCTTTCACTTGAGTTTTAGTTCACACATTTACAATTACCTTAGCATACTGACTGTAGCAGCAGATTGATACAATCTCTTGTGGTGTGTAATGTCTTGTAAACCTTATTTTCAGAAACTATAGTACACACACAGGTTTGAATTTACCAAAGCACAGATCCCCTCCACTCAAAAACCTGTTTTTTTTAAGGTTACCTCCTCTTGGAGGCATGACTTGACTATACAGATTATTTGTCACCTTTTCCCACAATCTTCCCCTGGAGAGGGAGAGCTTCTCTGTACTTCCCTGAAATCGGAGTTGCATGTGTGGTGTCACCAAGAGGTTGAACCTCTCGTTGTCCAATATGTGGTAACTCGACACCTTTTTAGCTTCAACTACACAGAAAGCCAAGTAGGTATTGACATGTCTTGAGAATATTTGCTGCTGACTTGGAATTTCTGGTAAATATCAATGGGCGCTTGTTTCCAATTAGCATATTCATAGGTCCTTGCGTTCTCAACGAGGGTAAAGGTGTAGGGATTCTGCTGAGCCATTTTCAGAAGTTTATTGAACAATTTGGTGGAAAAACATTTTATAGACTGTTATATTCAAAACATCCTATGGGTTTAAAATCCATCTGGGGGGATCTTTAAGAAATGGTGGCTGAGTTGATTGTTGCTAATCTGCACAATCTGTTGAGCACTAGAGAGACGGGGACAGGAAGTACAGGCATAGGGATTTGTATCTTGATGTTCTATTCATATAGTCTTAACCATTTCAGATCTTTCATTTACTATGTCATCATGCATGATATTCGTTAACACCTTTGGTGAGAAATCAAGTTTGTTTCGCTTACATCTCCGTAAAAGGGTTTATTTTTCCTTGACCACTCTATTAAATCCAATGATCTGAGAAATGGGACCAGTACTGCCTACAGGGTCTCTTAATAAGGTTGGGGGATGATTCTGATGCATCCTTTTCAGTTACTGAAGCTATTTTAGGGTAGACGACAAGTCTATCTGCGAGGATCCTTCCACTCTGGCCCAATGTGATATGTGGTCAATGTAAAGTAGATTGCATTGCATTTCCTATCTTCAGGAGACACATTATTTGCTTGTTCAAATGACCTGCATGAGGAGTAATGTTGGTAATGTAAAATTCCAAAACAACAATAAAAGTATCTTGGGGTTTAAAGGTTTACTGTGTCTTTATTGAACTGGAAATGACACAAGCCGTCTTAGAAAAAGTATACAACAGTAGCAGTTTAAACACTTTACAATCAAACATATGACGATCGTTATAAAAGTACACAATGTAGGCAGAGTTTGCACCTTGGAAGTAACACTCACCTGGCTGAATAATCGAGGATGCAGCATATCAACAGGAATCATCCATCCAATTGAATACTGACAGTTGATGTACAATGATTTACATTACAAAACTGTTGAGCTCCATAATGGAATGTGGTAAAGTGCAGTTGTAAAGAAAACTGTCCATGCTATCTGGAGCGGACGAGTGAAGCCAGGTACACCCACACAGACAGCACGTTGTTGGGGTACGGGTGGACGTACACAGCGCAGGCAAACTCCACATTAGATGCCTCCACATTGTGAACCCCTGTGCTGTATACTGCCTCGATGATGGGACGGATCTCAGAGAATGGTAGGTGAAGGGGGAATCCTGCAATCTGGTGTAAGAGGAAAAATACCCAGTAAGTGATCCTGCTAGAATCTATGTGAGGTAACGTGCTTTCAGTGAGCTGACATTTAGGAAGGCTGGAGAATATTCGTCAACTGAAAGTGATGACATACCAGACCAAAAGGGAGGCACCGCAGATTTAATCTTCTGAGAGCAGCAGGGTTTAGAATTCACCCCCCACAACTGTCCCAAACTATAGTTTAATTTGTTGTTCCGAGTTTGAGAGGAACCATCTCAAAACCAAAAATAATTCTAATTCTGCCTTTTTTCATTTACTGTCCCCATTTATCTGTTTTGAACCATCCCAGAAAATGTTTTATCCTCCCCAAGGAAACTATAAAAGAAGGAAGGGTCATCATGTCACCGTGTAGGGATGGGTGACTACACTCGTTGTTGGTGTGACAGACAGAAAGTAAATGAACTTATACGGAGACATGGAGGTGGCACCAGCGTGGAGGGTGGGCTCCCACTGTCGTACTGTATATTCGGGGGACGGCAAGAAGTATCCAGGGTTTGTTTCCTGGATCCGAGGTGAAAAATGCCTGGTCAAGTTTGACGGCTATAACGGAGACGAGGCGATGGATGTGACCGTCTTGCTGACCCATGGTGAACTGATCTCGACGTCGGGAGCTACGGGCGGGTAGTGGGAGCGAGGGAGATGACGATAGGGATGGGAACGGTCGTGACAGGGGAAAGGAGTCGGATAGTGACAGTATGGAGTGTGGTGCGGGGGGTGAGAGCGGGAGAGAAGGGTGGAGTAAGGTGGAGAAGAGGAGCAGGGAAAGTGGGGGGAAGGGGCTTAAGAGGAAGATGGGTAGGGTAGGAAGCTCAAGTGGATCAGATTTGATTTGATTTTTATTTGTCTCGAACATATAAACATAAAACAAGTTTAAAAAACAAAAAGGTAAATAGTCAAAGACTATTTCCATACAATAAGTGTTCGAGAAGGAACAGGGGGAAGTAAAACAACTTATCAAGCCCTGCCCCTTCCTTACAATATTTGACATTATAATTTAATTAAAAAAATAAATAAAAAATAAAATAAAAGTAGTTTTTTATATATCCAAATGAGAAAAAATAATAGGCAGTCACATTACTGCTCAAGCTCCTCTCTCTTATATGTGTCCATAAGTGCTTGTTTATAGCTACCTTTAAATGTATTGATATTTTTGCTTAATTTTATATTCGCATCCAGACCATTCCAGATGGTGAGGGTAGAGGAAATGATATTACAGAAGTGATTAATATAGTGGTTAGATTTGAGGGAGAGGGGGGAGTTAGAAAATTAAGGCTGAGGGAGTTATCCGAACTCATAGAAGAGCAATTAGGTGAGGTAAAGCATGCAAGAGTTTTGGGAGATGGGAATCTGATTGTAGGGTGTGTAAGTGTAGAGCAGGTGGAGAAGGCTAGGAAAATGAGGAGCATTTGTAAAGTTAGTATATGTAAAGTAGTAAGAGTAGGGGAGAAGAGGGAGGGTGGGTGTAAGGGGGTGGTAGCTGGGATTCCGGTCGAGGTTAACATAGAGCAGCTGGTGGGAGATTTAAAGTGACACATGTAATGGGAAAGTTAAAAGTGCAGAAAGGATGAAGAGAGGAGCAGATAAGACAGAGACGGAGACAGTAGTGATTCAGTTTGAAGGTGAGGTTGTTCCTAATGAGGTGTTTGTAGGATATATGGTGTTTAGGGTTACAGAGTTTGTTCAGAATCCACTGAGATGTTATAAGTGCCAAGAGTTTGGGCATATAGCCATTACGTGTAGGAAGAAGCAGAGGTGTGCAAGGTGTAGCGGGGAACATGACTATGGGAAGTGTGGAGAGGGAGTGGTGCCGAAGTGTTGTAGTTGTGGTGAGGAGCATAGTGTAGCGTATAGGGGTTGTGAGGTGATGAAAAGAGAGGTAGTGATTCAAAAGGTGAGAAGGGAAGGTAGGATGTCATATGCAGAGGCGGCTAGGAGGGTAGGACGGGGAAATCAAGATAAGGAACAGGGGTTTAGAGAAGGGCATTTGGCAGAAAGGGTGGTACAGGAGGATAAAGAGAGGGTGTGGGAGGATAAATTGAATATTGTGGCCTTTGTGGCAGGAGTAGTTAATGCTACGGCTTTGGTTAAGGGCAGAACGGAGAGGATTAAGATTGTTAGAGTGGCAGTTCAACACTTGGGCATGGATGGTCTGACATGGGAGGAAGTGGTTAGAGAATTAGAGAAGGGGATTGTGAATAACCAAGAAGTCCAGAGTCAGCCCATAGGAGGCAAGGAGTGTCTCACAGAGGGGGGCTCAGTCAGGGAGGAGCAGCATTAGCTGCACTTCATGATGGGGAAGTAAAATGGACATTGTAGGAGGTAATGGATTCCAGAAGATGGCGGTAATGCCCCAAACGAATGGTGGCCGGCCGCCGTTAAACCACAATAAGAAGAAGAAGAAGAAGATGTCACTGTGTAGCTTTTGACCGCAAGTGTGGAAACGTTCAGTTTGGCAGACATTGAGTTGAATTGGATCAGCCATCTCCTTGTTCATGATAATTTAAACAGGTTATTACCTCAGATGTCAGAATCGTCTGCAATTTGTTGCATTGTTAACTAACATTTGATATAGCTGGTATATTTAGAATTTTAATACAGGCTTCAATAGAACTGACACCAAGCAGAGCACAGAACTCTGGTGTGACGTATGTGGGTTGGTCATTATCATTATTACCATATTTTTAACACCATGTAAACATCAGGTTAGTATAGGTAAGTAGTTGTGGTATTTGTTATTTGTATATGGTGTGTGTCATCTTTGTATTTACCCCTTTTTCTTTCTCCCTTTGCCAGGTGCCGCCCGTATTTCTGATTGTGCTGATTGCCTGAGGAGTGGCAGCTGCGGGCAATCAGCCTCTGTAGACGGGTGGTTAAAGCCTGGCATGTGCCACACATCCGGGCGACTCATTGTGTCATTGCCACTGACCCGAGTGGAATGTGAGGTTGCCTGTTATTGCCACTTTGTGTGAATTACCTGTGTGGGATTTTATGTATATTGTTGGCCTCTGTGCCATCTTGCCACTATTGTGTGGAAGTACATATATTGTTGGCCTCTGTGCCATCTTGCCACTATTGTGTGGAAGTATATATATTGTTGGCTCCTCTGCCATTTGCCACTGTTTCATTTAAGTGGAACTATATATATGTAAGGGATAATGTATAGCTACGAGGTCATTGTCGCAAAATAATTGACCGACACAGTTTAAAATACCGAGCCGCCTCGGCGAGGTGTTTTAAACGTCAGTGAAGGTCAATTATTTTGCGACAATGATCGAGTATAGCTATACATTATCCCGCTTATTACATGGCTAACTTACTAACAATATACCTAATTCATTTTACATCGACTCGCAACAGTAACACTGGTTCTGGCTCCGCTGAGTGCTCGTCGCTCCGCCCCCCAGCAGCTTCCCCGGCAGCCGGCAGTTTGCACTGATGTCAGTGGGCTTGATTGCGAACAGCTGCGCACAGCGGTCATTATTGTGGGCTTGATTGCGAACAGCTGCGCACAGCGGTCATTATTGTCCCACAGCGGTCATTATTGTCTGATAACTGACCTCTGACACGCGCTATTGACTAATCACAAGCAAGCATTTCGGCGAATGTGAAAACGCCATGTAATAAATATATATATTGTGTTGCCCTTGTTGCTGATACTTGTGCTTACTTTGCTGTTCGTGTTTATTGTAATATATTCCCATTTGTTCTCCCATACCTTATCCCTGTTTGTGTTGTTGTGGGTTTCATTCCCCGTTACAATAAATATCATTTACTTTTGAAAAGCGCTTTATTATTTCTTACCTACCGGGACCTGTGCTTAAAGCACGCACTGGACGGGCTGGCTTCACAACAGCCCGCTCCAGGTATAATTTGTTTGGTCATCAGACCTTTGTTTGCGACACTGGTATTCTGACGTGATGACCCGCCCTTCTTTTATTGATCCTCCCCAGGACATTGACCATAGTCACACAGCGGCCACACTTGCAGTATGTCATGCTCAGGTTTGGTTCCTTTCCAGCCTGCAATCCCCAGGAGGTTCTGTAAGACCAGACTAGTCCACCAGGAGGTTCTGTAAGACCAGACTGTAGTCTCCCAGGAGGTTCTGTAAAACCAGACTAGTCCACCAGGAGGTTCTGTAAGACCAGACTAGCCCACCAGGAGGTTCTGTAAGACCAGACTGTAGTCCCCCAGGAGGTTCTGTAAGACCAGACTCACTCTGTAGTCCCCCAGGAGGTTCTGTAAGACCAGACTCACCCTGTAGTCCCCCAGGAGATTCTGTAGCTCCAGGCGGTGTTCGTCTGCCACGTCCCGTCCGCCGCTCAGCTCCAGCATGGGCAGGAAGTGGCGCAGGGTGGAGGTACAGTAGCGGTTCCAGCGGGTCGGTTGACGAGGGCGCCATTCCATGATCTTCTCCTTCAGGATCTTATCAATTCTATGGAGACCAAGGAGGGCAAACATATCACATATGCAGTAGTTTTATACTGTTGCAGTGATTAGCTATACCACGATTAGCTAGAACTGATCCAACTACTAAACCCTGCACGGACTCTGGCGCACTTCGTACATATAATTCATTAATCTATTCACATCTCCTTTTTTATTATTATTTTATTTTGTGTCATAGTGAACATCACGTTGCATTGATCATACAGTATATACTTGATTCACATAGCCAATGACATTCGCCACTCAAGCGCTTCCAGCTTATTCAATTTGTTTTCAAAATATTCAGCATAAAAAAATAACCAGTATAAACCGAGTACGCCTCATAAACAACCCAGGGGAGGAAACATTTATAAATATTTTTTTTTAAAGGACATAGGAAAATAAATGAAAAAGAGAGAGGGAGGTAGGTCAGACTCATGTTAGTGTGTATCCAGGTACAAAGTTACAAGTGACCATCTCTGCATAAACATATCTTTTTTCAGTTGCAATTGTGCATTGTATACAATTTCTTCCATTGTATACATCTGTCTCAATCTCTTGGTCCATTGTTTGACTGTAGGTGGTTGATTTTGTAACCATGCCATAATTATCATTTTCCTTGCTGTTAACAGTAACACTCTCAAGATGTACAACATATCCCCATAGTATGTGCCTTTCGGTATACATCCCAAGATATAGTGCGATGGATTCAGAGGTAAGTCAAGATCTAGAATGGTTTTAATCTCGTTTTTGATATTCACCCAAAATGTCTGCACTTTGACAGTCCCAGAAAATATGTGTATGATCTCCAATCATTCCACATCCTCTCCAACATAGTGGTGAGGACCCACCAACAAATCCGGAGAGAACTTGAGGAGTCCTAAAGTACCTGACCTTGACTTTCCAGTCCTTCCACATAGGGCTATTTGTGATCTTATGATTGCTTGAATGACTGTCCTCCCATTCATAATTTTCTATGATCACATTAGCTTCCAACTCCCATTTTTCTTTAATATAGGTGGTATCTCCTGGATCATCTAGTTGTAACTAGGGATGGGCATTTTAAAGAAGAATCCAGATAGAGTGATCGTGTACTACTAAAAAAAAAATCCAGAGTGGGTCATATGTTCATCAGATCAGTTAGTATAGAATACGTTAGAGAATAACGCTGAATCTTACCGTGGCTTCCTCGCGCCGCTGGCAGATGAGCGTGGAACAGATTTTTTTCTATTATGGGATGTAGAAATGCCCGATCCATTTCCAGGTTGTATAATAGTATATACATCCAAATAACGTTGTTTATTGAGTTAGGGCGAGCGATCTATTATCCAGTGTTTCAAGATGGAGTCGCGGGAGCTATAGCGAGTGGCCGGACCACATATGGATGAGTACTACCGGTTCAAAGGTTAATATCCGGTTGGCGATCTGCCGATCGGCCACCAGATGGCGCTCTTGAACCGCTAGAGAGTTGAGAGGAGATCACCAGTGTGTCTCAGGGCTCCGGAAAGGAAATATGATTTCGATGACAGATTTTTGAAATATTGACATCAAAGACGAGTTACGGCGTCTTCGGCAGAATGAGCATGGCTCGGAATGACGTCTTAACTCGTCCGCGGCGATCATAGTGTTAACACGGCGGTGGAGACTGGATGCTGATATAAAATAAACAAATAACCAATAAATATGAAGTTATATTTGAACCTCTGTTGTCAAGCCTTGTCAATATAACCCACCCCCCTTTTCTCACGAATGGAACTGGTGTTGTGGAGTCCGCTTTTGAGCGTTTTGCAGGGTTAACGATAACGCTAAGCTAACGGCTAATGCTAGTTAGCTTAGCCTATTACTAGTAACATTGCGTGCATCAATTATATTGAATGTCATTGATATACCGGTCGATCATGGCCGACTGGTTGGGCACCACTGGTCTATAGAAATAAATGCATTCGAACAAGAAAGTATAGTAGACATAGCAATGACAAACGCTAACGCTAAGCTAACGGCTAACGTCGAACCGTCCGACTACATGCCAGCTGGACCAGCTACCCTCCCCACTCCTCCAGACCATAGCACCGGACATCTTCCCATTCCTAACTGCAACCATCAACTCCTCACTCAACTCGGGGGTGGTCCCCACCTCCCTAAAACAAGCCAGAGGCCTCTCCTCTGTCCTGATTCTCCTAGATCTATCTGCAGCCTTCGACACAGTCAACCATCAGATCCTCCTCGCGGCCCTCGCAGGAATGGGAGTGGCTGGATCTGCGCTGACATGGCTGACATCATACCTCAACGACCGCTCCTACCAAGTGTCATGGAGAGGGACTCTGTCGGCCACCCGCCCCCCTGCGGACGGGTGTCCCCCAGGGCTCGGTCCTAGGACCCCTTCTCTTCTCCCTCTACACTAAATCACTGGGTAACATTATCACGTCTCATGGCTTCTCATATCATTGTTATGCCGATGATACTCAACTCATCCTCTCCTTCCCTCCCTCAGATATCCACGTCTCTGAGCGGATCTCGGCCTGTATGTCCGACATCTCCGCCTGGATGACGACCAACCACCTCAAACTGAACCTAAGCTAAACAGAATTGCTCCACCTGCCGGCCAAATCCTCCCCCGACCGACCTCTCCATCACAACCAGAACCTGCAGATTCCTCCTGAGCAATGTCAGAAGGATCCGCCCCTTCCTGACAAAAGAAGCCACCCAACTCCTTGTCCAATCAACAGTCCTCTCCCGCCTCGACTACTGCAACGCACTGCTAGCTGGCCTCCCGGCCACTGCCACCAAGCCTCTTCAACTCATTCAAAACGCAGCGGCCCGCCTGATCTCAAACCTACCGAAGTCGGCCTATGTCACCCCACTTCTTAGGGACCTGCACTGGCTCCCCATTGCTGCACGTATCCGCTTCAAGGCCCTCGACCTAGCATACTGTGCGGCAAAGGGAACCGCTCCCGCCTACCTCCGGTCAATGGTCTCTAACTACACACCCTCAAGACCCCTACGCTCTGCATCTTCTGGCCGTCTCAGACCTACTCCTATCCAAGCTCCCGGAGGGTCATCAAAGAGAAGCCGCCTATTCTCAGTTCTTGCCCCACAATGGTGGAATGAACTACCCACCCCAGTCAGGACAGCCGAATCCCGTCCAATATTTCGCCGTCGACTAAAAACTCACTTCTTCAACCATTATCTGAAATGATAATAAAAAAAAAAAAAAAAATCTAACCCTGACTAACCTTACTGTCATGCACTTGTCCTAATAAACTAATCTACACTGTACATTTACATTTACATTGTAACACGCAACACTTTGATAAACATTGTTACTCAGCTGATAGAGTTGTACCCTTCTTGCTGTCTTGTCGTACAGAACTTGTAAGTCGCTTTGGATAAAAGCGTCAGCTAAATGACTAAATGTAAATGTAATGTAGCTTACCCTATTACTAGTAACATTGCTCGCATCAATTATATTGAATGTCATTGATCTACTGGTTGACCACGGCCGACTGGTTGGGCACCACTGGTCTAATAGAAATAAATGCATTCGAACAAGAAACCAATGTATAGACATAGCAATGGCAAACAAAATTGCCAGGCCTAATGCGAGCCAGGGAAGTGTTGTGCTTTGTAACGTGGCTTAATGTTTTCATCCAATGAGCTGTGAGGCTCCACATGCTTGTTTTGGTTGAGGTCTGAACTCGCAAATTGCCCATAAATATCGTTTTTGTGGGTATTGTCCAGTTGTTGCTGTGTGTTTTTATCTGCCCAAAATTCAAGCAAGCATGAAGCATTACAGTAACGACGCTGTGTGTGTCAGCAAGTTGATACAGAAGCCTCCCGTGTTTTGGTACAAGCTTGTACACCAAGCCCCCGCTCCCACTGGCGCGCACCAGGAACCACCTATTTCAGCGGTCCAGGTTCAGCGCCCCCGGGGACAAATCAGCGGGGGACGGGGACAGGGGGGGAGCGTTCTCACTCAGACGGACACACCCTTTTCTGGTGCGACCCGGCGCTGATTCGACCCCGAATGGTGAGTGAGAAAGGGCCCTAAGTCACAGAAGATTTTAGTAGATTTGTTCTGGGTTTAGGTGCCATTAGATGGCCTGACGTAGCTTGTCTGGTCATATGGTCATGTTCTTCTCTTATGTAAACTATATGATCATACTTTTTTTTTTTTTTTTTTTTTTACTTGAACATTTCTGAGAAAAGTAATGAGACAGGATTGCAGACGTTTCTCAACCGGAAGCCATGATACATTTCTGTGCATAACTCCAATGTTAGTGCGCTTTGGACAGTGGAGAGCTAGTCTGGCAGCCTTATTTTGAGCTATTTGTAGTTTCTGTATATGTGTTTTTGCTGCTGATGACCATATGACGGGACAGTACTCAAGATGTGACAAAACCAGAGCCTGGATGACTTCTTTCAAAGTGGTTGGTGTTAAATACTTTGTGCATTTTCTTGTCTCTTGCTCCTTCCTATTTTTGTTATGATACTGTCAATTTGCTTTGTCCACATTAAACCAGAATCAAGAACCATGCCAAGCAACTTAGCCTCTTTTACCTGTTCCACTGGCCGACCAGCCAGAGTCAGGCTTAATTGTGGATCGCTGCTTAATATGTGCCTGGATCCGAACACCATTGCTTTTGTTTTTGCAATGTTGAGTACCAGTTTGTTATTGTTGACCCAGTCTGTTATGGCTTTTTTTTAATTTTTTTATTCTTTCCCGCTCCTGCTCGCCGGACCTTGAACATTTGTCCATCCTTTGTCACCCGTTCTATCTCCCCCGGGAATTCACAGCCATCATAACAACTGCAGTTTACATTCCACCGCAAGCCGACACCGCCAGAGCTCTGGCCGACCTACAGGACTATTTGAATCAACACCAAAACAAACATCCGGACGCGGCTATGATCGTAGCCGGTGACTTCCAACAAGGCTAACTTGAAAAAAGTGATGCCAAACTTTTTCCAACACATCAAATGCACAACTAGGGGGGGGGGGCACATTGGATCACTGCTACACCCCTTTCAAACAGGGCTATAAGGCAGTACCAGCGCCTCCGCTAGGTAAATCAGATCACAACGCCATATTTCTTTTACCAAGCTATAAACAACGAGCCTGTTGTGTCGCGAGAGGTGAAGCAGTGGTCCGAGAGCTCAGAGGCCACGCTACCGGACGCACTGGGGGGCGTAGACTGGGGGATGATACAGTCGAGCTCCAGTGACGTCAGTGAATACGCTGATGTTGTTGTTAGCTTTGTAGCAACATTAGCTGACGGTATTGTCCCCACAAAGAAGGTGCAGGTTTTCCCAAACCAGAAACCGTGGGTGGACAATTCCATCCGAGTGGCCCTGAATGCTCGTACCGCTGCTTACAACTCGGGCCGAGCATCGGGAAGTATGGAAGAGTCTAAGGTAGCAGCCTATATGCTACGCAAGGAGGTGCAGGCTGCTAAATGGCAATATGCGAACAAGATGGAGACACAGATGGCACAGAACGACACACGAGAGGCTTATGGCGGGGAGTACAAACAATAACTGATTATAAAGTCAGTCCCCCCTCAAAACGATAAATGATTATAAAATCAGTCCCCCCTCAAAACGATAAATGATTATAAAGTCAGTCCCCCCTCAATAGTGAGTGCCGACGCCTCTCTTGCGGATGAAATAAACTCCTTTTACGCCAGGTTTGGAGCGAGCAGTGGCGATGTTAGCTCACCGGCTAATGACGTCACTGACGCGCCGGCTGCCGCGGGAAGGGGGGGCTCATCCACGGGGGGGGGGGGCACTCTCATTGACGGAACACAGCGTGAGATTGATGTTTAAGGGTATAAATACTCGGAAAGCGGCTGGCCCAGATGGGATAACAGGATGAATACTTAAGTCCTGTGCAAACCAGCTGGCCCCAGTATTTACATCCATATTCAATATATCTCTGGCTGAGTCCGTGGTCCCTGCCTGCTTCAAGATGTCAACCATAATCCCTGTGCCAAAACACTCCTCTCCAACAAGCCTGAATGACTACAGACCGGTGGCACTCACCTCTGTGGTCATGAAATGCTTTGAGAGGCTGGACAAGGGCTATCATGGACAGGGTGAGCAGTTTCAAGTACCTGGGAGTCCACATCACAGAGGACCTGACATGGTCTACACATATAGATTCTGTGGTGAAAAAGGCAAAACAGCGCCTCTATCACCTGAGACAACTAAGGAAGTTCAGAGTATCGGGGAAGATACTCCACTCCTTCTACTCCGGGGCTGTAGAGAGCATTCTGACTGGAAACATCACTGCCTGGTTTGGAAACAGCACGGCACAGGACAGGAAGGCACTCCAGAGAGTGGTGCACTCAGCTGAGCATACTACGGGTATTGCACTACCACCCCTGCAGGACTTATATAACAGGAGGTGCAAATCCAGAGCCTGCAGAATTATGAAAGACCCTCACCACCCCAACAACAGCCTGTTTAAGCTGCTGTGATCAGGCAAGCCCACTCCGTCGCTCACGTCAAAACCGCCCACTCCGCTCCCCGCGCCGCTCTCACGCCGCGCCGCTCACATGCTCTGTCCCCCAGGCCATCAGAACACTGAACACTGAACTCTCCACTGACAAATACACATGAGCACACACAGACACACACACACCACTCATGCGGCAACCGCAAAAAAAATCACTTCAAACAAAATGTCACTTTAAAAATAGAATATTTTAGGCGGTCAGGTGGCGTAGCGGAGATTGCGCTCGTCACCAATGCAAGAGGCTGCGGTCTCGACTCCCGGAGTCAGCATTGCCTTGGCTTGGGCTGATCGCTATACTAACTCGTTTGGCTGGGTTAGGGGGAGGGAAGCCGTGGGTGGGAAACTGGCGTTGTGGACAGCGACACCTACAGGTCAGGTCTGGGCGCTTGCTCAGCGGAGGCAGGACTTGAGGAAAGCAGCGTGACCTCCCACGCGTTACACTTCACCAATGAGAGCCCTCGCTGCCAGGTGAGAAGAGAGCCACTGGCTGTCGCTGCACGTGTCGGAGGAAGCGTGCGGATACTTCAGGGTTCCCTTGTACCGACCAGTAGGAGAACATGCGCACAACAACGAGGTAGGGGAGGGGGGGGAATTGGCACAACGACTAAATTGGGATGGGGAGAAAACAGAGAAAAATCGGAGAAAGAGATACAAAAAAAATGTATTGAATCTTTAGAAACACTTTAAAAGAAGGAGGTACTGTATAGTTTAGATACAGTAAGAGTTAACATTGTAAATTGTATATTGCATAGTAGTGTATATAAGAACCAGTTTCTCAGGAACCTAGCATGTCTTTTTTTTTACCATGCATATCTTGTGTCTTATATATTTTATTTTTTCTATGCCTATTTTATTATTGTATTTTGCACAATCAATGCGGGCAAGACCACCCGCATGTCACTGTATGCCCTGGTATGTATGTGACAAATAAACCTCTTGATTCTTCTTGATTCTTTAAGCTCTATTTTAAGTATATTGTTTAACTCACTACATGTTGATGCTGTACTGTACATTGTCAAATCATCAGCAATCAGCATACATGATTACACTAGATTTATTTAATACATAAGGGAGGTCGTTTGTGAATATTGAGTATAGCAAAGGCCCAAGCAAACTTCCTGTGGGACCCCACACTGCAACACCTTACTTTCAGAAAAGCTCCTATTGAAAAAGACTCGCTGGCTTCTCCTAGTCAGGTAGGTCTCCATCCAACACATAGCAACAGAGCCAAAGCCATAGCATTTGAGTTTGTTCAACAGCAGACTATGATCGATCACATCGAAAGCTGCGCTAAAGTCTAACATCACTGCTCCAACAAGCCTCCTATCATCCATGCTCTTAAACCAGTCGTCGGTCATTTGGGCAAGTGCTGTGCTTGTAGAGTGACCATCTCTATATGCATGTTGGTAGTTCGTTATCAGACTGTTACTTGAAAAGTAGTTTTGAATTTGTGTGTATAAAATCGTTTCTATTATTTTACTTAACACTGGGAGGAGACTTATGGGTCGACTGTTGGAACCAGCAAAGGTTTTTCTTTTGTCCTTAGGTAATGGGATAACCTTGGCTTCCTTCCAGATCTTGGGGCACACACCTTGCTCTAAACATTTATTGGAGATGTGACTTAATGGCTTAGATATGTATTCACCATCCAAGTTATCAATACCAGGAGATTTATCATCAGACAGGTGTAAAAGCATATTTTCAACATTTTCCTCAGCTCATCTCCAATCATATTTGTATACACACATTTCTATTTATTGATAATCTGTTTATTTATACCAGTGTAGACTAAGACTTAGTGTGGAGTTTTGTATATTTGTACAGTGTAGACTTAGGTTAGCTACAGTATATATATATATTTATGCCTGGGGTTGATTTAGGATAGAGTCCATATTATACCAGGGTGGGCTGTACATTACGCACATAGTGATATATCCCCGACGTTCCTGGCCAAATTCCTGAATCAGGTCTCTGACATCAAGGCCACCTAATCATCCCTTCCCCTTAATTGGCTGATATCAATCCCTGTCTCCTGAGCCGTTCAGCCATTGTGTAGTGTGATGTGTGCCCGGGTGCCAGTGTATGGCAGCCATTGAACCTGCATAGCCCAAGGTTGGGTGCTACCAGTGGTGGTGAAGGAGGCAATTTCCACCCTACATTGTGGGGAGCGCTTTGAGTGTCTAGAAAAGCGCTATATAAATCTAATGAATTATTATTATTATTATTATTATTATTATTATTATTATTATTATTATTATTATTATTATTATTATTATTATTATTATTATTATTATTATTATTATTATAATATAGTATAGAGTATACATATTATTGGCTTACACTTCAAACCCCCAGAGTTTACACTGAACTTGGGAAATAGCTTCTGTGACCCTGACACATGGAACATCTTGCAATGTACATTCAAACTCAATACATTAGTATCCTTTGGATAGTTTAAATCTTTAATGACCAACCATTTCACCCCAGTCTGCAGCTGAGATTTGAACTCTCAATGATTTAAGACAAAAAAAAAATTTCTCACCTGTTCAGAGATCCAGTGCAGATCAGACCTTTATCTTTATTATTTCTTACTATATTTGTATCTGTATCTTATTATTCTGTCTGTACCTCTCCTCTCCTGTTGCTGACACCCGAATTTCCCCACAGGGATGAATAAAGGTCCAATCTCATCTTATAGAAACTGCACAACAAGGTGCTTGAGGGAGGAGTACTTGCCTGTCCTGAAGGTCTGTAGCAGATGCTTTGTCTGCACGCCGATAAACCAGCGCATCTGGCTAAAACATGTAAGGAGACAGGGGAGAAGATTTAGATAACAAATAAGCATATATAAGACAATCTTTATGTTAAAACTTGCTCTCACCTGTACACTGGACAGCCCAGGGTGGGAGTAGGAGCGAGAGAAGAAGGGCTTCCACAGGTTGGCTTTGCCGGTGTCAAAACTCATCCTCATTGGAGACGTGTACTCTTGAATGTTGAACCACACCTAAAAGGTCAAAGGTCACAGTACAATACAACATTCCACTATAAAATAAATACTGTATATTATTGAATAAGCATCCCGTAAAATGTGTCCTTTTTTCTTTCACATAGAGGTATCAGCACCTATATTGACTCACGTTGTCAGCAGTAACCAGGCAGCCCACCGTCTGTAGGGGGCAGAAGGTGTTATACTGCCCGTAGAACTGAGCGGTACTGGGGTTCCAGATGAGGTAGCGGCTCTGCTCGGAGGTCAGGACGTAGGCTGTGGGCCCCTAGGAGATAGGAAAGGAAACCGGGAGGACTTACTAGTGCTGCTGCAGCTAAACGCAACTGAGGTTCAAAAGAGAAGTGAGGTGAAATGCCGTCAGTAGTTTATCACAAAGTAGGAAACAAATAAGAAACTGAAACTCCAAAACTCTCAATCTTCTTTTGTTACCTACCTCAGGAATGGCAGTGCCAATTATAAGCCACGCCTTCTTGCCCATAGACAGGAAGTAGTTGCACAACAGTACAGCATGTTCTTCCTCGTCACCAGCAAGGAGGGTGAGGAATTGCTACAAACAAGAAGAGTTAGATATCACCTGAGCTTGGAATTAAAAGTCTCAATCTATGTTCAGAGTAGTTTAACGTGTTCACATCTTCTCGGCCACACAGACCTGTTTGTAGAGCTACGGATTACAAATCTTGGACCAAAATAGAACCTTATAATTCCAAAGTCACAATTTCCCCCTACAAAAATCCCAATGTCTCTGAGAGTAGGTTCACTCACGTCACAGGTGCTCCACAGGTCACAGACACCAGAGAAGGAAACGCTCTCCGGCAGGAAGGGGATGAGAGAGACAAACCTGGCAACCAGTTGCTGTGTGCAAACATAGAAGGGTGAATGAGACTGGGATGAGTCATACTTAACACATTATTTTAATCCTATAGAATGTCTGTTCCCACCACAACTATAAAACACAGCTAGAAGTTGACCTACTATATGCTTGAGAAACTACGTGAACTATGTATCTATCTTCATATTCATAGTGATTGTTGGTATATCAACAGGAAAAAGGGACAGATGGGCTTTAAAAGACATTAATGACACAGAGGTCATGTCACAGGGACGACCTCAGAACAAAGATACTATAGGGATGGCAACATATATCTGTATCGGCCAATGTTCGTGATTTTTCAACAAGATAAAATATTCCTTTATTGTTCCCCTTGGTCAAATTTGGGCATCATAGCAGCATGGGGGAGAGGGGGGGTATGGGCAGGGTAATAGTAGAAAGACATAAATATAGGCAATACAATTTTATCTGAATATAAAAATACGAAAAAGTAAATAGTGTAAACAAAGCTGCAGATGAGGGTCTGTATGCCCTATTGGTTATATTATACGTTACAATAAATACAGGCAATAAAGAATTTGAATCTGAATATATACTATGAGTAAAGTAAAGTAAACAGTATACACAGGGTGCAGTGAACACAAGGTACCCTAACTCAGGGGTTCCCAAACTTTTCAGGCCGGGACCCAGAAAATAAGGCGTCAGAGAGCCGCGGCCCAATGCACATCGTCAGGCTTTTTTTTTTTTTTTTTTGCCATGCGACCGATTTTTTAAGCCAAATATCACTTCAATCCTATTAAGTTAGTTCAAGTTAGTTATTCATTTATATGTGCTATTTATGAGAGGGCTAACTTGTTGCAAAATAATAATGATAATAATAATAGCCTCATTAAAATACTATTGTTGCTTCGGTTGTTTTCAGCGTTTTATGTGCATAATCTGTTATTTAGTTTGAAATGTTCGTTGAAATAAGTAGATTTTTCGTTTTTGTTTATTTATTAAGTTAATATAAAACCATATAGTCACATTTTAGAATACAATAGAATCGAATTTTAGAATACAACTAGAAACACTGTCCTGGCCTGCTTCTAAGTTCAGTGACCTGACAAAAAAATAATAATTTGGAAATCATCTCGCGGCCCTCCCGTGGCTGCTCGCGGCCCACCTTTGGGTCGCGACCCCGACTTTGGGAACCACTGCCCTAACTGGCATGATATACGTCATACGTTGTAGTACAAAGTCTCCCTGCTCACTCACCAGTGCCTCCACGGAACCCCCCCCCCCCCCCCTCTACCTTAACACATTGATTGATTGATTGATTGATTGATTGAAAAGTTTATTAACAGATTGCAGAATGGGTACAGTACAGTACAGCTCAATACATACAATTGTTAAGGGGATGCAGACCAGAGAAAGACTTTCGTCTTGTTTACATCAGGGTCCCCCATTTTCAATTCATCATAACATATATGACATACAGATAGACAGTACTGCTACATCTATACATTTATGACATATCAGATTTGCAAATACAGTACTGTTTGTGATACAAAAGTGTCCAGAAAAAGAGTGTATATACATTTGGCGTAGAAACTGTACATTGGAGGAGGTTGGGTGGGTGGGGTGGGGTTGGGTGGGTGGGTGAGGGCTGTACATTGGAGGTGGGGGGGGGGGGGGGGGGGGGTTGGGGGGGGGGGGGTTGGGTAGGGGACACACACACATTTTACACTGTACATTGGAATACTGACAAAGCCTTACTTGGTCATTTACTGTACAACTAGGTTAGGACATTTGTAGGGGCCAGTTTCGAATTGCAGTCTCACGTAGGTGTTTTTTGAGAGTGTTTTTGAAAGTGGGTAGTGATTCACATTCCTTTACAGCTTTAGGTAGGGCGTTCCACATTGATGTGGCATAATTGCGAAACGTGTTTAGTCCCTTGTTTGAGCCGAATCTGGGTTTTACATGATTTGTGGAGCTCCCTCTGGTGTTGTGATCGTGGTATTCACTGACCTTTGAGAAGTATTTTGACATGTACATGGGTACCTTGGTCGCGTAGTGTATCTTGTAGACCAGGCCCATTGCAAGTTGCTGTACTCTTTCCGTCTACTCTAAGCCATCCTAGGTTGTCAAAGTGGGCAGGGGTGAGGTGGGTTCTAGGAGTCAGGTCAAGCAGTAGTCTGACCAGCTTGTTTTGAGATGTTTGTAATTTGTTTTTTAGTGCCTTTGAGGTGCTTTGGTACCATGAGGTGCAAGCATAGTCGTAGTACCCTTGAATGAGTGCTCCTGCTAGAGTCTTCAGGGTATTCTTGTTTACCAGAGAGGAGATCCGGTACAAGAATCGCGTTCGTTGGTTGACTTTTTTTATTACATTGGATGCCATTTTGTCACAGGAAAGATTAGCCTCTAGGATGGAACCCAGGTAGGTAATTTCATCTTTCCTTGTGATAATATTGTCACCCACTGTAACCGAGAAGCCGTCGGTCTTGCTGAGTTTGTTATTTGAACCGAAGAGAATGGACTCTGTTTTGCCCATGTGTAATGATAGTTTGTTGTCGGCGAGCCATATGCAGATTTTGCCTAGTTCCGAGCTGAGGGCTTTTTCAACCTGTAACTTGTTCTTGTCAGACTGTCAGACTGTCATTGACTGCCAGTCAGCAGGGGGCACTGTGGGCCGTCAGTGCCAGTGGTATGTTCAATGAGAAGAATGCCGTGTTTGCAGTGCTAAAAACTATATTAAATATTATAGCTATGGATCTAATAACGTTGTCGATTGTCAGTGAGTTTCTTCCAGTCAACATGCAAAAAACAGAATTTATTCATCCGTACATTTCCGTTTTATACCGTGGTGAATATGAGTATAGTTTGAGTGATTCTGAGTAATCCCAGGAAAAGACGCGAAAACAGAGTTTTATTGGAATTCACTAGGGGTGTAAAGGTACACGTATACGTACCGAACCGAACAAGTTTCAGTGTGTACCGTACCGTACCGAACGGCTGTGTAGTGTACCGAACGAATACAACGGTATGTTAACCACTAATGACCGCCCACCGGGGGCAGTTCTTTTCACAATCTAATATAATTATTAATATTTTTTTTGATTATTCATTTCAATATAGAATATTCGTTGACAGCCCTACAAGTACAATTAGTTACTGCACACTACATCACCCCTGAGTGGAACATGGAAAGCCAAACGTTCCCCCACTGTACCGAAAACCGTACCGAACCTTGACTTCAAAACCGAGGTACGTACCGTACCGTGGTTTTTGTGTACCGTTACACCCCTAGAATTCACTAAACACGTTGCCATTCCTCGCTTGGATCAACAATCAATCTGAAATCAACGCTAGAGTATCGGTATTATCTTTCATCATGCACGCATGAAAGGTGGTTTGGAGCGGGGCGCCCATCCGTGCCGTGATGTGACCAACGGGACACAGCACACACACATACCACACAGACACGCTTCGATTGCGGGGAAAAAAAATCGGATCAACGCAAGATTGGTAATATATAGTCCTTACCTCGTCTCTGATGTACTGCAAAAAGAATAATCAAATTATCTGATCGCCATTCCAGATATCCACAGCGATCCTGTCTCCAACGTTATCCGGCATTGCACATGAACGGGCGGGCGGGGTCAGTTGTCCATGCCATCCCTATAAGCGCTTGTTTTGCCGGAGTGTTTAGAACCCGCCCCCACGCCGCAGCTCGGCCGAGAAAACAAACCACAGTTTCAAATGGAGTGCAATAGCGGCCGCAAGGCGTTAGGCGGCGGTATTGGCCATCTGCAATCTCAGACACATTCAGAACAGCATGCACAAGGTGCCTCGATGGATTATGAATGGCATGGTTTTTTGGCACTCAACGGTCGGGCCACAGAAACGTAGATCTATGTGAACGGCAGTCAAGTGTCAAAGAACTCATCACCCCTCACTCCTCCTCACGACATCTCCGCTCCGGCCAGGCAAACCTCCTCCAGCGCCAAGGACCAAACTCCGCACCATGGGAGATCAGGTTTTCTGCTCATCCGCTCCCAGTCTGTGGAATGCTCTCCCTGACCACCTGAGAGCACCACAGACTGTGGATGCTTTTCAAAAGGGCCTCAAAACTCATCTTTTAATAGAGCCTTTTGTTGATTTTTATCTAGTTTTAGCTCCACACATTTGATGTCCTTTTTTTTTGTATTATCTTTTTCCGTTTTTCTCCCATCCCAATGTTAGTCGTTATGCCAATTCCCAATCCCCTTCCTGGTCATTGCGCACTCTACCCCCTACCGTCGGTCTGGGAGGGCGGAGACTATGCTTCCTCCGACACATGTGTAGCCAGCCCACCACTTCTTTTCACCTGGCAGCGCGGACTCTCACTGGGGAAGTGTAACGTATGGAAGGATCATACTACCTCCCCCAGATCCTTCCCTCGCTGTGCAGGCGCCCCGACCGAACTGTAGGAGCCGCTGTTTACAACGACCCGGACCCACCCCACCGGCTTTCCCACCCGCTGACACTGCCAATTGTGTCAGTATGGACGGCCGACCAAGCCGGAGGTACCGCAGCTGGATTCGATCCCACTGTCTCTGCGGTGGTAGACAGACGCTTAGTCCGCTGCGCTACCTGGCCGCCCATTTGATGTCCTTTTACCTTTTAGCCCTTCTTATTTTATGCTTTTTTACTCTTTTACTAGTTTTAGTGTTCTTTTGACTCCTTACTAGTTTTAGTCTTGCTTATTTTATATTCTTTGTTTTACTCTCTTGCTATCTTTTGTTCTTTTACAATGTAGCGCTTTGAGATTTGTTCCACAATTATAAAGCGCTCTACAAATCAAATATATTATTATTATTATTAGTGCATACAGGTTTACATGGACATGGGTCCGCTGGGGGAAGTAAGGCCTTGGTTAGTGCAGTAGTTAGTGGTCTCAGGGGCAGTAAGGTTAGTAGTGCAGTAGTTAGTGGTCTCAGAGGCAGTAAGGTTAGTAGTGCAGTAGTTAGTGGTCTCAGGGGCAGTAAGGTTAGTAATGCAGTAGTTAGTGGTCTCAGGGGCAGTAAGGTTAGTAGTGCAGTAGTTAGTGGTCTCAGAGGCAGTATGGTTAGTAGTGCAGTAGTTAGTGGTCTCAGAGGCAGTAAGGTTAGTAGTGCAGTAGTTAGTGGTCTCAGAGGCAGTAAGGTTAGTAGTGCAGTAGTTAGTGGTCTCAGGGGCAGTAAGGTTAGTAGTGCAGTAGTTAGTGGTCTCAGAGGCAGTAAGGTTAGTAGTGCAGTAGTTAGTGGTCTCAGGGGCAGTAAGGTTAGTAGTGCAGTAGTTAGTGGTCTCAGAGGCAGTAAGGTTAGTAGTGCAGTAGTTAGTGGTCTCAGGGGCAGTAAGGTTAGTAGTGCAGTAGTTAGTGGTCTCAGAGGCAGTAAGGTTAGTAGTGCAGTAGTTAGTGGTCTCAGGGGCAGTAAGGTTAGTAGTGCAGTAGTTAGTGGTCTCAGGGTCAGTAAGGTTAGTAGTGCAGTAGTTAGTGGTCTCAGAGGCAGTAAGGTTAGTAGTGCAGTAGTTAGTGGTCTCAGGGTCAGTAAGGTTAGTAGTGCAGTAGTTAGTGGTCTCAGAGGCAGTAAGGTTAGTAGTGCAGTAGTTAGTGGTCTCAGAGGCAGTAAGGTTAGTAGTGCAGTAGTTAGTGGTCTCAGAGGCAGTAGGTTAGTAGTGCAGTAGTTAGTGGTCTCAGAGGCAGTAGGTTAGTAGTGCAGTAGTTAGTGGTCTCAGGGCAGTAAGGTTAGTAGTGCAGTAGTTAGTGGTCTCAGGGCAGTAAGGTTAGTAATGCAGTAGTTAGTGGTCTCAGAGGCAGTAAGGTTAGTAGTGCAGTAGTTAGTGGTCTCAGAGGCAGTAAGGTTAGTAGTGCAGTAGTTAGTGGTCTCAGAGGCAGTAAGGTTAGTAGTGCAGTAGTTAGTGGTCTCAGAGGCAGTAAGGTTAGTAGTGCAGTAGTTAGTGGTCTCAGGGGCAGTAAGGTTAGTAGTGCAGTAGTTAGTGGTCTCAGGGGCAGTAAGGTTAGTAGTGCAGTAGTTAGTGGTCTCAGGGGCAGTAAGGTTAGTAGTGCAGTAGTTAGTGGTCTCAGAGGCAGTAAGGTTAGTAGTGCAGTAGTTAGTGGTCTCAGGGGCAGTAAGGTTAGTAATGCAGTAGTTAGTGGTCTCAGAGGCAGTAAGGTTAGTAGTGCAGTAGTTAGTGGTCTCAGAGGCAGTAAGGTTAGTAGTGCAGTAGTTAGTGGTCTCAGAGGCAGTAAGGTTAGTAGTGCAGTAGTTAGTGGTCTCAGGGGCAGTAAGGTTAGTAGTGCAGTAGTTAGTGGTCTCAGGGGCAGTAAGGTTAGTAGTGCAGTAGTTAGTGGTCTCAGGGGCAGTAAGGTTAGTAGTGCAGTAGTTAGTGGTCTCAGAGGCAGTAAGGTTAGTAGTGCAGTAGTTAGTGGTCTCAGGGGCAGTAAGGTTAGTAGTGCAGTAGTTAGTGGTCTCAGAGGCAGTAAGGTTAGTAGTGCAGTAGTTAGTGGTCTCAGAGGCAGTAAGGTTAGTAGTGCAGTAGTTAGTGGTATCGGGCAGTAAGGTTAGTAGTGCAGTAGTTAGTGGTCTCAGAGGCAGTAAGGTTAGTAGTGCAGTAGTTAGTGGTCTCGGGCAGTAAGGTTAGTAGTGCAGTAGTTAGTGGTATCGGGCAGTAAGGTTAGTAGTGCAGTAGTTAGTGGTATCGGGCAGTAAGGTTAGTAGTGCAGTAGTTAGTGGTCTCAGGGGCAGTAAGGTTAGTAGTGCAGTAGTTAGTGGTCTCAGGGGCAGTAAGGTTAGTAGTGCAGTAGTTAGTGGTCTCAGAGGCAGTAAGGTTAGTAGTGCAGTAGTTAGTGGTCTCAGAGGCAGTAAGGTTAGTAGTGCAGTAGTTAGTGGTCTCAGGGGCAGTAAGGTTAGTGGTGCAGTAGTTAGTGGTCTCAGAGGCAGTAAGGTTAGTAGTGCAGTAGTTAGTGGTCTCAGGCAGTAAGGTTAGTAGTGCAGTAGTTAGTGGTCTCAGAGGCAGTAAGGTTAGTAGTGCAGTAGTTAGTGGTCTCAGGCAGTAAGGTTAGTAGTGCAGTAGTTAGTGGTATCGGGCAGTAAGGTTAGTAGTGCAGTAGTTAGTGGTCTCGGGCAGTAAGGTTAGTAGTGCAGTAGTTAGTGGTCTCAGAGGCAGTAAGGTTAGTAGTGCAGTAGTTAGTGGTCTCAGGGGCAGTAAGGTTAGTAGTGCAGTAGTTAGTGGTCTCTGGCAGTAAGGTTAGTAGTGCAGTAGTTAGTGGTCTCGGGCAGTAAGGTTAGTAGTGCAGTAGTTAGTGGTCTCAGGGGCAGTAAGGTTAGTAGTGCAGTAGTTAGTGGTCTCGGGCAGTAAGGTTAGTAGTGCAGTAGTTAGTGGTCTCAGACTGACCGTGGTCTCCACGGGGCTGTTGGGGAAGGCCTCCAGCAGCTCCTGGGGGGGGTTGAGGGGTCGGATGTAGCGTGTGATGAACACAGTCTTCCCATTGATGTCGATGACGGTGGTGAGGCAGGGTCGGTCCGGGTGGCCCTGCGTGGCATCTCGCTCGAACTTCTCAGAAGTCTGGAGCAAGCGTTCATCCTCCTGGGTGTCAAACTGCACCCAGAGGTCACAGGTTATCACAAAGAGGTCAACGGCGGTGACCATTATTCACACGGCGGCCATTGTGCTCTCATGCACGGGTTGGGATTTCTTTTCCACCCTGTTCCCACCTCAGGCCATGTTGTGAATATGGTCAATAATTATGCAACAGAAAATGCCTCTTGTCCACACGACTGGCTTAATATGGGATCAGTAAAAAGGAGAATCTTTTAGGGAGGTGGGAGGGGCAGCTTATGATTTTGGCTACCTTTCAAAACCACTGTTAAACAGAGAACAGAGATACAGATGGATATGGTTATTCCAGTATACAGTTACCTTCACTTCCTTAATCTAGTACATGCAGCGGAGCAGAAGGGGAAAGAAAATTAAAACTTCAACAAAAATAAATGAAAATGTGAGAACAAATCAATGTTTGTAAAACAGAAACAGCCACATTATCAACTACAAATCATTATGAAACAATAGACCCTTCTACCGTGGAGGAAGTGTCACGGCTATTCAGTTACTTTAATTCATTTCACAGTACATTCTAATTCTCCAGTTAAATAACAGGGCCTCGTTGAGCCATTTGTCCTCTATAGAAGTGATTGGCCCTAAAGTTGCATTCGTGACAAGTTGTAAATAGGACGTTTCGACCCGATGGAATCTGTAGTCTCAATGTTTACTGTTTAATCACCATCAATCATACACTGTGACTGGAAAACTAGCTCATTGCCATTCCTAGCGTCAGTAGTAAACAGCCTCAGTGCTCGCTAGGTCATAGCTTAGCTCACATCTTTCTGCCCTGAACGCTTTAACGCAGGAGTCTGAAAATTCCCAGTTTTGACTTATCATGAACACTATGTCTATGACGATCCCAGTCTGACCCTGCGATGGCTAATGGCAAAAACAGACACGTCAAAAAAAAAAAATTATAATAATAATTCTTGAAAGCATAGAAAATTATAAGCCGATGATTGTGCAGGACTAACCTTTTCCCGGACAGTCTCTCCAGGCACCAGTTGGGGCTCGATAGTTATGAAGAGCGTGATGAAGGTGCCCTCGCTCAGACTGCGCACCGCGCCATAGCCGTCGTCGCTCCCCAGGCTGCGCTCCTTACTGTACCCCAGCAGCACGGCTGGCGTGTCCACCTTGAATGTGCCATCAATCTGCCACACGTCCAATCAAGAGAAGCAAATGAGCCGGTGAGCCCGGGGAGTGATGGTCGAGTTCACCTGCACATTAATATTCTGGACGCTTACTAACTCGCATGTTCATAGCCAATGAATCAATATGCCCACAAACATGAATGGTATGTTGCGAGCGTTGTCATGGAAGCGGAACAGACACAGATCACAGTGAACGGGATAAGTTGTTTACATGCCTCAGATTCCCAGCTGTTATAAACAGGATGTGAGTTTATCCCAGCTGTTATAAACAGGATGTGAGTTTATCTCAGCTATTATAAACAAGATATGAGTTTATCTCAGCTATTATAAACAGGATATGAGCTTATCCCAGCTATTATAAACAGGATATGAGTTTATCCAAGCTGTTATAAACAGGATGTGAGTTTATCCCAGCTGTTATAAACAGGATATGAGTTTATCCCAGCTGTTACAAACAAGATGTGAGTTTATCCCAGCTGTTATAAACAGGATATGAGTTTATCCCAGCTGTTACAAACAGGATGTGAGTTTATCCCAGCTGTTATAAACAGGATGTGAGTTTATCCCAGCTGTTATAAACAGGATATGAGTTTATCCCAGCTGTTATAAACAGGATGTGAGTTTATCCCAGCTGTTATAAATGAGATATGAGTTTATCCCAACTATTTTAAATGGGATGTGAGCTTATCCCAGCTGTTATAAACAGGATATGAGTTTATCTAAGATATCATAAACAGGATATGAGCTTATCCCAGCTGTTATAAAGAGGATATGAGTTTATCCCAGCTGTTATAAACAGGATATGAGTTTATCCCAGCTGTTATAAACAGGATATGAGTTTATCCCAGCTGTTACAAACAGGATGTGAGTTTATCCCAGCTGTTATAAACAGGATGTGAGTTTATCCCAGCTGTTATAAACAGGATATGAGTTTATCCCAGCTGTTATAAACAGGATGTGAGTTTATCCCAGCTGTTATAAATGAGATATGAGTTTATCCCAACTATTTTAAATGGGATGTGAGCTTATCCCAGCTGTTATAAACAGGATATGAGTTTATCTAAGATATCATAAACAGGATATGAGCTTATCCCAGCTGTTATAAAGAGGATATGAGTTTATCCCAGCTGTTATAAACAGGATATGAGTTTATCCCAGCTGTTATAAACAGGATATGAGCTTATCCCAGCTGTTATAAACAGGATATGATCTTATCTCAGCTATTATAAACAGGATATGAGATTATCCCAGCTATTATAAACGGGACATTAGCTTTCCCCAGCTACTGTAAAAGGGACATCAGAATTTACATCAATTCATAGATGGAATACTCGCGTTTCCCAAATAATATCCTCTCATGTCATGTAAATGCAGCCCATGGGCCTTTCGGGTAGAACCGACAGAAGTAACGGGCTAGAAAACGTCTCTCACCCTGGACTGGGAATAAATGGTGCTGAAGGGAATCTTGACGGAGCCCAACCAGTGTTTCTCCACGCGAGTGTGTATTGATTTCCCCCGGTCTTTGTCATCCTGAAGACCAAAAGCAACGTTATTAATCTGACATGAAATAAACAGCGATGACCAATGTGATGGCATAAGACAGAGGAATGACCGTTTCACTGTGATCCTGGAGGTCAAAAACCATGCGATTACCAGTATCGACTCAAAACACACCTCTTCAAACAATATCTGAAAAAAATATATAATAAAAAATACTAACACTCTTACTTACTGTCTTTTTAGTTTTTACTATTATGTACCCTACTACTATGCTACTATTCTTATACTACTACTTATCTTGCTAATATGTCTATACTACTATGCACTCAGAGTGTAACACTCAAGCTCGATATTATTTGACGAACAATGTCACTGACCCTTAGCTGCCAGAGATGTACCCCTCCTGGTGACTTGTTGTTCACAATCTCTAAGTCACTTTGGATAAAAGTGTCAGCTAATTCAGGGGTTCCCAAACTTTTCAGGCCGCGACCCCCAAATAACGGTGTCAGAGAGCCGCGGCCCCCACTATTATAGGAGGTAACATTTTTTTTTTTTTAATTATACTTTCTTTTTTCTTTTTTTATAAATGGAAATGTATGGTTGAAACATGCAAACGTTCAAACACACACACACTAATAAGCATTGGAGGCTTTTAACCAGGGCCGGACTGGGGAAATCATTCAGGCCAGGAAATATAGTGCAAAATATAGCCCCAGTCAGGCCACTTTTTAAGCAGGGGGTCTGGGGGTCCCCCACCAGGAAATTTTTTGTTACAAAGACATCATTTCCTGCATTCTGGTGCAGGATTTTTTTCATTTGTACCCTTTAAATGCCAGTGTTTGTGATGGCATGACAAATTATTGTTAAAAAACAGGCTAGCATATGTATGATTAGCAACAACACTGATTTTGATGGATTCAGTTTTTTTGTAATGTCAGATTGAAAAAAATACAATATTTTATTCAACTTCATCCCTGATCATAACACCACATATTCATTTTATAATTCTAACCCTTTAAATGCCAGTGTGTGTGATGGCATATATATTTGCAATATATCAAATGCAAAGTAGATTTTTCTGGGGGGGGTTATTACAGGCTAGCATGTGTCAATGATTAGCAACAACAGTTTTTTGTAAGGGTCCCGCCTCCACCAATCACATGCGGCTCCCTTTGTGTGTGTGAGAGCAAGAGAGAGAGAGAGAGATAGTTCTCCAACTTGTGTGAGTTGCAGTGATCTCCTGGTTGTTCCCCACCTAGGTTATCTAACTATTGCGCTGCTGCAACTAGAAACACTGGCCTGGGCTGCTTCTAAGTTCAGTGGCCTGACTGCATAAAAAAATATATATATATTTTTTGGATATTATTCTTATTATTATTTTTTTTAAATCATCTGGCGACCCCCCCGCGGCGGCTCGCGACCCACCTGGGGGTCGCAACCCCCACTTTGGGAACCCCCGAGCTAAATGACTAAATTGTAAATTGCTGTATGATGCTGTGTTAAACTCACCACTCCCATCTCATACACCATCTCGTCAAATATGTTGATGAAGACCTCATCTTTGGCAGATTGCAGGCTAGCAGTGCTGTAGTCACCATTAGGGGCACTGTGGCGAGGAAGAAATACATTAGTTAGTGGGAGAGAAACCATTTCTTTATAATTAAAGCACATGGGTGACTCTGTTTATATGCAAACAGCATCCACTCAGAATACAAGCTTATATCCCAGTTGAAGTCAAAACTCTTCATGTGCTTCTTCAAATATTTCTATATACATGAATATACAGAATATTCCCTGTATTACTATGGAAACAGAACTTACACAGACTGTGAAAACGAACAGTAAATTAAAGAGATCATCCAGGTTATTATAAACGGGACGCTTGGTTTGCATACCCCATGTGCAATATTTTTTTATATGAAATGTATTACCCGGAGTAATTCACAACTATTTAATTTAGTAATGTGCATATATACAAAAAAGAGCTGACCAAAGTCAAGCAAAGATGAACAGTTATTAACCTAAACGGAAGTTCCAGCTCCTCGTTCCAGCAGGGGTTTGGTCCATCTGCTGTTGTAGTTTGGAGAACAGTGCGTTGGAAGGATACCTCCACAAATGGCCTCACCAGCACCTGTACCCCAAACACCCATGTAGAAACACACACACACACACACACACACACACACACACACACACACACACACACACACACACACACACACACACACACACACACACACACACACACACACACACACACACACACACACACACACACACACACACACACACACACACACACACACACACACACACACACACACACACACACACACACACACACACACACACACACACACACACACACACACATAGATAGATCATCACATTCCAAAGTGAAGGTTTAGCTACCAGGCTGTAATGGTCTCTGGTTCATTTTTAGTATTATACCTGGTGCAAATCACTGTCCTGTGACGGCTGGCCTGCTGCAAACTCAGTGAAAGGACGGGCCGACTTTGGTTTTCTGGAATACAAAACACGTTAAAACAAAGAATGTCTTAATTTTTTTATTGTATTTTTCCAGTGTACTTGTATGAATCAATGTGAAATCCTAACATATTACACACAGTGCTTTATTTTGCTAATACACTCTCAACCTCTTAAGGCCACCGGAGCCTCCAACAGGTGCAGTTGATCCGTCGTCTGTCGCAGGCTCTAACGGACTCATTTATCAAGACTAAACACTGTGCCTTTCAACACAGCTCGTCAGAATGCATTTCGTTTTGTCAGCTTGTGTCACTAGTGAAGGGATACGCCACCAATTTTAAGAAGCCCGTCTGATCACAAACCCACCGTGGAAACACCAAAGTGATTTCGGACAGACGGAATTTAACTCCCAGTTTGAGTACAGGGTCAAACGCCACCTGCTGGTCTGATTTTATACTGCCATCATTCAAAGCATACACACCTCATCAATCACAGTCTGGTATGGTTCTGCACAAAAACACTCGATTCACAAACTTCAGCGCATCATCAACAAGGCCTCCAAAATCACTGGACTCCATCTTCACCTCCCGCACAACCACCCATGCCAGAATAATCGCAGCCCCTGCCCTCAGGTAGGCGCTTCAAGTCTATCCTTGCTAAATCCACCCGCTTCAAGGACAGCTTCTTCCCAACAGCCATTCGGACCCTGAACTCCCTTGGCCCCCCTCCCCCCTTACACTAACCAAGCTCCTAACCTGATGGACTAGTCTCTTCCATGTGTTATGTTGTGTTGCGTCGTGTTGTGCTGTATTTATGTATTCATTGCTGGGAGGGGGGGGGGGGGGGGGGGGTAATGTATGTTTCATGTATATCCAGAGCTTCAACCACTCTGTACCGAACACAAATACCACCAACCTGGTTGTGTGGCAATAAAAGTATCTTGTATCTTGTTGTATCTTGTGACAAACGACAAAATTTCATTTTTATTTTCCAGAGTGTGTGTTCGGCGTGGGACCTACGTGCTGTGAGGCCTGCGGACTGGGATGTCGTAGGCCCGGATGATGTTGAGCAGCAGCTTGATGTCTCCGTCGGACAGATTCTGCGCCGTCACCTTCTTCCTCTCCTTCCTCTGGGGCTTCAGGGGCCGCTTGGGCTTGGCCAGTTTGAACAGGTTGCATCCCAGGATTCTGATGGTCGAAACCCATAAAAAAAAAAAAATAAAAAAAATAAAAACAGCAATTCAGTTGCCGATTCACAAAGGTGTTCACAAAATGTAAATGATGTACTTTACACAGTTGCTAAAATGGTTGATAGGCAACTACTTTTCATTGGGAATCCAACAGGGCTGGGGAGGGGGGGGGGGGGTTATCATCACCAATACTACACTAGGACAAATTACAGGGCTACTGCTACATAGTGTATTTGGGATACAAACTACATTGAGATGTAAAAACACAAGAGGGCGGGTCGAGGGATGGGGAGAGAGAGAGAGAAAGTCTAAGAACATACCCTGGCCCTGCACCACTGACATGATCAAAGCAAAGCATAGCAGAAAGATTAAACAGAAGACATTATCAAATACACTTTTCAAAACCTTCAAATGACATAAATACAGTTCAGTGTTATAGTACTCGAGTCCAGGACTTGGGACTGATTTTCAGGACTCGTGACTCGACTTGGACTTGAGCACTGGGGACTTGGACTCGACTCGGACTCGAGATTTAGTGACTCAACTACACTGATACAGTTATAGTATATTTAAAAATTCAAGTAACATGCTAGTATAGGTTGTGTCGTACTGGTGGCACCATGTGATCATTGCCAAATTCCACCCCACCCAAGAGGATATCTCCAACCTCATTCAATTGTTGTGCTGAATATTTAGGGATCTTTAACAACTAGTCCCATTAAGAATCCTGTGAAGCTATGTATCCCCCACCCTGTACCCCCCCCCCCATGCTGCTTTGACACCCGAATTTCCCCAAGGGGATTAATAAAGGATCATCTTATCTCAGATTGTGGGACATTGCACGCTCTACAGACATGTTGATGTACATACTGTATCACAAATCCCATGCAACAAGAAAAGAAAAAAAGGAAAGAAAGGCGTGTGACGTTATATCATCTCCACATGTTATGAGAACATCTTCAAAACACTAGTTCTAGAAATGCCCAGAGGAGATATCGCCTCCGGCCAGGGAATGCAACATTCTGTTCAAGATCAAATAGCTCGGAGCAACGCTGGCCACAGCAAACTCAGATTACCGTGGGATCCACTTTACTCTTCAGCAATTTTCGTGACAGTTCATCCTCCATCACATGATTCGAGATCACCCAAAATAATTAAACTTCTCTTTGATGTGAGTGGAACAGGGAATTCATGGACCCGCTGTATCTCATTATCACATCATTATGTGATCGGTTGTGTCGGTCAGTTGTTGAGTGAGTGAGTGTGTGTGTGTGTGTGTGTGTGTGTGTGTGTGTGTGTGTGTGTCGCCAGAGGTGAGGTGAGGTGAGGTGGATAAAATGTTGCACATAGGCTTAACAGCAGGCTAGGGAGTAAAAAGTATTTTATTTGAATAAATGTTCATCATTGTCCATTGAAATACAGTATATTCAGTATGAAGTTAAACCCTTTGAAAGGCTAAGTGTGAGTGAATGAATGAATGAATGACTGACTGTCGACTGACTGACTGACTGACTGACTGAATGAGTGAGTGAGTGAGTGAGTGAGTGAGTGAGTGAGTGAGTGAGTGAGTGAGTGAGTGAGTGAGTGAGTGAGTGAGTGAGTGAGTGACATTGCCGGTCATAGGGCATAACAAAAAATATTGTTTGTTTCCTGTTGGTTGTCAGTTAAGGCCATGGGTAGGTAGGGAATTTATTTTATTCTATTTTTTATTTTATTCTTTCCCACGGCGACTATGGATAGGGAATTTCTTTTTTTAATAAAAATGTTCACAACAACATGGATGCATGTACTCTGCCAGCATGTTTAATATCCATAATACTAAAGGTTTGAAGATTTCTATGAAACTTTATTACATTTTTTTTTTTTTTTTTTATAACTCATAAAATATATTGGGTCGCACCTAAATCGGCAGGGTCGGTCGGCAACCGGAAACAAACCATTATTTTTTTTTAGGCCTAGAGGTGCTTTGCATCTAAAAGCATTCATGCATGAATCGATTTCCATAATTGTCCAATGTAATAAACCCTGCCCCCACTTGGAACTGGTTTCTAACATGCTTCCTATACTTCCTATCACCCTTCCTAAGCTTCCTAACATCCTTCCTATGCTTACTAACATCCTTCCTATGATTCCCATCACCCTTCCTAAGCTTTCTAACATCCTTCCTATGCAACCTAACATGCTTCCTATCACCCTTCCTATGCTTCCTATTACGTCTAGCTCGAAAGTCATGGAAAAAATAGTCTACGAACAGGTCGAAAAGTACCTAGCGGAAAAAAATCTAATCTACGAATTCCAATCTGGCTTCAGAACATCCCACTCCACTGACACATGCCTTCTCTATTTGAATGACCACATCAAACAAGAGGTGGACGCAGGCAAATACTGCGGCATGGTCATGCTGGACCTACAAAAGGCCTTTGACACGGTCAATCACTCCATTCTGATTGACAAGCTAAAAGCAATTGGTTTTGATAGTCTATCAGTGAGCTGGATGCAATCCTACCTTGAGGGGAGGGAACAGATGGTGGAGGTAAACGGTACCCTATCCCCCCCCCCTCACAGTGAGCTGTGGTGTTCCACAAGGAAGCATACTAGGACCGCTACTGTTCCTAATTTATGCAAATGACATGTCGTCAGCTTGTGACTGCAACTTGTTCCTGTTTGCGGACGACTCAGCCCTGCTGGTCTCTGACAAGAACAAGTTACAGGTTGAAAAAACCCTCAGCTCGGAACTAGGCAGAATCTGCATATGGCTCGCTGATAACAAACTATCATTACACATGGGCAAAACAGAGTCCATTCTCTTCGGTTCAAATAACAAACTCAGCAAGACCGACGGCTTCTCAGTTACAGTGGGTGACAATATTGTCACAAGGAAAGATGAAATTACCTACCTGGGTTCCATCCTAGAGGCTAATCTCTCCTGTGACAAAATGGCATCCAATGTAATAAAAAAAGTCAACCAACGAACTCGATTCTTGTACCGGATCTCCTCTCTGGTAAACAAGAACACCCTGAAGACTCTGGCAGGAGCACTCATTCAGGGGTACTACGACTATGCTTGCACCTCATGGTACCAAAGCACCTCAAAGGCGCTAAAAACAAAATTACAAACATCTCAAAACAAACTGGTCAGACTACTGCTTGACCTTACTCCTAGAACCCACCTCACCCCTGCCCACTTTGACAACCTAGGATGGCTTAGAGTAGACGACAGAGTACAACAACTTGCAATGGGCCTGGTCTACAAGATACACTACACGACCAAGGTACCCATGTACATGTCAAAATACTTCCCAAAGGTCAGTGAATACCACGATCACAACACCAGAGGGAGCTCCACAAATCATGTTAAACCCAGATTCGGCTCAAATAAGGGACTAAACACGTTTCGCAATTATGCCACATCAATGTGGAACGCCCTACCCAAAGCTGTAAAGGAATGTGGATCACTACCCACTTTCAAAACCTCTCTCAAGGGACACCTACGGGAGACTGCAATTCAACACTGGCCCCTGTAAATATCCTAACCCAACCCCCTCCAATGTACAGTCATTTACCTAGTATGGTTTTGTCAATAGTTCAATGTACAATTGTGTTTGTTTGTACAGTGTCTCCTCCCCCCCCCCCCCCTCAATGTACAGTGTTACTTGTTTATACAGTGTGCCCCCCGGCCCCCCCCCCCAACCACCTCCAATGTAAATTACCCAGTATGGTTGTCAATATCCCAATGTACCCAACCCCCCCCACCCAACCTCCTCCAATGTACAGTTTCTACGTCAAATGTATATACTCCCTTTTCTTGACTCCTTCTGTATCACAAACAGTACTGTATTTGCACATCTGGTATGTCATAAATGTATAGATGTAGCAGTACTGACTATCTGTATGTCGTGTATGTCATATATGTCTATATGAATTGAAAATGGGGGACCCTGATGGAAACAAGACAAACGTCTTTCTCAGGTCTGCATCCCCTTAACAATTGTATGTATTGAGCCGTACTGTATTGTACCCATTCTGCAATCTGTTAAATAAAGTTTTCATTCATTCATTCATTCTATTACCGTCATGCTAATAACTATAATTGGAGCATGGTCAGTGTGTCTGTCAGTGAGTGTGTTTGTTAGCGTTAGCATGAGAGTGGCCAGTCTTTTTGTGTGTTTATGTCTGTGTGTCCGGTGTGCCGCCTGGTGGAGATTTGCGCTCTACCGAGCGCACCTTTTTAGTATAAAGACATGAAAGGAGCTCAGGGAATGCAGAAGGAATTATAGTATGGAAGGAAGCAGTTGGATCTGCTTGGATTGGATGAGCACTCTGTGTTTGTCGCGCGGGAAACATGACCTCAGCTAATCCTGTTCTTAATCAAGCAAAACCCTAGTCCTAGATTACACACGGTCTGGGAACTGAGATTAACTGTTCATGACAGATAATAATGAGCAGGAATATAATTTATTTACCCAATGCTTGGAACCTCCTCTTCCACCACCAAGTCAGACAGAATGAATTGGTGCTTGCCAACCACGAATCTGTTGACGACGGACTCTCTGATCTGGGATGAAAAAGGGGCGGGACGATGTGGTCACTGTCAGCATCCATATGAGCGTGTTACATGGATTAGATGACGGGACCAGTCCAGTCTACTCACCTTCTGAAGGTATTTGGCCACTAAGGCTCTGTGTGAATCCAGATGGTCCTTAGTGTCAATAATCTCTCCTTCCTTCAGTCTCCTCTCATATTCCTGAAATTATTGTAAATCATAAAAACGACATAGGCCTAATGAATCTCTAGTCTCAGAAGTTTTGTAACGTACCGATATCATTAAGGTTGGTATCACTGGAAATGCGAGTACTAGGGGTGTAAAGGTACACGTATCCGTACCGAACTGAACAAGTTTCAGTGTGTACCGTACCGAACGGCTGTGTAGTGTACCGAACGAATACATCGGTATGTTTTTTTTACAAGTCCATTATTCATTTCAATATAGAATATTCGTTGACAGCCCTACAAGTACAATTAGTTACTGCACACTACATCACCCCTGAGTGGAACATGGAAAGCCAAACTTTCCTCCACTGTACCGAAAACCGTACCGAACCGTGACTTCAAAACCGAGGTACGTACCGTACCGTGGTTTTTGTGTACCGTTACACCCCTAGCGAGTACCAATCCTAATACTTCAACAACAACAACAAAAGTATACTTTTTCATTACTTTTCCTTGTTGAATGAACAAACAAAGTAAATAATTTTTATTTTATACTTTTTTTATACCAATATCCCAATACTGTAATTGGTATCTGATCCCTTGGCTTAGCCCTTTCACTACCACACTACCAAATTGTTAACCCTTTCACTGCGACAATACAGAAGGTTAACCCTTTCACTGCTGCACGGCAAAGGGTTAACCCTTTCACAACCACACTACAGAAGGTTAACCGTCTGTAGTGTGGTAGTGAAAGGTTAACCTTCTGTAGTGTGGTAGTGAAAGGGTTAAGCGGTCTGAGGTATAGAATAAAGACCTTACGTGGAACACCTTGTCTGTGACCTCCCGCTCCACAGCGGGGACACACTTGTAGTTGCGGAACTCTGCGACTTCCTGGTGCCTCAGCCTGAGCAGACGGAACCTTCTGGACCGGTCCAGCTCCTCGTCGGTCACAAAGTTAAACTCCTCCTGCAGCTGCTCTAGACGAAAGTAATCTGGAGCGGTCACCTCTCCGCTACTGGCCACCTGGAGACACCCGGAGGAGAGACACCCAGGAATATCCGTGTCCGAGTTGACAAAGATTTACTTTTGTAGGCGAAAGGGTCTCTCTCTCTCTCTCTCTCTCTCTCTCAACTTGTACACACATGCACAAACACAGCCTTCTCATAAGTACCGTATATGTCATTATCCAGATATCTCTGTACATCATATCTATAATTAATATTATGTATGTCAATGCTCCACTTCACTTAGTCTACTCTAGGGCCGTTGCTGTAACCTAGGTCTCTCCATGTTGCAACATGTCATTCTGTCAGAAAACTATATCCTTAATCAAAGACTCTGTTGTCTTTTGCACATTCTAATACTATAATAAAGAATTTGTAACATATCTATAATTTAAATGGGAAGATACCATAGATAGCATTTTTATCATTTTGACTAGCCCTGGTTCTTTTTTCCCCCACCTATGGTGAAAATAAAGGTGTTTTAATTTTCTGTTTACCAGTACATTTGACGCTGCATGTGAGGTTAACAGGGACATTTAAATTTATGTTTTGTAAACATTCCAATTTTTAAAAGCCAAATTGCTTACACTAAATGACCGGATGTTGACACTGGTGAATTCGGGGGCACCTGATCTGCAATTCTAAGCTTGTTTCGGCAAGCGATTTCAACTGCCGCTTTGAAATTCAAAAACCCCTGCCTTATCAGAGAGAGACATGTATATTAGAAGGCCTTGTTCACAGGAGCACAGATGCATGAACCACAGATGAAGCTAGGAGCCATCTATTAATAGGACTAAACTAAATCATTTCCCTGTAGCTACAGGAGAATTCTGCAGAGACGAGAGCAGCCGGAAACATGTCCCCCTTGAGGAGGTCTATTTTGAATGACAGCATGATTGTAATAGTCTCATTATAAAATATCAAAATCAAATAGATGTCACATTACAGTGTAATTTATACTGTATTAGTTATATGATATTTTGGGCCCATCACCCAGTGCTATTTATAAGGTTCCGGACACTGGCTTGTGGAGTCTTGTTTACGGGCCGTGTTCAGTTACTCACTTTCAGAAGCTGCATGATAGCAGCATTTTTGGGGTCGTTAGGGTCCAAGCGTGATTCTGTGGCCCACTCCCCGATCTTCTTCATGTCATTGAGTCCAGATGCTCCAATACATGTGACAGCATCCAGCTGTCTGAGTCCACTGCAAACACGAGAGAGAGAGAGAGGGAGAGAGAGGAGAGAGAGAGAGAGAGAGAGAGAGAGAGAGAGAGAGAGAGAGAGAGAGAGAGAGAGAGAGAGGAAGATTAGCAGTTATTCCTCCCATGGTAGGACCCTGGTGGTCCCGGGTGTTTTGCTAGTTACACAGTGTTAGAAGTAGCTCTATTGAGCTTTGTATGCATTACATTATAATATAATGTAATGCATACAAAGCTCAATAGAGCTACTACCGTACTTTTCGGACTATAAGCCGCGGCTTTTCCCCCCATTTTTCGACCCTGCGGCTTATATAACGGTGCGGCTTATATGTGACTCGACGTGACCAAACCCGAAAATGTAAAAATCTAAATATAGCTTTTTTGACTGCATTGAAATGTTATTTATCTGTTCCCTTATTTGCTAAACTTAATACAACTTGTAAATGAGTTAATTCTTGTTATTTGTCCGACAGTATTGTGTCCCAATGCTAATTACATATGGTAATTAAACATTAAAACACCTGCGGCTTATAGTCCAGTGCGGCTTATATATGTACACATCATTCAATTTAGCTGCTGCGGCTTATAGTCAGGTGCGGCTTATAGTGCGAAAAGTACGGTATATACAAAGCTCTATAACGAACCGCTGCTGTTTCTGGGGGTTAAGTCAAAACTCGTCCTGACTAATTATTGTAAGTTCACATTGTGTTTTCAAAGGGATCAATGAAAAGCTCAGAGTCTCGACAATGGCCAGTGAGTGGAGAACACAAGTCGCTGTTGAAATACAGTATCTATCAAATTACCCATTTTCTCTTTACAAATCCTCCAGTTGAGCCATTCATTTCCGGTAAATGGTGCCTTAATGACTTAATGACTTTCCCCGAAAACCACAGAAGGCGCCATTACCGGAAATGAACAGCTCGGCTGGAGGATTTGAAAAGAGACTTCGGGGAGAAAAGGGGTAATTTTATCCTGTATTTCAGCAGTGGCTTGTGTTTTCACCCCACCAGCTTTTGTCGAGACTCTTTGAGCTTTCTGTCGAATCCTTTGAAAACACAATGCAAACTTGCAATAATTAGTTAGGAGTTTTGACTTAACCCTCAGAATTTGCAGCGGTTCATTATAGAGCTTTGTATATAAATTGTAAATGGTGCATTTATATAGCACTTTTATCCAAAGCTCTTTCCAATTTTGTTCCTCACATTCACCCATTCACACACACACAGACGGCGTAGGCAACCATGCAAGGTGCCAACCCAAGGGCGTAATTTCTTTTCAATGGTGGAGGGGACACATTTGGGGGCGTGGTCAGTGGCGTAGTTTCAGTAAAAGCCAAGGTATGGCAAGGAAGGAGGGTGGCTGTTGCAGCCGGTGCTACGTATAGTTTTAAGGTCGCGGGCGGTGGGGGTGGGGGGGGCTTTTTTTTTTAATCAGTTGTGCAATAGTCCATTTTGTTGAGTTGTTTCTATACAATTCACTTATGACACGTCATAACACCGCGCAAGTCTCGGAACGTGCGTACTGCGTTGTGTGTGTGAGAGAGAGAGAGGGTCAAGTACAACATACTGTATGTATAAAACAACAGCCTAGAGGCTTTTAAATACAACGAGGTCATAATTAGATATTTCACAGACACCAAGCATGAGGATGTTTAAAGAGAATGTAGCGTATATCAGCCTATGATTTATGGTAAAGTCGATTCCCTTCTTCAGATGACTTTGGTATCTCTCATAAGAAGACAGGCACATGCTCATGCTCCTCAGTGCAGTTTTTCTCTGTTGCCTTCATGTGGGACTTGATAATGGCTAAGCCTTCATAATTATGTCTCAATGTTCAGCCTGGCCCTGTCTTTTTCAATGATGTCATCCATGATGTTAAATGATCCTTCGACAAGAGGGCCAGTGAACAATGACAGAAGGGCCTTTACCAACTTCCCTAAGATGGGGAATATCATCCCTCCTTCTGGCGTCTTCATGGCCAAGATCTTACTCCACCAGTCAACATCGATTCGTTCAGTATTCTCCTCAAAGTGTTTGGCCTGTGCTCCTAAATCTGGTAGGCTCGCACCTCTTCATTCAGTTGACCAAGCTCTTGCAAACTGCATTTGGCAAGGACTTGGCTAAGGTGTTGAATGCAAATTATGTATTGTGTATAGTTCAAATGTAGCAGGTGTAGTGGCTCTGACTCCAGAAGTGGAGGATTTTGAGGCTGTAGCAGGTGTAGTGGCTCTGACTCCAGGAGTGGAGGATTTTGAGGCTGTAGCAGGTGTAGTGGTTCTGACTCCAGGAGTGGATGATTTTGAGGCTGTAGCAGGTGTAGTGGTTCTGACTCCAGGAGTGGAGGATTTTGAGGCTGTAGCAGCCAGGTGTAGTGGCTCTGACTCCAGAGTGGAGGAGGCATAATGCAGGATATGTGTTTTCTGACATGCGTTTTCAGTATAGTTCAAATTCAGTATTGTATATAGTTCAAATTATGTATAGAATAGAATAGAATGAATAGAATAGAATGATCTTTATTGTCATTGTTACAGTGTTACAACAAAATTTAAAATGCAGCCCTAGGTGCTAGCCGTCACACAGATCATAAAAACAGTCCTAAACACAGTATTAAATATAAAAACAAGAGTAAGGCATAAATAGACATAACATAAACAGGGGGTGTAAAAGATAATTGCACTATCCCTTAGTGTTGTGTGTGTGTGTGTGCGTGGGGGGGGGGGGGGGGGGGGGGGGGTGCAGGGGAGATTGCTGTTTTAGCTGAGTTTAGTGCACAAATGGCCCTGGGATAAAAACTAAACTTCAGTCTGTTAGTCCGGGTGGGCATGACGCTGAAACGCCTGCCCGAGCGCAGCCATACGAGGTGTTTGTTGCCCGGGTGGTGTGGGTCTTTCAGTATTTTTACTGCTTTCTTAAGACAGCAGGAGTTGTATAGTTCTTCCAGTGAGGGGAGAGGGCAGCCGATGATTTTCTGGGCCGAGTTGACGACCCTCTGGAGCGCCTTCCTCTCTGCGGCTGTGCAGCTGAGGAACCACACGTTGATGCAGTAGGTGAGGTTGCTTTCCACGGAGCAGCGGTAAAAGGACACAAGCAGGTCTTGTCTGAGGTGGTAATTCCTCAGTATTCTCAGGAAGTAGAGTCTCTGTTGTGCCCTTTTCACAATCGCCTTGGTGTTGGTTCTCCAGGTCAGGTCATCCTCCAGGTGGACGCCCAGGAATTTGATGTATTGTGTATAGTTCAAATTATGTATAGTTCAAAGTATGTATTTGTGTATAGTTCAAATTATGTATTGTGTATAGTTCAAATTATATATTGTGTATAGGGCAAATACAGTAAAACAATAGCATTTTAAAACTGTCCTGTAACATTTAGGACAATAGGAGCATGGGGGAGAAATGGGGGACCCTGATGTAAACAAGACAAACGTCTTTCTCTGGTCTGCATCCCCTTAACAATTGTGTGTATTGAGCTGTACCCATTCTGCAATCTGTTAATACAATTTTCAATCAATCAATCAAGCACTCGTGTTTTCTGACATGCGTTTCTACTACTGGATCTACTGCCTGTTCATGGTCTATGTATGCTGAAGGTCGGTCAGACCAAGTTTAAAAGAATAAAAGTGATTCAATCTATTACTTGTGTCCTGTAACAAATTATATGTTTAAAGAGAATGTATGTTTAAAGAGAATGTAGCATATATCAGCCTATGATTTATGGTAAAGTCTATTCCCGCGGGGATGAGTCATCTCCGTCAAAAGATCTCCTGACTGAACTTTTTTTTCAGGCAAAGTCATTCTTATTTTAACCTCCACTGTATATTTATATTTAATAGCGTTAGCTAAAAGGAAAAGACAACCCGTATCAGGGTCTGACAGCACTACAATTACATTTTCATATCATAACAACAGGCTGAGACTCACCGGTAGAGCCGCAGCGCCGCCGCTAACCCTTCGATAAGCTTTGTGGTCGGGGCATAAATGTGTCCATAAATCCATTTAGTTAGATCTCATCCAACACTGTCTGAATGCATCTTGCGATTATTATACATTTCCGATGACAAACTATTAGCGCAATCCGGTCTCTCAAGTCGCTGCGTCCTGCCGATTGCTCGCAAATGACTATGCTTGGTACGGCCGCGGTATGGAAAAAATGCCCCTTTTCATGATATTTGACGCCTCTGATTGGCTCAGGTTAAAATCCGTCACGACTCGGAATCAAATGACGGACCTCGGAATCAAATTGACGGATATCCGTCTCAAGACGGAACGCTTTAATGCCTGTGCTCAAGGACACATCGACACGCTGTCCGGGAGGAGCAGGATTCAAACCGGGAACCTTCCGACTACCAGATGATCGATCTACCTCCTGAGCCACAGCCACTATCGCCCCCCAAGTATATACATACATAAAAAGCTCAATAGAGCTACATTAGAAGGTGATGTTACCTGTAGCCAGCAGGCTGCTGAGAAAAAGGTGGGGCCAGGGGCTCATCATCCTCCCCTACACCCCAAGACACACAGCAGGACAGCTTGCCAGACGTCAGCAGGGTCTGTCTGTTACTGCCGTCAGCCTCAAAGGAGAAGGGCACATCTGACAAGGCAGAGAGAGAACGAGACAGAGACAGTAGATAGAGAGATGGGGGGGAAGCGATGGGTAGGAATGTCATTTATATGTTACTAAGTTATGTGTGACTGATTGATTGAAAACGTTATTAAGATTGCAGAATGGGTATAATGCAGCATTGTGTATAAAAGTAGTCTGTACCTCTGTATGACAACTATTAAAGAAACTTGAACTTGAAACTTGAAACTTGGGTACAATACAGTACGGCGCAATACAAAAATTGTTAAGGGGATGCAGACCAGAAAAAGACTTTCGTCTTGTTTACATCAGGGTCCCCCATTTTCAATTCATCAAGACATTTATGATATACGGATATACAGTACTGTTTCATCCTGACATTTATGACATACAAGATATACAAATATACAGTACTGTTTATGAGAAAGAGATCATAAAAAAAAATATATATATATTCGGGTATATATTATATATATATATATTCAACTCTTACAATGGGTTTGTACTCTGTGTTGATTGGTGTGTGTGTGTGTGTGTCCATTGTGAGGGTTGTGAGTTCCATTTACCACTGCCGACGCCCTCGTGGTCGAACATGACCCGCTGGTTGCTGCTGAATTCCAGCTCCTCAGACGGGGCGGTGCCCGTCAGCACGGAGGGCTCCGGCACCGGGACAAACACCTCCGCCAAGAGGGGGGAGGACGAGCATGTTGTCTCAAACACCTACACAAGAAGGTACACAAAAAGACAGACACACTGTAAACTAGGATGTATTTGTTATCACTATCCTATATTTCAAAAGTCTAGACAACCTTTAAGTTCAAGGTAAGGGTGAGTGTCAAAAGCACTGATTTAATGTCACAAGCGTTATCATGAGAAGAAAAGATCTAAGTGAGAATCTTATATTTTAGAATATTTTGGTTCAGTTGAAGTGTCAAAACCCTAAAAGGGAGTTGTTAAGGCATGAATTGTTTAAGCTGGATGTATTGATTTAAACAATGTCTATTCAATAAAGTTGTTGGAAACGCATCAACAGACTCTGGATGACTCTTCTCTCCATTTTCTTAAAAAATAAACTACATGTCCTCTGGATGAGTAACCGTCCTTCGGATGAGATGTTAAACCGAGGTCATTAAAGAACCCAGGGCGCCTATTGCAAAGAGTTGGGGGTTCCCCGACGTTCCTGGACAAATTCCCAATCATGTCTCTGACATGAAAGTCACCCGATCATCCCTCCCCCTTAATTGGCTGATATCAATCCCGGTCTCCTGAGCCTTTCAGCCATTGTGTAGTGTGATGTGTGTCTGGTGCCAGTGCATGGCAGTCATTGAGCCGGTTTTGCCCAAGGCTGGGTGCTACACAGTGGTGGTGAAGGAGGTCATTTCCACCTTCCATTGTAATGCCCACCCTAGTTTGAGTGTCAAGAAAAGCGCTATATAAATGATCATTCATTCATAAACCAATGCAAATGCACACAAAGCATTTCTGTACCTGTAATTTGATGCTCTCGGGACAGTTGACTATCTTCAGGTTGAATATTTGGCCAAAGTGGACTCTGAAGTCTGAGTTGAGGAAGCGGCTGTCTGTTCGAGAAACCTCTTTGTCGTTGTACAAGATCTTGATGAAGAGAGAGCGCCTTGCCACCTCTTCTCTCCTTGCAGACTCAGCCCTACGAGGAGGAGGCAAACACATAGTGATTTCCCACAGTGCTATGATGAGATATCTCTCAAACATACTCTCAATGAGTATGTTTACATGGACATATTCTGATATTATTTGCGGTACTCAATATTCACATAAAGAAAGAAATTAAAAAAGAGACTTACATAATGATCATATCTGTATTAAAGTTGACATTTTGGTCTCTGTATTGTCTTGAAAAATGCCTACAGATTGAAACTTTGACTTTAAAAGGAACACGGCAACATTATGGGAAATATGCTTACCGTCTTCTCCAGAGTCAGACATGAAGATAAATACCAATTTCCTCTCTGTGTGTTCAGTTGATTCCTACTGAACACACATCTTCTTGTCCGACTCTGGAGAAGACAGTAAGTGTATTTCCCATAATGTTGGCGTTTTCCTTTAATATAGATACATTCATTATGTCTCTTGTTTCTTCATGTGAGTCCTATATGTGGAGGTAACCTGTGTAGCGCTGTAGCATTATATTGTTTGATACTCAATATTCCACTTCTGAATTGGTGCTTGTAAATGCCAAATCCTGTATACAATAGCCGGATTAAGCTCATATCCTGATTATAAGAAACACAAATATGATTATAGCTGTGGTATGCAGATGCTAGCCGGGCTATTGGGGCATGTCAACATCTTTATCCTGTTTACTATTGGGTTTTATGGTCTGTGTAAATTCCGTTTCCATGGTAACATCCAGAATAATCTGTTTGTTCATGTAGGCTACACATAGATATTCATAATAGGGATATAAAGATGCAATGAGCACCTTGTTCTGAATTAACCCTTTACTGGGACATGGACTATTAGTCACTATACTGTGTGCATGTAAACACACTTGTTGTGTTGTGGTTAGGGATGGGGAAAATGTTATCTCAATTCAATATACCACGATACAAGAACATGATCAAAACATAAATCGCAATATCAGCGACATTTTTATTCAGCTGTAGTATCAATCGCAAATTAGATGACTTGCCTGATTGTACAAGCTCTACGTCACCCATTACACAGTTTGTACATCAGAGGGCACGATCACCATTTTGTACACCATTTTGGGGCGACAGTGCCCAAAACAGGTTCCCGGTTAGATTTCCGCTCCTCCCGGGCAGCATGTCGATGTGTCCTTGAGCAAGACACTTAACCCCTAATTGCTACCGATGTGCAGGTTGGCACCTTGCATGGTTGCCTCCACCATCGGTGTGTGAATGTGTGAATGAATGGGTGAATGTGAGGAACAGAAAATGTAAAGCACGTTGGATAAAAGCGCTATATAAATGTACCATTTACCATTTGTACGCAATTAAATCAGCTTGTTGTAACTTTACAACGTCAACTCCTTCGTATCGTAGTCGTGGTCTCACCTGGGACACTGGTCGTTGGTGGTGATGTGTCCTGAGGCAGACAGCTCGGGGACCAGGATGGGCTCTCCCGGTTTCCTACGGATCCTGGAGGCTTTCTCTCTGACCTGCTCCTCTATTGACCCAAAGTCTGGCTTCTCGGGAGGCTCGGGTCTAGGAGGCCCTTCTTCGAGATCTGCTTCACTCTGTTCCTGGTCATCGTCGTCGTCTTCTTCTTCGGTCTCTTCCTGAGACTGACCTTTCTTCTTCTTCCTCTTCTTCTTCTTCGTCTTCATTTTGGCTTTCTGAAAGTGTTGAGTCAACATGAGAAAGTCTTTTCACTCTTATCACGATCGAGTGAGTTTAAGATGCTGTTCTTATGCCTCTGGTGGACATGTCCTTAGGCGTGTTGTCTCTGATATTGTGTCTTGCTATACATTGTAAGTAGGAAGGTGTACCAACTCTAACTACTATAGGTAGTGTTGGAGAAAAAACAGATGAGGCAGGGATAACCATGTTTAGCTATATCCCTCTAGGTCCTCTAGGACAAATATTTAGGAACTTCAAGATGTCTAGCCAATCACCTGCCAACTCCTGTATACAAAAGTTCATGACTTCCATTTTACCCCTGATGAAGGCCGCTAGGTCGAAACATTAGCATGTTGGTTTTGACACGGTCAAAATAAATAGGTGAAATTGAGATTAGTCAACTTTCTCCTGTATGTGTGCTACCCTTTCACCTTTTGGTATTCAATGTTCGAATGACTTTGGTTTAAGCACCAGAAACAAACACTGGGAAGGTGCATCCTCTCAAAGATCTAAGAACTGAGTGATCCTTGGAAACAGTATTTTTTATTTTATTTTTTACGCTCCGGCCAGGTGGCAGTAAAAGAGTACCTGCTTCCTCTTCCAGGCCTTCCACTCGCCCTGCTGCCTCCTGTACTCATTCAGCCTCTTCTGGTACTCCTCTTCCCTCTCCTCCTCCAGCTCCACCACCTCCGCTGTGATCTCAGCCTCATACTCCTGCTCAGCTGAGGCGCGCTCCACCTCCTCTCTGGTGGACAAACAAACACACCACGAGTGTTAGAGTGGTATATCGCTCACAACCCCTACAAAGCTGCCTCTACGCCTGTACGTCACAGCCTGCTAAACAGCTCTGCCCAAAAGAGCAAACATTTGTACCAAATCAAGAAAATGCAGCTATAATGTTGAATTTGGTGTATACAGAGTATCACTAACAACCCAAAAATTAAGCTTGTCTGAACACGGGTTATATTATCATACTGGCCAATCGCGTCTCGCTCCTCGCCATAATGAGATGTCTCTTATCTCCTAGCACCTACTGTGCTCACGAACAAACAATTGCACTCACATGCATGTGACCAGGCCACACCCCGTGTCCTACTATATGACGCCGGACATGGTCACACTCTACCTTCCTCTTTTTTTTTTAACATGGACGCTGCAGTGCACTCCATGAACTAGTTGTTATGAAATGCTGAGAGAAATTACACAATGTTGGGGTTTCGCCGGAGATTCACCAGCCCCTGGAATCTTCTCAGCACATCCTAACAGCGCATCGGGCCTGTCCGGGGTTTCCTCGTTTCGTGACAGCGGATCGAGGGACGTCGCGCGGCGGCTAGCTGTCGGGCTAGGTCGCGCACAGGTAGGGCCTGCACTGCCAGGCATTAATGCTAGCATTTGTGATACTGCTCGTTGTCCCGTGAGACAGCCGAGTTTGTGTATTGGCGTGAGGGGCAGGATATTTGGGAAAACATGGTCGTCATGACTGGCACACATAAAAATGGTTATGATCAGGGCTGAAGTTGAATAAAAGATTTATGACTGTTTAGACTGCATTACTCTCTGTCACAGTGATCTTCTGGTTGTTCCCCACTTAGGTTATCCAACTATCGTGCCGCCGCAACTAGAAACACTGACCTGGCCTGACTGCAAAAAAATTAAAATTAAATAAAAAATTTAAATTTCTCTTTACATTTTTTATTTTATTTTTTCAAGTACCACCAGCAGTACCACCAAGTACCACTAGTGGTACGCATACCACAGTTTGAGAACCACTGGTTTACACAACCCCACCAGTTTTCAGGTTTGGTACATACCCTATTGTTGGGGTCAACAGCAGTGACAGCTCTGGCCGACGAGATCCAATCTCTGTGGGCGAAGCAAGCCATCGTCGTGGTCCCAAAGGAGGACGCGATGCGTGGCGTTTCCTCCCGGTATTCTCTGGTGCCCGAGAAAACGGGGGGGGGGGGGGGGGGGGTCAGACCTATACTGGACCTGTCCCATGGAAGGTTCAGAATGTTGACCGTCTCCCACCTGTTAGATGCTGTCAGGTGGGGGCCTGGTTCTCCTCCATAGACTTGTAGGATGCGTATTCGCATCCCGATCTTCCATCCTAGGGCTTACCTACGCTTCCTTTGCAGGGCTTAGCATACGAGTACCAGAGGCTGCCGTTCGGCTACTCTCTGGCTTCCCGCATCTTCACCAAGTGCGTGTAGACCGCACTGGGGCCTCTGCGTCGTCGGGGGTTACGAATTGTATTCTGCCCTGGACGACGTTCTGGTCCTTGGCCGGTCAGGGTAGATCGCCAGGTCTCATACCAGGCAGGTGGTGTCTCACCAGCCTGGGTTTTGCTGTAGACTGGAAGTAGAGTTCTCCTCTTCCCAGTCAACGGGTGGAGTACTTGGGCTTTTTCTAAGCTCAAGGTCTATATGGGCATCCCTCTCGGAGCGGCGACGAGTGGTTGGGTTCTCGGCGCGCTCGGGAGGTTCCATCCTAGGACGGTTACGGCGCTGTCCGTGATGCGCCTGCTGCTGGGGTCCCTCTTGGCCTCCTCTTCATGAGGAGGATGCAGAGGTGGTTTTTTCCAGTATGGAAATAGCCCGGTGTGAGACATATGGAAGCGGCTGAAGGTTCACATGTCCGTACTGGGGGACCTCGTCTTCTGGGGAGGGTCTGGTGCCCTCACCTGCGGGGTCCCCTTGGGCAGCAGGCTGTCACACGTCACGGTCTTCACCGACGCCTCCCTCATGGGATGGGGGGGGGGGGGGGGGGGGGGCGTGTCGGACCAACGCAGTAGGGGGCAGCTGCCATGCTGCCCGGTCTGCGCTACATTCAATGTGTTGGGATTGAAGGCAGTCCTTCTGGTCCTCAAACGGCTCGACCACCTTGTGGTGGGCAAGCATGTTTTGCTCAGGACGGACAACACGACGTCAGCGTCGTATATTGTCAGACAGGGTGGAGTGCGCTCCCCCCGTCTGCACCGGGCTCTGGCTATGGGCGTTCTCCATCGGCTCTGCCTGAGAGCTCTCCACATCCCCGGCAGGGTAAATGTGGGTGCAGGTGTGATGTCGCGGAGCAGTCCTCCTCATCCTGACGAGTGGGGATTACGTCCAGACATAGTCGGGCAGGTCTGGGACCGATTCCGTGGCTGTCCGGGATTCTGTACGCTTTCCCCCCCTTACACCTGATAGCTCAGCTGTTGGGGCGGGTATGTCGGGAGCGTGGGACTTGGTCCTGGTCGTGCCGGGCCGGGGCTCAGCTGTGTGGTCCCCGGCCCTGATTCAGCTCTTGGTGGCCCCGCCATGGCCTGTTCCGTGGTCACCGCGGGCCCTCTCTCAGGCACGCGGAACTCTGTTCTGCCTTTCTGTTCTGGGGCAGCCTCTAGGCTTGGCTGCTGACAGTGTGAATCTGGGGAGGATGCGTCTTGACTATTCTGTGGTTAGCGCTATCCGGTACGCGCACGCTCCGTCCTCTACCGCGGCTTATGCTGGGGAGTGGCGTATGGTCGAGTGTGGGGGCGGAACGTTGTTCAGCCACCCTCTCGTGGGACGTTCCTGCTTGGCGCTCTGCGTCTCAAGCCTGTGGAACGTTCTCTGTCTCCGAGTGGGACCTCCAACTGGTCCTGGGCCGGTTGTCGGAGGCCCCGTTTTGAGCCTCTTGAGCAGGCGCCATTGGATCTGCTGTCTTGAAGACCGCGTTCTTTTTGGCCATCACCTCCGCTAAGCGTGCGGGTGAGCTGTGTGCTCTCTCGGTGCGGCCTGAGTGCCTGTCTATTCGGGCCAATAGCGGTGCGACTCTGAGGCCTAATCCAGTCTTCGTGCCAAAGAATATCCGGAGCTCTTTTCGCTCCAGGGATATTGTGATTCAGGCGTTTCATCCGCCTCCTCCTTCGTTAAGTTTTACCTCATGGACATGACTGGGGGTTCTGTCTCGCAGGCGGTTCTGAGGTCTGGGAACTCCCCTGCGTCCCGCCAGTCGGTGGGCTAGCAGGGGTGTGTGGGTGTGTGCCACGGGTGCTGTGTCACACGTGGTCCCGCCTGTACTGTGCGTTTTTAGGGGTCCCTGGTTCCCTCTTCTTCGCACTTTGGTGGAGTTGACTGCCTCCCCCCCTTCGCTAGGACGGGCGGGTGAACGGGACTCCCCTCCCCCCTGGTAGTAGGGCTTGCTGGCCCTCAGGGGGTACACTTGTCGGGCCACGCATCTGCTCTGCCCCATATCTCATTATGGCGAGGAGCGAGACGCGATTGGCCAGTATGATAATATAACGAAAGGTTATCCTATAACCTAGTTATATGAATACTGGCTGAGCGTCTTGCTCTTAGCGCCCTGAGGTCCCTTGGTTGGGTTTTCAGTGTTGGAAACTTTTTCTGATGAAGGTAGAGTGTGACCATGTCCGGCGTCATATAGTAGGACGCGGGGGCGTGGCCTGGTCACGTGCATGTGAGTGCAATTGTTTGTTCGTGAGCACAGTAGGTGCTAGGAGATAAGAGATATCTCATTATGGCGAGGAGCGAGACGCTCAGCCAGTATTCATATAACTAGGTTATAGGATAACCTTTCGTTATGCAGTGATGTAGCTATCAGAAAAGTAAACAGACTATTAGTTATATGTCTTTTCTGCATAAGGAAACAATACCTTTATGGCTGCGTTCATTTTTGTTTCCATGGACACAGTGAAATAGGCTACACAGACGCCATGAAATAAAATTATTTAACTTTGTCAACTCATTTTCGATTTGTCTTTATAAAAAGAGACAAAAAAATATGGGAGGAACAATAATCTCATATTATCTATTAAACATGTTAAGGCATAATAATTACAAGTATAGGTAGCACCGGTTAGTTTACTTCCTGTTTGGGCAGAGATGTTTGACAGTGGATGTTCGATGTGTTGCTAGGAAACAGATAAGACTGCAGTTGGGAACCATAACAAGAGCATGGTACAAGGTGGATCCACCTACAAAGGAGCAGTGGCTGGGTGTAGTGGAGGAAATATGACATGGAAAGATTTAGGGTGCAGGAGGAGAAATTTGGGTCAAAATGGGAGAGATGGATTGAATATAAAAGAAAAGTGAACGACACCGCAGACTATGGAATCAGAACATGATGTCACATTATAAATAAGGGAGAACGCTCACATGTCACCATGTCACTGTATTGTTTTGCTCTTGTCTTTTGTTTGTTTTTGTTGCATGCTTGTTTTGGTACAGGACAAGCTTTGTGGGCCTTTAATTCGAATGTAATTTACTGAACAAGTGTTTTATCATTTATAATAGTCAATAAAAATTGAAGTTAAAAAAACACTGTTTGCAGTGTTTGCCAATATCGACAACTGACGGGAAATCAAATGTAGTCTGTTCTAAAATTCTAGTTTATATTTGCTTTTGTTGTCAAGTTGAAACAGTCTATACATCTTCGACAAAAGAGTGTTACCTTCTGAGGTAGAGCTTGTAGGGCGTGTTGGTGAACCTCTGAAAGTCCCTCAGGGCTTTGGTTTCCTTCCAAAGCTTTACGATGTTCTTCAGCAGCGTCCTGTCTTTCTCCTGTTCACTGTCCCGCAGCTGTCGAGTGTTCCTAAGAATAGCAGGACACAATATCTTCATTTAGCACATTTACATTATACCCAAGATTCCTCCTCTGCATTTAACCCACCCCAAATAGTCAGGAGCAGTGGGCAGCCTTAGTCCAGCGCCCAGGGACCAACTCCAACTCCGATGTATGTACCTTAGCACGCGTGTCTTCGCGGTGTGGGAGGAGTACCCAGAGGAAACCCATGCAAACTCCACACAGAAAGGCCTTCCACCGGGGGTTCGAACCCAGGACCTTCCTGCTGTGAGGCGATAGTACTAAACACTGTGCTGGCCAGACCGCTAACGGGCACAGCAGGGATGTTATGCGCCATACTGATAGGGATGCACCCATACCACTTTTTATAAATGTTATTTTACTGCAGATAAAGATTGGGAGTCCTGTATTTGAAGTGTTAGCCGATGGTGTACCATTAATTTGGGGTCAATGGATAAGAATGATTGACTAATCTGTTTTTCTCCATTATAGATGTTGAACATTCTATTTGCCTAGAAATGCAGGAAAAATCACATCACTTTGCGTTAATATCTGACATGTTTACCATGACTTTTGGCATTTGGTTAATATATATTTCTAGAGCAGATGAAAGTCAAACAGGTCTGTCGAGGGATCCGATGTGAAGAACTCACCTGACTTCCAGTTTGTACTCCGATATTCTCTGCTGCATCACCTGGGAGAGGGCCTGGCCACGGTGCATCTCCATCATGTTCCTGAGAGCGCTCCTCAACCCGTGCAACTACAACAAGACAAAATCACACATATTATCTGCAGCACTGTACGTATGTGTATCACACTAATCAAATACTAAATACAAATAATCAATATAGAATCATTTATTTTGAATGATCCGAAATCAGTTCTTAAAATTCTAAGATAAATAGCTTAATCCGTGCCTGTTTTCAGTGGATGTGTGAAGATTCTGGCTAAATGTTATTTGTAGCACACCTCCCTTCCTGCAGATGTCTCATTTGCCTTGTGCCGAGTTTCTGCTGAACTACTACAGAAACTCAAGTTTCCAAAGTACATCTTTTGTCAACAATAGCAGGTGCTGGCACCCTGAAAGTAGAGCCATCAAGCCTACTTGAATTGATATTGAATCTAAATGAAAATCGAATTGAGACCTTGTGAATTGAAATTGGGTAATCAACGCCGATACCCATCCTCTGGTATGCAGTAATACTGTATGTGATGCCAGAACCAACAACTGTTTGATATCCACCAAAGGGAGTTTAGGGTACAGCAGTGTGTTTAGGGTACAGCAGTGTGTTTAGGGTACACCTGTGTGTTTAGGGTACAGCAGTGTGTTTAGGGTACAGCAGTGTGTTTAGGGTACACACGTGTGTTTAGGGTACAGCAGTGTGTTTAGGGTACAGCAGTGTGTTTAGGGTACACCTGTGTGTTTAGGGTACACCTGTTTGTTTAGGGTACAGCAGTGTGTTTAAGATACAGCAGTGTGTTTAGGGTACACCTGTGTGTTTAGGGTACACCCGTGTGTTTAGGGTACAGCAGTGTGTTTAGGGTACACCCATGTGTTTAGGGTACAGCAGTGTGTTTAGGGTACACCTGTGTGTTTAGGGTACAGCAGTGTGTTTAGGGTACAGCAGTGTGTTTAAGATACAGCAGTGTGTTTAGGGTACACCTGTGTGTTTAGGGTACACCTCTTTGTTTAGGGTACAGCAGTGTGTTTAAGATACAGCAGTGTGTTTAGGGTACAGCAGTGTGTTTAGGGTACACCCATGTGTTTAGGGTACAGCAGTGTGTTTAGGGTACACCCATGTGTTTAGGGTACAGCAGTGTGTTTAGGGTACAGCAGTGTGTTTAGGCTACACCCGTTTGTTTAGGGTACACCTGTTTGTTTAGGGTACAGCAGTGTGTTTAAGATACAGCAGTGTGTTTAGGGTACACCCATGTGTTTAGGGTACAGCAGTGTGTTTAGGGTACACCTGTGTGTTTAGGCTACACCCATGTGTTTAGGGTACAGCAGTGTGTTTAGGGTACACCTGTGTGTTTAGGCTACACCCGTTTGTTTAGGGTACAACCGTGTGTTTAGGGTACAACCGTGTGTTTAGGGTATCTCTATCTGAGGCCTACCTTGTCAGCGAGGTGCCCAGTGAAGTTCTTGTGCTGCCTGGTGAGCTGCTGGTCGTAGAGCTGGGCCAGGCGCACCCCCAGGACATGTTCGCGGCTGAACAGAGGATGATGGGAGAAGATGAGGCCCGAGACGTCAACGTCGAGCTGATAGTCACCCTGGGTCTCCCCTCCTCCAGCTATGTACAGATTTGCATACTTGGACTTCAGCGCCTTGGGAAATAAAGCGATACAGATAGTTAGGGCTGCACATTATTAGTGATATTTACTGTTTCTTTGTTCATCTTGATATACAATTTTAAATTAGTTAAAATATTTGATATTATCAATTGGAAATTACATTATGTTACTCTGTCACACTTTCCACTACCACACAATCCAATAGTGTGATATCATTTTCTTCCCCCATATTGCCCTGCTGTACAGACAATCATACACCATGGTTGTGGAATGAGATACCGTAATAATAATAATACACCACCAATAATGGATAATTATCACCATGACCTAAAAAATATTCAGTGGCTATGATCGTGTATCATGCTTGCCAGCAGTGTATGCAAGTTATGTGTGTTGCATGGTGCGTTAGTAAGTGTGAAAGTGAGAGCATGATTAACAGTGCCCTCGGGAATTATTACAATGAATGAGTAATTGGGAGAGTCATGGATGAGCTACAATAAAGTCCCTGTTATTGCTGATGACCTCATCTGACAGCTGTGTCTACTTTCCACCAAAGTGTCATAAAAGCCCCCAGAATGGAACCATGAGTTCTTTGGGGGATTATACAGTGGGCAGTCCCTAAGAGATTGTGATCTTGCTGAGATAGTTCCATGCATACTTTATACGCCCCCCGTTAAATCACACGTCTTCGTGCTTCACAACAGTGGTTCCCAACCTGGTAGCCTACCCAATGTTATGGGCAGAACATTTCTGTCACACCTAACGTTTTGAAACGTGTGAACATTTTGCCTCTTTTAAAAAACAGTAGGATGCTCCTGTTTACTGTATGAGTGAGGACGAAATCCACAGAAGAACACTGAGCTAGTGAACCTGATGTGAACCATCTCTCTGTGTGTGAGACACAGATGTAAGTAATGAGATGTAATGTTATCGGACCTTCCTGAAGACAGTCTGCAGAGCAGGGTCCAGGTCGTCCTCCATGTGGAAGAGAGGAGGCCTGGTAGAGGACTCCTTTATGGGGTCAGGCAGGGCCATGATCCTGCCGTCATCTCCGAACCACTGCTTGCCCTGAGCAAAGAAACAATGTTTATCATCACCGTATATAGCATTGATGGCATGTTATGCCTTTCCCCCTAATGTAACGCTATGTCACTACCACTGCTCATTGGCTCATGGTTGTCATTTAATGTAGTGATGAGTAGCACCTGTTATTTGATTACAATCAACTGTTGTTGCCTGTGATGATAATATAATGGAATGCTATGGATATCGAATAACATATCGGAGCCAATGACGCTGTACTGCTGTGCATGTCGGTTGCCGTTACCTCCTCCTGTCTCAGGATGCGGTTCTCCAGAATGTGCTCATTGCTCAGGGATACAGGCGGCCTCTCTCCTACATACAGCCCTTCCTCCTCCAGGTACCTGGGCTGCATGTTGTCAGGCAGCTTGCTGGAGGCTGGCACTGGAACATAGATACTAGGGATGTGCATGACTGACCAAAATCATTTTTGAATAGTCTACTGTTCTTAAGACTGATTATTAAAAAATTCAACCCCCCCCCTTTTTAATAGAATGGAATGAATGAATGAATGAATGAATGAATGAATGAATGAAAACTTTATTTAACGGATTGCAGAATGGGTACAATACAGTACGGCTCAATACATACAATTGTTAAGGGGATGCAGACCTGAGAAAGACGTTTGTCTTGTTTCCATCAGGGTCCCCCATTTTCAATTCATATAGACATTTATGACATACATAACATACATGACATTTATGGCATAGGGACATATAGGTATTTAGTACGGATACATTTGTGACATAGGCGGTATTCAAATATACAGTACTGTTACCCCTAGATCCTGACAGAGTATATACATATGATGGGGAGGGGACTGTACATTAGGAGGGGGTGGGTGGGTGGGAGGGGAATATACATACGGCGGGGAGGGAATATATACATGCGGTGGGGAGGAGACTGTCTATTAGGAGGTGGTGGGGGTTTTGGGCATTTACGGTGGCCAGTTTCGAATTGCAGCCTCCCGTAGGTGCTCTTTAAGGGCGGTTTTGAATGTGGGCAGGGATTCACATTCCTTTACAGCTTTGGGTAGGGCGTTCCACATTGTTGTGGCATAATTGCGAAACGTGTTTAGTCCCTTGTTTGAGCCGAATCTGGGTTTAACATGATTTGTTGAGCTTCCTCTGGTGTAGTGGTTGTGGTATTCACTGACCTTTGGGAAGTATTTTGACATGTACATGGGCACCCCGGTCGTATAGTGTATCTTGTAGACCAGGCCCATTGCAAGTTGCTGTACTCTGTCGTCTACTCTAAGCCATCCTAGGTTGGCAAAGTGGGCAGGGGTGAGGTGGGTTCTGGGGTTCAGGTCAAGTAGTAGTCTGACCAGTTTGTTTTGTGATGTTTGTAATTTTGTTTTAAGCGCCTTTGAGGTGCTTTGGTACCATGAGGTGCACGCATAGTCATAGTACCCTTGAATGAGTGCTCCTGCCAGAGTCCTCAGGGTATTCTTGTTTACCAGAGAGGAGATCCGGTACAAGAATCTAGTTCGTTGGTTGACTTTTTTTATTACATTGGATGCCATTTTGTCACAGGAAAGATTTGCCTCTAGGATGGAACCCAGGTAGGTAATTTCGTCTTTCCTTGTGACAATATTGTCACCCACTGTAACTGAGAAGCCGTCGGTCTTGCTGAGTTTGTTATTTGAACCGAAGAGAATGGACTCTGTTTTGCCCATGTGTAATGATAGTTTGTTATCAGCGAGCCATATGCAGATTTTGCCTAGTTCCGTGCTGAGGGTTTTTTCTACCTGCAATTTGTTCTTGTCAGAGACCAGCAGGGCTGAGTCGTCCGCAAACAGGAACAAGTTGCAGTCACAGGCTGACGACATGTCATTTGCATAAATTAGGAAGAGTAGTGGTCCTAGTATGCTTCCTTGTGGAACACCACAGCTCACTGTGAGGGGGGGGGATAGAGTACCGTTTACCTCTACCATCTGTTCTCTCCCCTCCAGGTAGGATTGCATCCAGCTCACTGATAGGCTATCAAAACCAATTGCTTTTAGCTTGTCCATTAGAATGGAGTGATTGACAGTGTCGAAGGCCTTTTGTAGGTCCAGCATGACCATGCCGCAGTATTTGCCAGCGTCCACCTCTTGTTTGATGTGGTCGTTCAAATAGAGGAGGCATGTGTCAGTGGAGTGGGACGTTCTGAAGCCAGATTGGAATTCGTAGATTAGGTTTTTTTCCGCCAGGTACTTTTCGACCTGTTCGTAGACTATTTTCTCCATGACTTTCGAGATGGAGGTAAGAATAGAAACAGGGCGGTAGTTGCCTGGGTCTAATTTGCTGCCCTTTTTGTGTAGAGGGGTCACTCTCGCAATTTTGAAGTCCTTGGGGACGTGCCCCTGTTTTATAGAGAGGTTTATTATGTGTGTGATGACTGGGGTGATGGCGGCTGCTGCGTCTCTGAGGAATTTGGAGGGGATGTTGTCATGGCCAGTGGCCTTGTTAGGTTGGAGGGCGCTCAATTTTTTGAGTACCTCATCGGTTGTTACCATTTCAAGTTTGAAGTCGTCTTTGTGGACCCCTAGGTTTTTGTAGTATGCTACTATGTGTTCTACCCCATAATGCCCTGAGTGGGAGGGTAGTTTGTTTACCAGTGTTGTGGCTATGTTTGTGAAGAAGATGTTTAAGTAATTGGCTACATCCAGCTTGTCTGTGATGAGCGTGTTGTCCGTCTTTATGTTTATGTTTGAGAATCTGGTTTTAAGTTTTTTACTGCAGCCTAGTTGATTATTGAGTAATTTCCAAAGTTCGCGGGGTTTGTTTTTGTTTTCCTCAGTTTTGTCGTTGATGAAATTTCTTTTTGCGGTTCTGATCATGGTGTTTACGTCATTTCTTAGTCTGTTTCTTTGGATTTTTAGTTCAACCACGTGGGCTTGGAGTTCACTGTTTGAGCTTTTGGAAAGCTTTGTCTGACTTTTATGAAGTTCAGAGCATTTTTTGTCTCTGGTTTTCATAGCGGCCAGTATTTCAGTGTGCATCCATGCCTCAGCGCGATTTTTAACCCTGGTGGTTCTTATCGGTGCCATGTTGTTGAGTATTGCTGTGAATTTGGTTTTGAATCCAAGCCATGTTTCTTCAACCTGTGTACCACTGAGCTCATCTGACCAGTCCAAGCTCCCCAGTTCTAGGTTAAAGGCCTCTCTAGAGTAAGTTTTGAGGTCTCTAGATGTGACTGTTTTGTGACAGCCGGCCTTCTGTTTTAGCTTTTTGCGGGTACAGAAAATCATATAATGATCACTTAACCCGCATGCTATCACCCCTTTACTGGAGATCATGGACTTGTCAGAGGTCAAAATGAGGTCAATGGTGGTTTGTGTCGAATCGCATACCCTTGTGGGTTGTGTGATTAGCTGGCTGAAACCGTGCAGGTCAGAAAATCTACTGAAGGCAGGGTTAGAAATTAAAAAAATTTTTCAAGGGCTTTTTTTGCCCCCCTTAATTGATTTTCGGGGGCTTTTTTTTGTATTTCGGGGGCACTGCATTTTTATGATGAAAATTAACATAAGGATTATAAAACATTGTTGACACTTTTTTTTACAGTCTTCGTCCCTATGTTTGATAATGTAATGTTAATGTCTCCATATATAGGGCTCTACGCTAACCTTTTTCCCAAGGAGCACATGTGCTCCTAAATAAAATGTTAATAAATAAAATCTAAATAAAAATTTAGGAGCACACAAAGAAATTTAGGAGCACAGTGAAAATTGTTCAAGTAACACAGAGTTTATTAACTATTTATCTCATGCATTATTATACTGTGCGTGTGCACACTATGAATTGAAAATGGGGGACCCTGATGTAAACAAGACGAAAGTCTTTCTCTGGTCTGCATCCCCTTAACTTGTGTGTATTGAGCTGTACTGTATTGTACCCATTCTGCAATCTGTTAATAAAGTTTTCAATCAATCAAACGCAAAGGATATCGGTTGTCAAGCTGCTTTTGTATGTTGTAGTGTTGTTATGATACCAACATTTTGACTTTGATACAGATAGGAAAGGTAATGGAATATATTATTAGATGACAGAACATTGAAAATTCTTTATACAATTATTTAATTCATTATGAAATAGAAATTCCGTTTTTGGGTGGAACGTTTGTTGCAAGGAGGGAGGAGGCGGGGACCGCTGCGTGTTACACACAACACGGAGAAATGGTCTAGCTGCTTCGGTGCGTCGTTAACGTTAACGTCGGAAGAAATTCCCCACTAAGCCCTAAATTCAGAGCAGAGCAGTATCCTAATGACTTTTATGCTTCAGTCGATAAGGTGTTTTGCGAATTCTGTCAACATACCGTGGGGACTGGACCCGCAAAAACACGTGCGAATATCACTTCAAAAGCCATGTCAGCCGGATTCCTCTCTTTCTCCTCGTCTCTCTTTTGCTCAAAATAAAAATGAATGGGCTTCATGGCTGGCTGATTTTTTTGCGTTGTCTGATTCTGAATGTATAACTTGCCTAAGCCGGTACCGTGACTTTGTTTTCGGGCGCTACTGTGATTGGACGTTTATGCGCCTTGTGTAATGTGGGACTATTATAACAGCGGAGCTGTTTTGTAATCGTCACTCGTCTCGAGTAAATGATTTTTCCGGGTGGCGCACACACACATATTATTAGGGCCAAATACAAGGGAAATGCTCGCACTGTAGATCATATATATAATTAGTAAACTGTCGGGGGCATTTTCTGCCCCCCTTAACTGATATTCGGGGGCATTTTGTCCATTTTCAAGGGCATTTTGCCCCGAGCCCCCGTTAATTTCGAACCCTGACTGAAGGCCTTGAAGACGGGTGCTGATTTACGCAGCATATCCGTGTTCCAGTCCCCAATAAGAATTTTTTCTACCCCCTCCACCCCAGCTAAACACCCATCAAGTGTGTCATAAAACCCACTCTGTTCTGGTGGTCTATAGATTGTGCCTACTAGTACCGGTTTCGCCCTGTCTAATAAGATTTCAATCCAAACAGTTTCAATTTCATCATGGTTAAGGTCAGTACGGTTGATGTATTTGGTATCCTTGTGTATATACACACAGACGCCACCTCCATACTGGTTCCTATCCCTCCTGGATCATTCAAATCAAAGGGTATTGCACATAAATAGGCACTTCAGAATCTGAAGTTCAGATAATCCTTGAGAACGTCAATCGGCTCAGCTCACCAACAATAAATCAAAATGACACCATTCACCATCGTAGCCTATAATAACAGCATTGCATTGGCCTATCAACCGGTTTTAATAAACAAACAAACAGTAGCATGTGCATCTTTTAGATCAATTGGGCTATGAAAATTAGGCTGCCTCTAAATATAAAAATGAATTAAATAAGAATGGTTTGCTTCACTTAATTTTTTTTAAAGAAATATATATATAGTTTTTTTCAACTCTGACATGAAAATAAAAAATTCAAAAATTCAAACTCATCCCTAATAGATACATGAAGACGGCTCAATGAATTAACTGTGTGTGTCAATAGAGACCAATACTAAAAGGGGAATGCCACTCATTTTAAGAATTCCCATAATGTTCATCCCTGTGCCCTGGTATTTGAGTATTTGTGAACACTCCCCTAAAGCTAGGAATCAGAGAGACTACCCTCCAATGGGTGATGTCACTGGGATGGATGAAATGTAAATGTTTGTGTGACCTCTTACACCCAAATGAGGTGTATATCCCAGCATTGCTAGAAGGTCTGAACCAGGATTAAAAACGAATTTGGGTGTAAGAGCTCACACAAACATGTAATTGTCTCAAAAAGTCAGTGTGAAGATTGGATATTCTTCAGGGATATAGACCTCTATCTCAAGCCGCTCTGACTGACTCATGTGAGATTCTGACCTGTATACTTCGATTTTTAGACTTGTGCTGTGTGTCCACTGGGAATAATACATTTTTCTCAGTATTTTCAATGGAAAGACACTGCTGAGAGCTGGGCATGTTCTTAGCACTCAAGAGCACAGAGGGCTAGAGGTTAAAAATATCCACACTTGCTTAGCAACAGCAGGAATAATGATCAGTGCTTCTCCCCAGAACCTGATGAGCACGACTACTAGCTGAAAGAAAAACACAAGACAGATAGTAACAACAGTGTAAGCGGCCAGCAATCAATGTATCAAACACAGGGTTCCCACTGACATTGCAAAATGAATTTCAAGGACTTTCAAATACTTTTCCAAGCACTATTTTTAATTTTAAAAGGGCATTTAAAAGGATACAATTCACTTTTAAACGCAGTTTTTTTATAGAAAGATAATCTGATCCAGGGCGGCTGGGTGGCGCAGCGGAGATTGCGCTCGTCACCAATGCAAGAGACTCCGGTCTTGAATCCGGGTGTCAGCATTGCCTCCGGCTTGGGCAGGTCGTCATACTAACTCAATTGGCAGAGTCAGCGGGTGGAAGTCGATGGGTGGTAATCTGGACGTTGTGGACAGCGACTCCTACAGGTCGGTTGGGGGGCGCCTGTACAGCAGAAACAGGAAATAGCGGGGGTAGTGTGAGCCTCCCACACATTACACCTCGCCAATGAGAGTCCACACTGGCAGGTGAAAATATGCGAAAGGCTGCCTCCTCGTGTATCGGAGGAGACACGTGATGCAAGGCTTCTATCTTCCCTACAACCGGCCAGTGGGGGGCATATGCGAGCAACGTTCAAGACAGGGGAGGGGAGAATTGGAAACAGCGAAATTGGGATGGGAGAAAAATAGAAAAAGAGGAGAAAAAGTGAAAAAAAAAAAAAGAGAATACCAGGTTTTTAGGGAGTCCTGCAAAAGTATACCTGTTCTGTAGCTGGGGGTGAAGAGGAGCTCACTGTCCTGCTGAAGGCGTCTATGGTATCCAATGTACTCTGCCCTCTTCACCTCCAGGAAGTCCTGAGACGACTGCTCGATGAGGAATAAATCCTCCTCTTCATCACGCACAAGAGGAGCTTCTACGTCCTTAGTGTGGGGAGGAGAAAATTATTATTATTTCTTTTTTTACATTATTCAGAACATCTAAACTGTTGGAAACCATCAATGAGCAGCAGCACATACATGCACAGCACATGTGTATTAACCATATAATGGCAGGTAAGTGGTCTATATGTTAAAATAATAGTTCTACATTCTGACAGCCATCACTGATATAGAGTGTTGGATCTCCCAGTCCCTCCGCTCTGCAAATTTAAACAAGTAAAAATTCTCTCTCCTGATTGGATAAAGTGGGAAGGGATACCAGAAAATGTATTTTGTGTTTACTGCAGAGTGGAGGGACTGGGAGACCCATGTTACTGACCAAACACTATCAGTGATGGCTGTGGAATGTAGAGTTATACAACACTTATTTTACCAAAGAAATACCACTTAAAGCACCTTTAAAAAATCAACCCTCGCTCACGAGCCAAAGACCAGAACCTAGTTCTAGAGGGGATACATGTTTTTAATCTAACATATTGACCATATCCACAAACATTGTATGGCCTCATGAAGTCAGCGTGAAGGTTGGATATTCTTTAGGGAATATCTCAAGCCGCCCTGACTGACTCACATGGGATTCCTGTAACTGTATACTTGGACTGTTTTTAGACTTAAACAATGTTGGCACTTAGGCTGTGTGTCCACGGTAAATATTTTCTTCTTTAGAGAGCCCTTTTCTCAGTATTTTCAATGGAAGGACAGTGATGATAGCTGGGCATGTTCTTAGAGAAAAATGAGCAAAATGGCTGCCCTGTGAATATGGTCAATGGTGCCTAAAGTTGACTATTTATCTAAGAGCATAAACTATGGAAGGTTGAACTGACTGTTTAAAAAAAGCCTCATATCCTTTACTGATTGACAAAAATGTCCATCCGTTTAGACAATTAATGGGAAAAATGCACAATTATAGTTTGACTTTAAGTTCAAGCTGAAATTGACTGAATTCTTTAATCAATTGACTTTAATCATCTCACCCGCTCCTCGTCTTCACTATCGTCTTCCCTCTCTTTCTCCGTGTCTTCTTCCTCCTCCTCCTCTGTGTCCCCCCTCCCCTCTCCGTCCCCACCGGTTGTTCTTTTCCGTCTTTTCTTCCCCGTCTCGTCCTGTGGCTCGGGGTCGAAGTTGAACGTAAAGAAATTGTAGGCCTCTTCGGCTGTTGGGAAACCTGTTTCTGCCTAAATTGGCAAGACAAACAAAAGTGAAATGGATTGGCCCGGGATATACAACCAGTGTACATTAAGAGTAGTATATTGTATTCTGTGTTCTCATTGTCCTGCCAGGCCTTACGCGTCTCGATGCCTCTCGGAACTTCACCCTGCTGCTGTGAGGCGGGGCGGCGTCAACTCTTCCCGCCCCATCTGGGTCCACCTGCAAAACACTGGGGATGAATCCTCTTCATGCTCCACCACGCACTCTCACTTAGATGAGCTAGGTTGTTATATGAGGATTATGTTTTTTTGACTTTTCGAGTGCTTTCAACACCATCCGACCCCTCGGAGAGAGAGAGACAAGCTCAAAAAGATGGGGGTGGATCCATCCTTCACTTCCTGGATCACAGATTATCTGACAGGATAACCACAGTTCGTCAGGCTGGGGAAATGTCTCACCATGTGTCAAGGTGGTGAGCAACATGGGGGCTCCGCAGGGAAACTGTTCTGGCTCCATTCATGTTCACTCTGTACACATCAGACTTCGACTACAACACCGAGTCCTGCCACATCCAGAAATACTCTGATGATACAGCTATAGTGGCGTGTGTGTGCGGAGTGGACAGGAGGGGGAGTACAGGGTAGGGTTGTCACGATACCAACATTTTAGTTTCGATATTATACCAATATGAATTTCGATACTTTTCATACATACATCGGCAATCGCAGTGAGGATCTTTATTGATTAACGTTAGCTAGCTAGCACATCTAGAGACAGTTTGCATAGAATAAACTCAGCTAACGTTAGCTTATATAACGTTAGCTAGCTATGTAATTTTAGTTAAAGCTGAGACTATTATGGTTAGCTAGCTAGCTAACGCTAATCAATAAAGATCCTCACTGCGATTGCCGATGGTTGTGGGTAGGCAACATGGGATGCTGTGTTTGCTAGCTTTCAGCATGGCAGTGTAGGCTATGTATAGCTTATTATTAGGCTTTTCAATTTATTTTCTATTCCTGCGAATAGCATTGTGGACATTTTCTAATGATCGTATATAAGTAACTGTAGTCACGAGAGCTAGCATAGGGAGCTCAACACACCAGAGGGAGCTCCACAAATCATGTTAAACCCAGATTCGGCTCAAACAAGGGACTAAACACGTTTAGCAATTATGCCACATCAATGTGGAACGCCCTACCCACAGCTGTAAAGGAATGTGAATCACTACCGACTTTCAAAACCACTCTCAAAGAGCACCTACGGGAGACTGCAATTCGAAACTGGCCCCTGTAAATGTCCTAACCCAACCCCCTCCAATGTACAGTTACCCCCCAAATGCACTATAGTATCATTTTGAATACTCTAGTACCGCGGTACTATACTACCGGTATACCATGCAACCCTAGTACAGGGACCTTGCGAGAGCCTCCGGTGACTGGAGTGAGAGGAACGGCCTCCTACGGAACACCACCAAGGTGGTCGTGGACTTCCGAAGATCCAAGCCTGCCCCTTCACCCAGTCAACATCCATGGGGAGGTAATGGGGAGTGTGACACAGTATCAAACCGAAACGGTAATTTTCCATTTGGATTTCTCAAATATTTCAGAAATTATTTGAACCATGTAGACAGCAGTTTTTCCCATAGGATCTTTTTCAGGGGGGGTGGTAGGCCCCCTGAAACTACTAGTGTTGCCGCGGGGCGCGTGTCTCACAGATACGTGGTGTCAACAGTGTCGTCATAGACGTGCGCAGTAAGGTGGTTGTTAGTATCGATGCATTTCTCTACACTGGGCTGAAATTAAACGATTGCACATAAATTAGGTAAATAAATATGAACAATATTTATTTAAAACACATAAATTAACTTATTTACAATTATACATACAGTAGTGACAACACACATGAACTATTTACAATACAGGGAGGCACATACAACACTCATAACTATTTACAAAATAAATAAAATCATCATTTATTATTCAAACGTTTTTTTAAGCTTTCAGGAGGGGCGGGGGGTTCCATTGGCGGGGCGGGCCGCGCCTTCAAGGCAATGGTAGGGGAAACACTGGACAGGGTGTGTGTGGTGGACGGAGCTAGACCCTCACCTCTCTGTCAAACCTGGTGAGAGTGTCTCTGTCTCGGAGGCCCTGCAGGCGGCTGACTGGCTCCAGGGAAGCCTCCTGCTGAAGAAGACTCTCGGCTTTCGACTGGAACAAAATGGAAAGTCCATCGTGTGAAGGTACAATATGCTTAATTTAACAGGAATTGCATTTAATATACCCAAATTATTTAATTGTTTAGGAATCTAAATCAATCTTGTTCAAAATCTCATCAAAGACTAAATGCAAGAGGCTGGGTTTTACCCTGGCTGCTTTCAGCTTGTCTTCCATGCGCCGCCTCATGGCGTTCTCTGCGTAGCTGGAGCCGGGGGTGTGCTGGGTTCTCTCCGAGGAGCTCTGGCTGGGGGAAAGCGGCGGTCTCTCTGCGTGGCTGGAGCCGGGGGTGTGCTGGGATCTCTCCGAGGAGCTCTGGCTGGGGGAAAGCGGAGGTCTCTCTGAGTGGCTGGAGCTGGGCGAGGGCTGAGGCAAGGGAGCGAGGCCTAGAAAACAAAACGAGTACCTTTCATTTATCACATAGCAGCAGCAAATAGCGTTTTGCTGTCAGGTGCTTTTCACTGCACAAAGTAGACAGTTGCTACGTGTTGCTATGGACGCCAGACTCATCTTTGGTGAGTTACTTACATCAATTTCCATTGAAAAATCGCTAAAACTGCAAAAATAAATTACAACGTAGAGAAAAGGAAGAGTGGCGGTTTGTCCCGTGATGCTCGTGAGATTTTCTGTGGCAGCTTTTCACACATCAAAGACTTCCAAACCATCTTCTAACCCAAACATCCACCTGTCAATGAGCGCAGTCAACAGGAGTGATCCTCTACAAACGACAGCTTGCCCCAGAAATGTGGCATCAACTTCCCAATAAAATCCCAATAAACCCCCATAAAATCCATTCAAAATACATGACATCATTTCAGAACGTATGGGTGGCAATCTGAAAAACAAGGCCCCCCCCCCCCTGCATTCAATATTCTTTTGGAGATACACTTTCCCCTGACATCACATGAAGGCCAGCCTCACCTTTCCGAGAGCCTGATGGCGGTCTACGCAGCACCACCGGCTTTTCAGGGGATCTCTCATCTCCACTGTGTTGACTGGTAGTGATCTCCTCCACGCCATCCTCATCAGGCTCCGTAGCAGAGGCCTCTTCAAGCACCTTAATTAGGGGGTGAAAGAAATGAGAACAAAAACAACACAACCGACGACAACAATGTATTGTGGGGGGCGACAGTGGCTCAGGAGGCGGAGCCTCTGCCGCTGGTGTGTGAATGTGTGAGTGAATGTGAGGCACAAGTTGTAAAATGCTTTGGACAAAAGCGCAATATAAATGCAGTCCATATGTTTTGGGCTGTTATTATACCTGAGGAGTGGTTACGGTGATGTGAGATAGAGGGATTAAAGAGTGAGGGTTGAACGTAGTACCTTTTTCTTTCGTCTCTGTCTCTGAGCCCTCAGCTTGCGCTTCAGGGTCTCCCCAGGGTCCTCCTCATAACCCGTCAGCTCCTAGTGCAACACAGACACTGTTCAAAACCAATAGCAACGCGCAGATCTACTTCGGACAAAGAACACTCACACTGCAGCTTACTAACGCTAGACAGGAGAAAAGGGTGAAGCGTATATGGAAGGAAGAACACAAGAACTTGTGCAGCAGGAGCTTACAGCTCTACTACACAGGAAGGACAGGAGCTCCGTCTGAACACGTCTTTAGAGCAGGGGGCTGGAAACATGGGAGACAGCAGCACACAATAACAGCACGCTAGGTTGCTAAAGCCTACAAGCTAAGCTACAGCAATGAGAGGCAGCTGGATAACACACACACACACCAACCTCCATTGAAGCTTGTCCTCCATCGTTAGTCGACTTGGCAGTCGGAACCAGAGCCTACCAGATAGATCATAATGCTTAGATATATCCTGCCTTATTTGCCTCTCTTCTTGTCTCTCTGTGTGTGTGTGTGTGTGTTTCAGTGTGTAGACTATGGTGTGAGATTTTCCTTCAGGTCTTGTTTAGTCTTGTACAGTCTTGTACAGATTGGGTCTCATTCACCAATGGACTTAGGACAAAAGATCTGACAAATCTTGGTCTTAGCGCCACTAAGACATCTTAGGGCCGATTTTGGGATTCACCACCCGTCCCTTGTCTTGGATTCGGTCGAGCAGGATTTAGGATCCCTGAATAGCAGTCGTAAGTTGACAGACTGGTGTGCGCCGTGTTCTTAAGGGCTTTATTTGGGAGGAATCATAGTGATTCCTTCATGTCAACTCTACAGGCATCCTTGGAATTAATTTATCATAATTTAAATAAATATGACAATACTTGTATGATAATCATCACCTGCACCAACTCATCCAAACAAACCTCCTACTCACCTTCAAAGCCCTCCACAATCTAGCCCCCCATCACTGACCTCCTCCAGGAATACACCCCCTCCCACACCCTCCGCTCATCATCTACTGGACTCCTCTCCATCCCCAGCTCACGCCTCAGCACCATGGGTGCCCGAGCTTTCAGCTGCTTGGCTCCCAGACTCTGGAACTCCCTGCCCCCACATATCCGACAGTCTGACTCAGACTCACTATCAACATTCAAATCTCAACTGAAAACCCATCTGTTCAAACTCGCATATTCACTGTAACCTATGTCACTGTCCTATACCCCCTGCTGTTTGTTTGTTTTGTTATTTTAACTTCACTGTTTTTATACTTCCTGTTGCTTGTTTTATTGTTAACCTTGACTTTTAACTGCCTTGTGTTCTTTATTTTTATTCTTATTTTCTCTATGATCTGTAAGGTGACCTTGGGTGTCCTGAAAGGCGCCACCAAATAAAAGGTATATTATTATTATAAAGAATTACGTTTTATATTTAAAGTCATGCCTCAATGACGCATTTGATGCCCGAAAATAAATAATATGGATTAATCTGATCACAGGGCAGCTGGATTAACACAATATCTGCCACGCAATATCAGCATCATATAGCTCTACCGCCAACGCTGTAAACGGTGGGAGTCGCTCACCTTGTTTGCAGGGCTATAACTATATTATAGCTATATCTGCAATACTATGGCCCATTCGACATTGGGTATCTATCGTTCAAGATGTGGGAAAGTAATATTTTTTCCATTCATACATTGTCGTTTTATACCGTGGTGAATATAAGTATAGTTTTAGAGTGGTCTGGGGTAATTCCTAGAATGCTAGTTATAGGCCGTGATGCATATTATACTTAATCAATTGGCATTTCGTCCCTATACACGCTACAATAAAAAATTCAAATGCATATGATCGGTATATATTATGTCCCATCATGCATGCAAGAAATGGGGGGGGGGGGGTCGTTTATGATTAATTGATTGTCAATAACGGCATTCGGTAGTACAACTGCATACGTTGATCAGATGGATTGCAATGATAGAAATGGACAATCAAGCTGGAATTAACGTTAGATTGCTCTTACCTCTAGCCGATGAGACTGCAGAACGAATATTCCAATTATTTGATTGCCATCTGCTAGATCGTATTTCCGTTTGGCCAACGCCATAAACTCCAAAAGCATATTGATTCTTGCGTCTCGACAAGATAACTGCGCCCGGACGACATTCACAGACGCACAGAGCCATGCTTCCTGCAGAAAGTAAGTGCAACATCAGCCGAATACCACCAGGCTGCGGTATCAGGCCGTTGCAATCTCAGACAGAGTGCCAGAGTTTCCCAGAGCCTTGCTGGATGAATTATGAATGGAAATAGTGAATAAAAGAAATAACGATCACAACAACGAGTTGACTCGTTGTTGGCACTCAACGATTGGACGGCAATAACGAGTTAACTCGTTTTTGGCGCAGAAAGGGTTAACCATATCTAAACCAGCTATTTTGGACAAATGTATAATTACTCAGATATGCAATTATTGTGAAATGATTGAAAATAATAATTATTTAATGCCTTCTGTGGCATTTGTATTTCTTATTTGTTAAATATCTGTTTTATTGATTAATTATACATTGAAAGAATGCAGGCTATAGCCAACATGCAATATATCCCATTGATTGGTACAATGGGACAGACATTTGTCGTTTTATATAGCTATGACCTGCATTCTTTCAAATATATCATTAATCAATAAAACAGATATTGAAATACACTATGTAGCCTACTACAGGGGTTCCCAAAGTGTTCAGGCCGCAACCCCCGAAATAACGGTGTCAGAGAGGCGCGACCCCCACTATTATAATTTTTTTATTTTTTTATAATCTTTTTTTTTATAAATGGAAATGTATGGTTGAAACATGCAAACGTTCAAACGCACACACACTAATAAGCATTGGAGGCTTTTAACCAGGGCCGGACTGGGGAAATCATTCAGGCCAGGAAATATAGTGCAAAATATAGCCCCAGTCAGGCCACTTTTTAAACGGGGGGGTCTGGGGGTCCCCCACCAGGAAAAAATACTTAATTTCCTGCATTCTGGTGCAGGAATTTTTTTATTTATTTTTATTTATTTTTTTTATTTTTTTTTATTAACAGTAAGAAGCATTTTGTATGAAAGTATTCTGTACTTCTGTATGACAACTATTAAAGAACTTGAACTTGAATGCCAGTGTTCGTGATGGCATCACAAATTATTATTAAAAAACAGGCTAGCATATGTATGATTAGCATTAGCAACAACACTGCTTTTGATGGATTTTCTGTTTTTTTGTAATGTCAGATTGAAAATAATACAATTTTTTATTCAACTTCAGCCCTGATCATAACACCACATATTCATTTTACAATTCTAATACCCTTTACATGCCAGTGTGTGTGATGGCATATATTTGCAATATATCAAATGCAAAGTAGATTTTTCTGGGGGGATTATTACAGGCTAGCATGCGTCAATGATTAGCAACAACACTGATTTTGATGGATTTTTTGTTTGGGTCCCGCTTCCACCAATCACATGCGGCTCCCTTTGTTTGTTTGTTTGTTTGTTTGTTTGTTTGTTTGTTTGTTTGTTTGTTTGTGTGTGTGTGTGTGTGAGAGAGAGAGAGACCCCCGCGGCAGCTCGCGACCCCCACTTTGGGAACCACTGGCCTACTACACCAACACTGCAAATGACAGTGGATAAATAAATAAGAACTAAAGCAAATCGCGAGGATATATCTATAGTGGAATAGACTGTATTAATATTCCCTATTTATACCGTCTTGTTGCACCACACACGCACACTATAGCCTACATGTCTAATGAATGAACAGTAGGCTTATATTCTAATTACTTGTTTCATTAGGATTTAGTAGATACTATATGCTCTGCCCTATATGTACAGTTAAGTACAGTACACATATTAAGGCCGCCAGAGTCGGGCGTACTGTGAGCGGATTGGACTCTGTGGAGATGTAACGCTAAGATGTGTACTGTACTACTATTGCAGCGCAGTATCTGTGATCTCCTAATAAAACAAGTAATTAGATTAATATAAGCCTACTGCGTTCATAGTTCATTCATTACGCACGTAGACTATACAGTACTGCGCGCGCGTGTATGTGTGTGCACGCGCGCGCTACTGCAGGTGGCCACGAGCTGTGTGCTGACAATATATTAATCTCATTTTCATCTGTCGCAAAGCTCTTCCACTACCTATATCAGCCACCATTTCCGCTCTGCCCTTTGATTCGATTTGAAATCTTTATTTCGAACATGTAAATGAATACAAACAAAATAAATAACTAAACAAAATCAAAACATAACTCAAACTAAATAATAACTAAACAAAAGCAAAACATAACTCAATTTACATGTTTGAAAAGGAGTAGGAAGAAGTATACACTTATTTAATCCTACCCCTTTTCCACTACTCAAATGAGTGTACTAATTTAAAACATTAAAAAAAACTAAATAGGCTATATATAACAAAAAAAACAAAAAACGATATATGTAAAACATGAAAGAAATAAAATAAAAATGTAAACACCCGTGAATATCAAGTCCCTTCCTCATCCCTGTACCTCGTGAACATCATTTCCTTATACATCAGTTTGAATTGTTTCATGTTTAGACATTGCTTTAGCACCACATTTAGACTGTTCCACAGTTTCACTCCACATATTGAGATGCAGTGTCTTCTCATGGTAGTGCGTACATTTAGAACTTTTAAATTGAGTTCTCCCCTCAGATTATAACCCCTATCAAAGAACAGTTCTTGAATGTTTCCTGGAAGTACATGACCTTTTGCTTTATACATTAATTGTGCCGTTTTAAATTCCACAAGATCATTTAACTTTAATGTTTTTGACTTTAAAAATAATATGTTTGTGTGATCACGATAACCTGTAATGGTATGGCCCTTTTTGAGTATAAAAAGTGGTTGTAGTGTAGAATTATAAGTGTTTCCCCAGACTTCAGCACAGTAATTTAAATATGGTAAAACTAGTGAACAGTAGAGAATGTAGAGTGATTTTCTATCCAGAATGTGCTTTACTTTACTCATGACTGAAATGCTTCTTGACAGTTTCAGTTGTTCAGTTGCATTATAATGAGCTGGACAGGTGTGTCTGTATGCAAATGAAGTAAACGGGAACGCACGTTCATGTTTGTCAATGAGTGACGTTTCTCATTGTGGGCATCGCAGCTGTGATAATTTTGGCCACTTAACACTTTCACGGCCAACCACGTATATATACGTTATTGGGGGCGCCAGCGGTTAACGGCCAAAAACGTATAATTCTAATATATACGTTTTTTGATCGTTTTCCCTTTTTTCGATTTTAATATCCTATTCAATGTCAGGGACCTGTATGTTCCCGTTAAAAGGCATACTGGGACTCTGAAGGTGCAGTACCGGCCAGATCCTGCTAGTAGGCAGTATCGAGAGTGCAGTAAACCCTGTTCCAGACTGGGTGCTAAGTTTAACCCGCTCTGGACAGACTTTTCTAGTAATGGGAAACCTAGGGCTTCACCCAATCGCATTGAATAGTTTTCGGGGCCCCCGATCCATATGTTGTGGTGGGTTATGTTGTGGACCAGATGGAGGATGGACCAGATGGCGATCAAATAATTAGAATATTCTTTTTGGAATACCACCGACCACAGGTAAGGACAATCTGACATCAATTTCAGCTTGATCGTGCAAGGTTATCATACCCATCCCCCTGATCGGCGTGTGTTGTGGTAATAACGAATGATATTTGATATTTCAAATAATCAGAAACGACCCCCCTCCCCTTTCATGCATTCATGATGAAACATAATACCTATGATATAGATTTGATTTGAAAATAGTAGCGTGTCCAGGGACGAAACGCCAATGGTTTTAGTAGTATTCACATTGCGCCCTGTAGCCGGCCTCCCAGGAATTAGCCTAGATCGTTCAGAAATTATACTTATATTCACCACAGGTTGTGTTGTGAACGTATTCATGAAAAAATTTATTCTTTTTTGCATCTTGAACGGAAGATAGTTACTGTCAAATTACCATGGTATTGCATCCATAGCTATAAAATAAAATATAGATTTAGCTCTACAAACAAGGTGACGCACAGTGAAACTATGTAATGGAAAGCTGGCCCAGCTATAGCTAGATGGGGAAACAGGCTCTCCACACATTGGTGAATCCGGGTGTAATTGTCGGCGAGTTTATCTTAGGTGGTTCCAAGGTGGTTGTCGTAAGAGAAATCTTATGGCAATGTTTGTGAATGAGACCCATTGTCTCTTCCTTTATTGGTTTCATTATGGCCTGCATAAGGTACAAGTATTACATGCACACTGAAGGGGGTAGAGTGTAAATTGCAATAAATAACATAAAACAATTTTGACATGTCTTTACTTTACCTGGGTGTCCGATTGTGACATGTCTTTATTTACCTGGGTGTCCCATTGTGACATGTCTTTATTTACCTGGATGTCTTTATTTACCTGTTCATCATCTTTTGTTTTTACCAATGCTTCTTGAAAAGCACGTCGTTTCTTTCGTAATTTGTCTCTCAGATCACTGGAATAAAAACCCATGGATATTTAGAATAAATATCCTCTGTCCACACAGAATATTGAATGGATGAAAATTAGCATAGTATAATTCTAATCAAAGTTGTTGATGCTTGAAGAGGGTGTGGATAATCTACCTTGATGAGGAGGCCATGTTACAGATGAGCAGTTGTCGTACAACGGCCCAGTTCTAAATCCAGAAGAATCCCATACTCAGCAGCAGCATCCTCCTCTCTGGCACAACGTTTCTGAGTCATGAAACACATTGTAACTGATACAGGCTAGTAGACTACTACTTGTAACATGATATGTATACACTTAAAGATATCACGACGTAACAATAAACAAACTGCGCTTTACTGCAACAGAATGCATGTTGTGAAAATGATAGCTGGCTATCACGCGAATGATACCCAAACTAGACTAGATAATTATAGAGCAGAAAGTCGTCAGACAATGGCCATTGTTGTTGTTGAGGTATTCGTGGTTGTAATACAAGCCAGGAAAGCTGTTTATAAACACTTTTATAAACGCGTTGTTCGTGCATTCGGACAGTTTTCAATGCAAATAATTGCACTACTACAGCGTACAAATGACTTACTGTTATTGGTGCTGCTGGTGTGCTGCCTAGTAACGAGAGATAAACTACTTCTCAACCTACCTTGATAGAAATAGCACGATGCATCCTAGCGTGTATTTTCTCCCTGCTCATTCTAGGGTTCCCATTCATCCAAGGCGTTGTCAATCAAAAAAGTGGGTGTCATCACTGAGCTGCTTTCTACGGCGTCCGCAAGGCTTTCGCGCGTATGTAAAAATCTGACCAGCGCCGATGGCTGAATGAATTGGAGTATTGCACTGTGCGTGCGGGCACAGCTGTGAGATCGCGCGAGGCCAGATATCTTGAATTAATGCGTTTATTTATTTCGAACATAAATTGAAAATAAATAATAATAAAAAACTAGACAATTCCGCGCGGGGAAACTGTGAAAGTGTGGGTGATGCCTGTTGATTGATTGATTGATTGATTGATTGATTGAAAACTTTATGAACAGATTGCAGAATGGGTACAGTACAGTACAGCTCAATACATCATCATCATCATCATCATCCCCCATTTTCAATTAATCTGACATACACGGCATACAGATTGACAGTACTGCATTTATGACATACCAGATTTATATACAAATACAGCAAATACAGTAGCCTACTGTATGGTGCCTGTGCACCACAGGCCAACAGGAGAGGGTCTGTATTGTCTCTTTCCACAGCAAAATGGTCGGCAATGCACCTTGGTTGAGAAATGCAGGCTTCAATCTATGTTGTTTAGTCTATCTGTTCAGTACTGTTCACTGTTTCAAGATGCACAATGAGATCTTCTGAGAGAATTGTTGAATAGATACACAAATGTTCTAGAATGTTTGATTGATTATGACATCATACTGTGACATCACAAATGTTCTAGAATGTTCTATTATGACAAGTAAATAAGTCAAGAAGAAAGCGGTTCAACATTTGGGAATGGAAGGTCTGAAATGGGAGGAGGTGGTTAGGGAATTGGGTGAGGGGGCTGAGAGGGACCAAGCAGCCCAGAATAAGATCACAGGGGGCAAGGAGGGTCCCGCGGAGGGGGGCTCAGACAGGAAGTAGCAGCATTAGCTGCACTCCAATGGACAATGTAGGGGATGACGCGTCTCTACAATTCGTAGCCGCATTTCTGCAGACCCCTCTCTGATTGGAACAGCGTTTTACCTCGGTCACTGAGGCTGAAGTACGCGCAATCGCGCACGGATATGTTCCCGCGTGTACGCGCAGTCACGCACACAAAAATCCGCTGTTCCCATTCGTTGTAACTAAGTATCGGCTCGGCCCGCGGCCACCGTTTTTACATAACAAAAGCACAGGTAGAGTAGGCTGACCAAACGTCCTCTTTTGCCCGGACATGTCCTCTTTTCACGCCCTGTCCGGGGCGTCCGGGGGGGGGGGCAGTGGCGGCTCGCCACTAGGGGCGCAAGGGCGCCGACCCACCTGCTGGCCAGCTGCTGTTAAATCAGAGAAGAAGACAATAAAACTTTTTCGTTTTTGTGTTTTATAGCCCTATAAATAATATAAACATGTTTAAAATGAATAATATTTACTCATTTTAAGTATGTTTGTATTTCCAATGCACAATATAACGTTATTATCTAAATTAAAAAAACATCGTTTTCATGAGCAGGAAGTGACGTTTTTTTTTATTTTTTCGTATTTCTCGCCCGGGCTAGAAGCGATAGCGCTCTGAGTGCGCGTCACAGTTTGATCGCTGTCTCCGTCACAGCCAATCAGTGCATACGGCGTTGTGCGTTGAAATATGACTATTATGTTGGAATCCGAGCGCGATTTGAAGCGGTCTAGGCAGCAGCGTGAACTTCCGTGAAGAATTTCCATAGCCGCATTTCGCGGAGACGCTCTCTGATTGGCCGACGCCAGTATTTTTTTCCATGGCAGAATTTCACAGAGACGATCTCTGATTGGCCGAATCCAATTTCTAATGTTCCAATTCTAGCTTCTAGCTTGGTTCCTAGGTTGGTCTAGCCGTCTAGGTTGTTTGTCGAGCGTGCCGTGACTGCAAGTTCTTTAGACTGTTAAGCTTAGGCACTCTTTCAAAGTTGGTTAAGGTTAGAGTTTGTCTTAGAGCATGGCGATAGAAAGCCAGGTAGTTCGCAGTCTGTTCGAGCGGAAATGGACAAAGGAATGTACTTGTTGAGTGTTGTGCTAACGAGCTCAGCTAACACTTGGCTAACAAGCTATATGGCGGATTATACACGTTTATCAAGCTCTCCTGCCCTGGACGTTTCAACTAAACAGTGAGTCTCTCTCTCTCTCTCTCTCTCTCTCTCTCTCTCTCTCTCTCTCTCTCTCTCTCTCTCTCTCTCTCTCTCTCTCTCTCTCTCTCTCTCTCTCTCTCTCTCTCTCTCTCTCTCTCTCTCTCTCTCTCTCTCTCTCTCTCTCTCTCTCTCTCTCTCTCTCTCTCTCTCTCTCTCTCTCTCTCTCTCTCTCTCTCTCTCTCTCTCTCTCTCTCTCTCTCTGTGCTTAACGTTAACGTTTGTAAATAGTTTTTTTTAGGAGCAGTACTACTGCTGGCCATTCATGAAGCGAGACATTGCTGATTGTTTATTTATTTTATAACACAAGACTATGACTACCAACTGCCTAGCCAGCCGTGTATCAATCTTGGATGCAATAATAACGTTACTTACCACACTGACTATGTCGATGGCTCATTGATTTAACTACTGCAGCTCTCTCGGATTGAAAATACGTGGATTATGGCTTGTTCAATATCGTCTATGTTTGAATGAATGAATGTATGAGAACTTTATTAACAGATTGCAGAATGGGTACAATACAGTACGGCTCAATACACACAATTGTTAAGGGGATGCAGACCAGAGAAAGACGTTTGTCTTGTTTACATCAGGGTCCCAGATTTTCGATTCATATCGATAGTTTAATAGCTAGCCTTGGCTCGTTTAACAATATGCAAAATATGTGTACAGCCCTGTACTCATACTGAAGTTATTCTTGGTATATAATAGGTCTGATTGTGTAACGAATCGATTCCACGTCGCGCTGTGTGTGAGAGAGAGAAGGAGAGAGGGAGAGATCTGCCTGTGTTTGGAGACGGGCGAGTTTTGTTTCTAACTTTTCTATTTATATTGTGTTTCAAGTTGTGAATTAGAGTCTAGACTATACTTTATTTGACTGGTTGTGTGTTGTTGTAGTAACAGCTGAGCGACTCGTTCATAAGAGCCGATTCATTGCCGTGAGCGTGAGTCGAATCGCTCACGTCTTGCCATGAGTCTTGCGTGGTACAGTACTGTACTGTACATGTTTGCAAAATATTTGGTATAGCGCCCCTAGTGGCGAAGTACCCACCGGCCGCCACTGGGGGGGGGGGGGTTATTAATTCATCGAAATGTCCGGGGTTTCACTGTTTTTCAGTTTCAGTTTCAGTTTCACGGCCCTTTGCGAGCATCTGAAGGCTCGGGGCTGCATTTTTCGCCGAACATATAAATTACCGAATAAAGCGCTATTCGTTGCCGTTCGAATGCCATCTGGATCGCCAAAATCCGTGCCTCGGTTCTCGAGTTACATGCCGATATGTCAGGCATGCGACTTTTTACATGGCATTATCCAACCGGACTGCGTGTAGCTTTATGCCAAGCAAGCAGTGCAAAAATTTACCGTAGTGGCGTGCAGTAATGCG